>NW_027459447.1:0-345000 GCF_050624435.1 Tenrec ecaudatus | reverse complement strand
GAATCACTGGAGGGCTTCTAACTTGGTATACTTATTACAAACACAACACACACGCACACACCCTTGTAGAATCAATAGTGGGCTTCTGACTTCGTGTGATTTTTACACACACACACACACACACACACACACACACATACACCCTTGCAGAATCTTTGAAGGGCTTCTGACTTTGTGTCCTTTTTACACAAACACACACACACACCCTTGAAGAGTCTCTAGAGGGCTACTGATTTCGTGTCCTTATTACACACACACACACACACACACACACACACACACACACACTCACAACCCAAACTCATTCTCATAGAAAATCTCTGCAGTCCTTCTGACTTCGTGTCCTTTTTTAAACACACACACAAACACACATACACATGTAGAATCTCTGGAGGGCTTCTGATTTCGTGTCCTTATTACACACACACACACACACACTCCCTCACTCTCACACTCATACATTTTCAGAAAACTTAGAAGGTTTCTGACTTCGTGTCCTTTTAACACAACACACTCACTCTTGCAGAATCTCTAGAGGGGTTCTGATATCCTGTTCTTTTGAAACACACACACACACACACACACACACCCTTGCAGAATCTCCAGACAGTTTATAACTTCGTGTTGTTTTCACACACACACACACACACACACACAGACACTTGCAGAATCTCTGGAGGGCTTCTAACTTGGTGTACTTATTACAAACACAACACACACGCACACACCCTTGCAGAATCAATAGTGGGCTTCAGACTTCGTGTGATTTTTACACACACACACACACACTCACACACACACAATTGCAGAATCTCTGAAGGGCTTCTGACTTCCTGTCCTTTTTACACACACACACACACACACACACACACACATCCTTGCAGAATTCCTGGATGGCTTCTCACTTGTGTCCTTTTTAAACACACACACACAAACATACACACACACACACACACACACACACACCCTTGCAGAATCTCTGGAGGGCTTCTTACTTCGTGACCTTATTACACCCGCACACACACACACACATAAATCCTTGCAGAATCTCTTGAGAGCTTCGTACTTGGTGTCCTTTTTACAAACACACACACACATACTGGCAGAATCTCTGGAGGACTTCTGTCTTCATGACTTTTTTACACACACACACACACACACACACACACATACACACACCCTTTCAGAATCTATGGAGTGTTGGGCGTGGCAGGAAGGTGGCAGGGGTGGTAGGTGGCAGTGTGTGTCTAAGTGCTCTGCCCACACCTGCGAACTTGACAGCGGTAATGGAGGAGGAGTGCTCGTCCAGCGTCTGCTGCAGGCTATACTCCCGCCCTCCGTCTAGCACATGGATCAGCCGGTCCCGGCTCGCTGAGGCCAGCAGCTTCAGACCTGTGATGGGATGAACTCCGTCAGCTGATGAGTGCCCAGCAAAGAGCACCCAGAGAAACTGAGCCCCACATCCTTAAGCCACATGAGCCATAGAGTCGGGCAGAGTTGAGATGCAGTCCTCCCCCAAAGCCTTCAGAGACATCAAGAAGGATCACTAACTCTTTTGGTAGCCAAAAGAACGATCAGCCCCATAGTCAAGAGGCAGGACAAGTATCAGTGGCTCTGGCCAGACTGGAGGGGCTCACTCAAGGCCATTCTAGGCCAGGGCCAGGTACCTGTGTCTGGCTTCGAGTACTCCAGGCACAGAATCTCTGACTCATGGGCCTCCTCCTTCAGCATTTCACTCAGGGACTGCAATTCATGGACCCTGCAAAATGAGAAGAGAGGAGAGGCCGTTCAGTGCCAGGCAGCGGGGGAAAGAATCATCACCCACCCCCTTCCACCTTTTCCTCTCCATCAAGAGCTGTTTTACTTTACCTTTTGGGTTGAACCTTTAGACTTAGAAAAATGAGTCAAGATATGTCACATTCAACTCTCTCACCTGGTCTCCCTTCGTATTAATGTTTTATGTACTACAGTACACAGTGATAAGGACCACGGAGGTCACACTGGTACAACATTATTAGACTTTATTTAAATGTCACCAGCGGGGGTTGCTCTGAGTTGGAATCAACCCAATGCCAATGAGTTTGTTTATCCCATGAATGTCCTTCTTCTGCTCCAGGATCCTAGGAGCCCCCACGGCACATGGGTGTCATCTGTCCCAGTCTAGAACGGCTTTCAGTCTTTGCTTGTCTTTCCTACCGTGACACCTGGGAGAGTATAAGTTACTCTGGCAGGTGTACCTCAAATGAAGTTTGCCTGATGTTTCCTCATGACTATCCTAAGTTCCTTATACATTTGGGTCAAGAATACCAGACACAATGCTAGGAGGAGGCTGCATGGAAAAACAGAACTAAAAGAAACTTTCCATCAACGTTGGTTGTTGTTCAACATTTTATTGGGAGTTCTTAAGAGTCATAACATTTTCTGGGAACATTTTGAAGCCTCTCAGTGTACCCTCTCACCAGATTCATGCTGCTGCCACGGGATGTTAACCTTAATGACTTGGCTAAGGGTGGGTTTTGCCGTTTCTTCATTGTCAAGTTAGTATCTTTCCCTTGAAGATAATAAATTTTGTCCCCAACCCTTTTCAGCTAAACCCTCCTGAACCTCTGTCCTTGGGGGCCTAAAGTTCCCCCATCCTGTCCCCTGGAGGCAACGGGTTGCACTCCACAAATGGCCTTACCTGAGCGTGCCCATATGGTCCCCTGATGCTAGATGCTGCCCGTTGGGGCTGATGCACATAGAGCGGATGCCCACATGGGGGTCCATCAGGGACCCATCGGCTTTGTCTCCCCCAGGCAGCTCGGTGTCCAGCAGGGCCAGCATGTTCCCATCCATATAGATGATCTTAATGAGGTACTAGTGAAACAGGTCAGGAGAAGAGGTGGGTGAGGAAGGCCTGACACAGGACACCTGTCAGGGAGAGAAATGCGGGCCAAGAGGACATCCTTGTCAGAGTTTGGCCAAACAACATCTGGAACAGTCTGGTCTGGAGACCCAGATCCTGAGACTGTGGTGTGGGGGCACCAGGCTCACGTGGCTGAGGATGTTTCAGTGCAGGGTGGAGCCATGCACCCCAGAGCTCTCTGTATTCCACAGGCGGATGGTGCTGTCAGAAGAGCAGGTGATAAAGGAGCTCGGGGGCAGGCAGGCCTGTTGTCTGTCCTTCACCTCAGGGTAGACCTGGAGGAGCACAAGGACCAGAGGGACCCGGGTCTGACCTTGGCTGCCCACAGAGATGGGACGGAATGAGAGTAGAGAAAAGGCTGGTCAAGACTTAGCCCCAGGCTTATCCCATAGCAAGCAAGTCATAATGATTAGCTCTTGTCTTTAACAAGTAAAGGAATATACATTAACCAAGCACCTAGTAAGTACTAGGCATTCTAAATATCCCACTTACATTGTCTCCTTTTCGTAAAAATCAAATGCATCAGGTATGTCATGTCACAATTGCAGAAACTAAGGTTTGGTCAAGTTCAGGAACATGTCCAAAGAGGCCAAGCTAAGACTGCACAGGGGCATACTGAAAAACGTCTGAGATGAGTCAGCACTAATATCCCCTCGCATCCTCAGAGCCAATTAACAGATACGAAGGGACCCAGGGGCACTGCTGGGGGAGCAAAGGTGCTGGAGGAAACAAATTCCACACTTGAGGAACCCCAGCTCCTAATGGTACCCCAGGAAACACGGTCAGTCTCAGCAGACCTGGCCCACGTACCTCTACACTCCAGATGCAGGAGGAATGATACAGAGCTGAATACACCTTGCCCACTTTCTTGGGGTCCTTCACATCCCAGACATAAGTACTATGGTCATTGTACACACAAGACAGCCACTGATTTGCAGGATCAAAGGTCAAGGCGATGGTGTCCCGATACTTCGCATTGGCCACTCCAGCGAAAAGGCGACTGAGGAAAGAGGGGAGCGGGGTGTCCTGGGCAGACAGGGCAAACTGGTGAGTGAGCGCTAATGAAATGGGGCACTAAAAGGAGGAGCAGCAGGTTGGCCAGCAGTCACTGGAGAAAGAACGCAGCGGCTGGCCTGGCATTCCTTGCTATGGGGCTCTCCAAAAGAACACAAGCTATTTCATAGCCCCCAACGTCAGGCTGGGACAGTTTGTGGCCGTGATGCAGCCAAGCAGATGTCAGGCCCTTCTAGACTCACGTCAGAGGACAAGGAAGGGCACTGTGCAAACCACAATCATGGTCATATATCATTTCCTGCCAATTGCAGATTTAGCCCCCTCCTGCCCTGAAAGAGAAATTAATATACCCAACTGCAGAACTGCCCCGCTTCCTGACAGCACTGAAACCAGAGCAAAACTTCACTTCCTGCAATCACCCAACCCAAGGCCCGAGGCTACAATAAGACCCTCCTACCGCAGCTGCTACCCAGGACCACCCTGAGGGAGAAAGGCCTGCTCCGTCAGGTTTCCAGTCTCTCTCAGAAACCCTAAGGAACTGCCCGTCTGCCTAGCTGTGGTCTTTACAGGACAATGCATTACCACACTGCAGACTCAGATTACCACGGTTGCCCACAGTGAGCAACAAATGCTAAAGGACCCACCTGTGCTTGACTGCAAGGGTCTTCCCAGAGGTCTATGTGTGCCCTCCTCTCCTTGCAGCATGCCAGGGATGGCCTGGCACAGAGTGGGGCTCTGACAGGACTCAGGGGCCCACCCACACCGTTCACCTGGACTCTGTGATGCTGGCAATGTCTGTCCCCAAGGCATGGGGCCGGGGCAACGTGCTGAGGAAGTGCAGGTTGGAGGGGTTGAAAAGGCGCACGGTGCCATCAGCACAGCCACAGAAGATGTAGTCCTGGCTCACCAAGATGCAGTGGGCCACTGTGGTCTGTGAGCACAGAAGCCCCAGTCAGCAAGGGCGTCTGCCCACTCCTTCACCCGACACCTCAACAGCCATGAGCCAAGAGGCAAGGACAAGCGCAAGGCAGGCCAGCTGCCCTGGCTGGAGCCCCTCAATGCCCCTCCCTCTAACAGCAGCTGGCCAGAGGGCTCACAGCCCCGTGCAATTACGGGGAAGGAGTCAGCAAGCCTTATAAGGCACCTGAGGTTTGGGCAAAGACACACCCAGAAAAGGCCGGCCAAGAGAAAGGCAGCAGAGGCAGCGGACAGGGCCAGCACACTTACTGTGATGCTGTCTGTGTGCTGAGCAGAAGAGGAAAGCAGAGGAAGAGGCAGAGACAGAGAGCACGAGCGAGCAGAGAGGTTCCCAAACACCTTCCTCCGCCTGGGGCCTCCCCCAGCGTGCATGCAGACTCAGGTGCCCCGGAGCACGGAGGTGACAGACAGGAGGGTGCCGACAAAGCATTCACTTACCCTCAGCTCCACCCACTTGTCCAACAGTCGCCGGTCACTGAACTCACACAGCTGCCCTGAGGATGTGATCCAGAAGGTGCTGTCAGTCTTCTTCCCGCGGACACAGGCTACTTCAGTGAACAGGTTGTTCCGCAGGTTCCCCCAGCAGCCCAGAGCGGCCCAGCAGGGGCACAGTGGCATTCACCTGTGGAGACCCACCACAGGTGCCACCCACCCACCCTGCAGGCTATGCCCTGGAAAGCAGGCCCTGGGGAGAGAGGGAGAAGGCTTCCCTTGCAGATTGACATAGCACCTGGCCCAGCTGAGACTTCCAAGGGGCTTTTGAGCATGCAGAAGGGGGCGCAGGTGGAACAGATCTGAGCAGACCCCACCCTAGTGGCTACTTGCTGCCTCACCTTTGAGGTCTTGCTGTCATCGAGGTACCAGAATTTGATGTGCCGGTTGCCTGCAGTGACAAAGTAGCTGCAGTCCTCAGAGAAGGATACTGCTGTCACCCAACTGGACACCTTGTTGGAAGCCACTACAATGTTTTTCTGGAGAGAAAGTCAAGGGAAATCAAGGCTCTGCTTCTAGGAGCTGAGGGAAAAGAAACTTACACACTGAAGTAGGTTAGACAAGCTGTGAACTTGACCTCTCCTTCTGCCCCTTCTTCAGCATCCTAGATACCCAGTTGCTCCTTTCTGCTCAGAGTTCTCTAGAAAGGGACTGAGGCCAGCAGGCGGAAGTGAAGGCCACCGGTCAGCAATTTCTTGGCTCCCCTCCCGGCCCCGCCTGTCCTGAGGCCAGCAGCCCACTCACCTTCCAGGCCCAGACATTGACGATCATGTCATGCTGGTAGCCCACTGAGAAAATGTACTTGGCGCTGGGTGAGAAGGCCACACATGCCACGCCATACTTATGCTCCTGAAGCACCACCACCTGGCTGCGCTCCGATACATCCCATACCCGCACAGCAGGCATGTGTCCACTCTGCAGGGACCTAAGACCCCGAAGTAAAGGCCAGAGGTAGCCAGCTCCCTCCCCATCCACGGAGGCCTGGCCCTCCCAGCCACTGGACAAGAGCCTGCACATAAATGAAGGACACCTAACCTAATGCACCTGCACATGAATCAAGGACATCCCCGGAGGGAATGTGATCAGTGTTGGGGAACAGGGACTCTCACGGACGGGCTCCTGGCGTGATTTGGATGGGCAAGAACCACCACTCCTGCGGTTTGCTCTCACAGCCTCACAGGGCAAGTCTATGGGAGGGCAGTCCTGTTCCACACTGTGACCAGCATGGGGACTCCAGGGATAAGGGATGTTTTAAGGAGGTGTTTTCCAAAATGTGGTTCCCAAATTGGCAGCTTCAGCCTCACCGGGAACTACTTGTTAGCATTGCAAACTGAAGAGAGCCACCCCAGACCTGCAGAACCCCAGAGCCAGCAGTCTGTACTAAGGGGTGACCATGGCACTTATTGACTATGTGACCTTGGACCTCTCTGTGCTTCCAAAGACTCACTTTCCAAAAGGGAAGTCATAAGCCAACTTTTCTTATTCCTCACTGGGTTGCTTTGAAGATGAAATGAGACATCTGTCTAAAAATGCTTCTGACCATCCCTTGGTTCTCAGAGCTCCACAAATGCTATGGATTATTGTTTTAAGATTATGAATGATTTTTTCCAAGGGTAGTGCAAAGATTAACATCAGTGCTACTTCTCTCTGACAAAATATAAATCCAAATTTCTAAATAGCAGGGTCTGAACGGATGCGCTGTTAACAGCATCTTTCTTTTCTCCCATCACTTGTCACAGTAAATCTGATAAGAAATGCTGGGCTAGGGCCTGCAGCTAAGCCCCTCACTGGCAGAGTGCAGGACCTCAGGTTGTTGGCAGGCCAAGGGGCATCACAATGGCAAGAGGAGACGCCACAAAGGGCCCTTGATTCCTCCCCCACGCCCCCCTTCCCCACGTTCAGGGTGAAACGTCAAAATACAATTTTTTTTGTCACCTGGTGAAATAATGAGCCCCCATTCCCGTTGCCTTGGTATCATCAGAGCGCAACAGCCACGTGGGGTAATCGCTGTCTCCGTGTTAATGCTGCTCAGTTCAAACATTTTCACAGGCCCTGGCGAAATGAAACCCGTGCTTTCTACCTAGGTGGAGTTTGAGGCGATTCAGCCCATTTGCTTCTGCTGAAGAGGCTACCTCAGAAAAACAGGAAATAAAAACATAGAGGGTGCCATTGACATTAGGTTTCTCGTTTTCTTCCTTTCTTCCCTACCTTCCTTTCTTCTTCTTGCCCTTCTCTTTCTCTTTTCTTCCTTCCCTCCCTTTGCTCACGTCTTCCTGCCTGCCTTCACCTTCCATCTTCCCTCCCGCACTCCTCCATTTCTTCTTCGCTCCCCTCTCCCCACCCCCACCTTTCTCCTTTCCTTCCCTGCCTTTTCCCTTCAGCCTCCCAGTCTCCCTCCTTCACTCTCTCCCTTTCCCCACCTTGTTTTGATCCAGTGATTTGTACTCCTTTCTTCCTCTCATCCCTCCCTTCCCCATTGCTGGAGAAACATCAGTTCCTTGTGGCGCTGGTTTATTGGCGCCAAACCCTGTTCTTTGGGTGTTCACAAGTCTGCGTCCTGTGTGCAAACATAAGACAGACATATGATCAGGGTTGGACAGAAGATGGGATTTGACAGGTGTTCTGCACCCCAAATCTCCAGGAGGCAAAGGTAAAGTCAGCCTCCTGCCTTTAAGGTTATGTCTCCCATTGTAACTGCTTCCCACAGAGGCTCCTACCTCCTGGCCACCTGAGGCCTGCTGCCTGCCTTCCTCTAGCTCCTGGGGAATTGGGGCAGCAGTGGCAAGAACAACAAAAATCCCCAGGAGTTGACAAAAAGGGAGGCTGCCTGGCTCAAGAGATGCCCCCTCACCCACCTGCATGTTGTTGAGATGCAGGTTCTCATCCCTGTGGCTGGGCAAGAAACGCCCCCTCCCCAAACGCAGTGGCTTCAAACAAGGACCATCATCGTGTGGTTGCTGGGAGGCCACTGGGTCGTGCTTGGAGTCTCCCATGAGTTGGCAGTCACATGGGAGCTGGGGCAGGGGCCTCTGGTGACTCCAGTGCCTACACGTGCACTCAGAGGGCTGGCAGCTGAAGCTGGCCGTTAGCTGGGTGCTTAGCTGGGTTGTTGGTTGGAGTGTCTCCACGTGGCCTTTCCAGGTGGCTCATGCTCCTTTCAGCATAGTGTCCGGGAGCTGAGAAGTGTCCTGAGAGGTAGCACGTGGAGGCTGGACATTCTGAGGGTGAACACTCAAGAAGAAATCTTTGAAGGGATTTTTCAGAAGCTGTGAAGCACTTTGGGGGAGGGAAGGGGGTTGCCCAAACTAGATGTCACAGTGTCATCTTCTCCATAATCTATTGGTCACAGAGGTCATGAAACATCCCAATTTAAGGGGAAAGGGCATAGACTCTACCTTCCTATAGGTAGTCTGTCAAGGAATTTGGGGGTCACATACGAAGACTGGGAGACCCTGGGTGGCACAAATGGTTAAGGACTCAACGTATCAAGAGGTGGGCAGTTGCACCCCTCAGAAGAAATAACTAATGGCCTGCTTCTAGAAGCCCACAGGCTTGAGAATCCTGTGATGTGTAGTTTCTCCCTGGCACCCAGGGGGTCCTCGGGAGCCAGAACCAACATAACAGCAACGGGTTGGGTTTCTGTTGGTTTTGTTTGGGCTAATATTAAAACGACTAGTATGAAATTATATATGTATTGTGTTTAACTCTCAGGACTCTGATTATGCTGAAGTTGAACAAAACCGTCTGCCTCTTCTATGAACGCCAGCCGATGGAGTCAAAGGGTGAGGGTCTGGAGGAAGAATGAATGTCACATTCCCGTCCTTATGTTTCAGTTGTCCTTAAAGGGCACAGGGGACAAACCAGATGTCTTTGATATGATTTTAACCTAATGATGTGCTAGTATGATGATGAGCAGCCAGAAAAGTAGTTTTAACTAATGTCATCCAATATTTGAAAAGTTGACGATTTCACATCGAATTTTATATTCTCAGCATCTCAGTTACAAACAGAAAAGCAGGCCTTAAAATCCTTGCATTTCCCCAAGGCAACAACAGTCTGGAGCTAGAATTTGAATGTCCCCTGTGGATGAGCTGCCACGTGCCTGTTAACCACAGTCCCCATCCATCCCTATTGCCCCCAACACAGAGGTTGGCTACAAGTATCCTTTATCTATATGGCTAAATAGGTTAGTTGGTTTGGATTGGGTTGCTAGTTTTTCCTGTTTTGTTTTTGCTTACTTTTGATTCTTTGGGGGGCTAGGAAATGGTGTGTATTTTGGTACCATGTCTTCCAAAGCGAGAAAATAAAACCCAGTAAGCCAAGAAGGTCAAACAGTCTAGATTAATGATGAAAGGAGGAGCCTTGTTGGTGAAGTAGATTATGAGTTGGACTTCTAACTGCAAGATCAGAAGTTCGAAACTCGCCTCCCCACCCCCACTCCACAAGAGAAAGATGAGATTTTCTACTCCTGTAAAGATTTACAGCCTTGGAAACACACAGGGGCAGTTCTATACTCTGTCCAAAGGGTTGCTATATGTCAGAATTGATTCCAGGGTAGTGAGGTTTTCTTGATTGATATAAATAATTTTTGGTGAGTATTGAAAAAACCAGTCAATATTATTTTTAATACACATCAAAGAAGGTCCACATTAATTGTTCACACAACCCTGCCACCTTCTTTCTTTATTCCCTTGCCTCTCAGTCTCCTTTCTTCCTCCCTATGGTCTTTTATCTCATTCTTTTTCTTTCAAGGATTAGCCTAGGAGTGGGAAAGTCTGACTAATTCTTAACCAAAAGACTAAATTGGTTTTATTGTTGGTGTTATTACTTGGGTTAAATTTTTTTCTTTTCCCTTCTTCTATTGGTTTGTGTCATGTAATCCAGAAAATGGGGAAACATTTGGAACATCTAAACGCTAACCTTTCTCAGTAGACTACAAGCATTAAAAGCAACAGAGATAAATACTCCAATAATAACAATAACATACAAGGATAGCTAGAGAGATAAATAGATAGATAGACAAACCACAAAATCTGAGCAGTTGTGGGAAGGAGAATGGGACTAGCCCCATGAATAAATATAGGTTTGCCAGAGAATAGTTCTATATACATATTAGCATATACTATAAATATGTCCATGAATATAATAGTGCATCCAGGAGGCATAGTTATGAAAATGTCTTAGCTATAACAAAACCCCTTGAGGGAGCGTGTCCTAAATATGGGGGATCAGGAACATAGCTCTGAGTGACCTCAAAATCAATTCGTACAAACTGGCTCACAAAGACTATATTCTGTATCCATCAGGGAAGTGACTGGGGTCTTCAAAAGCTAGTGAGTAGCAAACTAAAAGTCGGTTCTTGGTCTCACCCTATGTGTTGGACAGGGTTCTCTAGAGAGACAAAACCATATTGCTAGTAATTATATATAAATATATTTATAAAGCTAGATATACAATACAAGAAATGAACCACTAAATTATGTATAGATAAGATAACACAAGAAACTAACAGTGAAATTATAAAACAGTGAGACACTAGCAGTCCTTTAATGCTTGAGAGCCACCAGTTGCCAGTCCCTTTCTGTAGAGAGAGCTTGGCTATATATACCCAGGCAGCACACAGCATGACAAGATACCAACTGTCACCAACTGTCGGTCCCCAACTCCAGAGACGAACATACCAATCCTGTGGGATTAAATGGACCTCAACTTACAGCGACACAGTCCACAAGCTAGGCATCCCACAGGTAGTGTACCCCTTTAAATTGAGGCACAGAACAAGCAAGGCAAGGCACACGAAGCCATTTATCCCTCTGCCCTTCGATTAATCCTACTTGTGTTTATCGGCCAGGCTGGCACAATAAACTATGGCACCCTGTCTGGAGCAAATAACAGTGAATAAAATCAAGATGCCTGGCAACAATTAGTCCAAATCAGTAATGGACTATGCGTACCTCAGCCTCTATGATGCTAAGGTCAGAAGAACTAAATGGTGCCTGCCTATCACAAACAGCTACTCTGAAAGGGATCATGGTACATGATCCTAGATAGAGTGGGGAGTAATGTGTAAGAAAACTGAAAGTCACACTACTACTACCAATAGTAATAATAATAATGATAAAAGATGAGGTTTATTGGTTAGATAGACTAGTGAGATCCCCACTACTATGGTCCTTCATCACCCTTCAGGTCTGGAACTGAATTCCACCCCCTGAAAAATAGACAGGTTTATAAAGTGAACCTTATGAGAATCAAAGATTGCAGCCCTCAGTGTGGATTACAACTCAATGTCAAGAAGACACACATCCTCACAACTTGATTAATAGGTACCATGATAAATGGAGAAGTTTGTTGTTGTTTTTTTATTTGTTGAAGTTGTCACGGATTTTTGTCTTGATGAGGTCTATAATCAATGCTCTTGGAAGCTGCAATCATGAAATCAAATGACGCATTGCATATGGATACATTTGGTGCACAATACGTCTGTAGAGTGCTAAAAAGCAAGGATGTTACTTTGAGGACTAAGGTGCACCTTACCCAAGTCATAGTAACTTAAATTGCCTCATAAGTATGTGAAAGTTAGACATTGAATAAGGAAGGCTGAAGAAGAATTGATATGTTTGAATTGTGGTGCTGGTGAAGAATATTGAAAGTAACATGGACTGCCTAGGGAACAAACAGATCTGTCTTAGAAGAAGTATGGTCAGAGGGCTCCTTAAAGGCAAGGATGGTATGACTTCCTCTCACATACTTTGGTCATGTTATTAAGAGAGACCAGTCCCTGGAGAAGGACATCATGCCAGGTGAAGTAGAGGGACAGTGAAAGAGAGGAAGCCCCTTAAGGAGATGGATTGACAGTGACTGAAACAAGGGGCTCAAGCTTGGGAACAATTAGGAGAATAATTCAGGGCTAGGTAGTGATTCTTTCTGTTTGACATAGGGTCAATGTGGGTTGCAACTGGCTCAATGGCACCTGATAAGAACAACTACACCAAAATGAATCATAGCACTGAGGAGCACACATTCCTCAGAAACATCAACCATTCAAAAGCAAATAGGCAGTATTTGCCCAAGGCCAAATTCAAAAGGCAGGCAAGGTTAGGGGAGAAGGGTGAATGAAAACAGGAAGCAGAGTTTCAATGGCATGAGTGATATTACATTGCAGGAGATTGTCATCTATGTCACATAACAAAACGTGTATAAATTGTTATGTGCAAAGCTGACTTTCTCTGTAAATCTTAACCCACCTTACAATAAAAAGTTTCTTTAAAAAAAAGACACCATAGTTCATATAATAGACACAGCCAAAGATCTCCTGGACAATCCTAAAATGATCTCCCAAATGATTTGGGTAGTTAGCCCTCCCCAGGGAGTTCTACCCATTGAAACGCTGGGCGGTTATGGCTGCAATTATATTTCAGGCCAGAAGAGGCAGCAGAGGCCTGGTTGTTCAAATGCTGCAAAACTACCAGACAATGGGCAAACAGTTTCTTTCCACGGACGACTAGCGGCTCTGTCATATCCATGTCTGGTGTTCAACACTTGGCGACAGAATCCAGCCCGCTGGGTTTGGGTGGGGTCTGTTTCTCACCCATGCTTGGCTTGGGATTGTTCTATGGCATCCACTAAGTGGAGTCCTTTCCTTTCTGATGTCCCAAGAAAGCTGTTTTCTCCTTTTTCTCTCTCTGGCCCTCTTCCCAAGAACCCTGGGGTTCACTCTGCTTTCCTTTGGTTGATGTTTCTCAGGCAGTTACTTGACCTTGGTTCATCTACTGCAGGTGACCATTTGCAAGGAACTGTACCGTCCTTGGATGGTGTTGTTCATGAGCTAGGCTGCGAACTACGGGTTAAAGGTTTGAGTTCACCCAGAGGTGCCTTCCAAGAAGGGCCTGGTGATATGCCTCTGGAAAAAAACCCACCCCAGCCATGGAAAATTCTAGGGACCGGACTTCTCTAACACACTTGGGCTCTACATGAGTCCGAGTTGACTCAATGGCAATTGGTTGCTGGAATTCCTGTAAGTAGAAGACAACAATCTTTTAGCAGTCCCTCTTGGATTCATGGGAGGAGGATGGCTTCCGCTGAGAGAACTTCTCAGGGCTCCAAGGGCTCAATGAACTTACATAAAATGAGAGAAACGATGAGCCTGATGACAGATGATATTGCTATGCAGGCCCCGTTTCAGGATGCTCAAGTTTCCAGGTCTTTCCCTGACTCACAGTGGAGCCCTGTGAGGTTCCAAATAGAAGGGCATCCTTGCTCCTAGGACCTGGAGCCTTGTAGCTGAGCAGAGCAATCATGATGAGAAAGAGGACCCAAGGGGAAGTCAGGGGGCTGCTTCACTTGTCTCGTTGTCAAGTAAACAAATGTTTTGGCAGGAAATTTCTCTTCAAGAGTGTTCTGATTTCTTGAAGGAAATCTTCTTCTGAACCATTTCCTCAGGGGAAAACCACTCAACTACCTCTGGAAGGAAGATTTTTCTCCTTCCAAGCTTACAAGGCTGTGCTAACTCACAGAGGAGGTGTGACTAGCAGGCAATGAAACTGATTTCCAGACTCCTATGAAAACCAGCAAGTGCTCGGCTGCTAAGTGAAAGGCCGGCAGGTGGAAAACCCCAGCTGCTCTGCAGGAGAAAGTGGTGGCTGACTGTGTCTGACAAGATGACAGCTTTGGAAACCCAATGGGGCATTTCTTCTCTGTGCTCTACAGTTGCTTTGAGTTGGAGTGGACTTGACAGTGATAGATCTGATCTTTTTTTCCCCATGGAAATCAGCTTGCAGGAATACATGTGCATTCATGGATGTCTGTGTCTGCTTTGGCATGCATGTGCACATATGTGCCTATTTGCACGTGGATGGAGACGTCTGTGAATGTGGGCGTCTCTATTTACTTTGCCATGTGTGTGCACATGTCTGCCTTTGTCAGTATGCATGCGGGCTCAGGCAGCAAAAAGAGATCACAGAGAAACTTGGAGAGAAAGAGAAAAGTAACCTATTTTCTCATGGGTCTCCCATACCTGACGGTCTACTGGCATCCACCGCCACGAAGACCAGAGATCACTTCATGCCATGTGTCCAGCTGCCCATTGCTGGTTGAGGTCAGTCAGCAGGGAGGCAAGTCAGACTGGCCTCGCCAACCTACCACCCACCTGCAGGAGTGATTCCCACCATCTGTCCTGGAGCCCCTCCCACCTTACTCAGCCTCCCTAGACATTGAGTGAAAGGCGTTTCCAACGTTTTTACATAAAGATTTCTGAGATTGACTGAAGAAATGATTTCATTTGACAAAACATGAAGCTTTGAATTTAAAGATTTGAGGCAAGTGCCCTCCAGAGAGGGGGACACAGGACGGGGCCATGCTCCCTTCCAGTATGCACGGGGGTTGCTATGAGTTGGAACCAACTTGATGAGCACCTGCCAGCAACAACAACAACCAGAAATTGTCCAAACTTCTGTGGCCTCAACTCGGAAATGAGAATATTAACATTGCCTCCTAGAAATAACTCAAGGTATGTACAATTGGTTAATAGGCGTTTGGAAAGTGAGTACATTAAGTGGACTGATGACATTGATAAGGCAATAAGAAACTGAGAAGGCTTCACTAACAGGTGCTTTCACATCTGTAACCAGTAGATTCCTTCCTTCTTCATCTCTTGCCATCTTAATCAGCTCCCACACTTTCCAGGCAGCTTGAGGGATTAAATGTTCAGTCTGCTCCTATTATAAGCCTCAGCCTCAGAATCAGAGGCTTTACCTGAGTTTTGAGGAGCTATACTGGGAATGAGGGAGAGTAACCTGTCTTTTCTATTGCTCTCCTATCGCTCCCTCTTCCCTAGCCATTCCCTGTCTCTTGGCCTGCCTTTCCTCCTTAGAACATTGGCTTCTGGGAGAAGGGGATGGAAACAATGAGCACAATGAGCACATTCCTGACCAGGCCTCTTACCATGCTATCTTCCAACCCTCTCTTGGAAGGGCCTCCACGAAATCCTCTTATGTCATCTCACAATAACTTGTTAGATACCATTGAGTGAGCTCCTGACTCATAGCAAAAGTACACACAAGAGATTGAAGCACCACATTGTCCTCACACTGATACTCATAACTTTGTAGAATTCCTAGAGGGCTTCTGACTTCCTGTCCTTTTTCACACACACACACATAGATGCATCCTTGCCGAATTTATGGATTCCTTCTGACTTTTTTCCTTTTTAAACACACACACACACACACACACACACACACACACACACACACCCTTGCCGAATCTCTGGATGACTTCTGACTTCATGTCCTTTTAACACAACAGACTCACCATTGCAGAATCACTGGAGGGCTTCTGATTTTGTGTCCTTTTTACACAATACACGTCCACACACACACACACACACCCTTGAAGAATCGCTGGAGGCCTTCTGACTTCATAACTTTTTACACACACATACACACAACAAGCACCTTTGCAGAATCTCTGGAGTGCTTCTGACATCGTGTCCTTTTTACACACACACACACACACACACACACACACACACACACACACACATAGACCCTTGCAGAATTTCTACAAGGATTCTGACTTCATGTCCTTTTTACACACACACACACACACACACACACACATACACACACACTCCCTCACTCACACACTCATACTTTTCCAGAAAACCTAGAGGGCTTCTGACTTCGTGTCCTTTTAACACAACACACTCACCCTTGCAGAATCTCTAGAGGGCTTCAGATATCCTGTTCTTTTGACACACACACACACATACACACACCCTTGCAGAATCTCCAGACAGTTTATAACTTCGTGTTGTTTACACACACACACACACACACACACACACACACTCTTGCAGAATCTCTGGAAGGTTTCTAACCTGGTGTATTTATTACAAACACAACACACAGGCACACACCCTTGCAGAATCAATAGTGGGCTTCTCACTTCGCGTGATTTTTGCACACACACACACACACACACACAAATACACCCTTGCAGAATCTCTGAAGGGCTTCTGACTTTGTGTCCTTTTTACACAAACACACACACATACAAACACTCTTGAAGAATCTCTAGTAGGCTTCTGATTCCGTGTTCTTATTACACACACACACACACACACACACACACACACTCACACCCCAAACTCATTCTCTTACAAAATCTCTGCAGTCCTTCTGACTTCGTGTCGTTTTTTAAACACACACACACAAACACACATACACTTGTAGAATCTCAGGAGGGCTTCTGATTTCATGTCCTTATTACACATGCACGCACACACACACACACACACACACACACCCTTGCAGAATCTCTAGAGGGTTTCTGAATTCTTTTCTTTTTTACACACACACGCACACACACTCACACCCTTGAAGAATCTCTGGAGGCCTTCTGACTTCATATCTTTTTACACACGCATACACACACACAAGCACCTTTGCACAATCTCTGGAGTGCTTCTGACTACGTTTCCTCTTTACACACACACACACACACACACACACACGCTTGCAGGATCTCTAGAGTGCTTCTGACTTGGTGTTCTTTTTACACACACACACACACACATACGCACACATACACCCTTGTAGAATCTCTACAAGGATTCTGAATTCATGTCCTTTTTACACACACACACAAACACACACAACCTAAAGCCACTTTCTTGCAAAATCTCTGCAGTACTTCTGACTTCGTGTCCTTTTTAAACACACACACACACACACACACACACACACACACACATACTTGTAGAATCTCTGGAGGGCTTCTGATTTCGTGTCCTTATTACACACACACTCCCTCACTCTCACACTCATACCTTTCCAGAAAACCTAGAGGGCTTCTGACTTCGTGTCCTTTTAACACAATACACTCACCCTTGCAGAATCTCTAGAGGGCTTCTGACTTCGTGTCCTTTTGACACACATACACACATACACACACACACACAACCTTCCAGAATCTCCAGACGGTTTATGACTTCGTGTCATTTTCACACACACACACACACACACATACACACACACATACACACACTCTCTTGCAGAATCCCTGGAGGGCTTCTAACTTGGTGTACTTATTACAAACACAACGCACACACACACACACACACAGACACCCTTGCAGAATCAATAGTGGGCTTCTGATTACGTTTGATTTTTACACGCACACACTCACTCCCACACACATACACCCTTGCAGAATCTCTGGAGGGCTTCGAACTTTGTGTCCTTTTTACACATACACACACCCTTGAAGAATCTCTAGAGGGCTTCTGACTTCATGTCCTTATTAAACACACACACTCCCTCACTCTCACACTCATACCTTTCCAGAAAACCTAGAGGGCTTCTGACTTCGTGTCCTTTTAACACAATAAACTCACCCTTGCAGAATCTCTAGAGGGCTTCTGACTTCTTGTCCTTTTGACACACATACACACATACACACACACACACACACTTGCAGAATCTCCAGACGGTTTATGACTTTGTATCGTTTTCACACACACAAACATACACACACACACTCTCTTGCAGAATCTCTGGAGGGCTTCTAACTTGGTGTAATTATTACAAACACAACACACACATACACACACACACCCTTGCAGAATCAATAGTGGGCTTCTGACTTCGTGTGATTTTACATGCACACACACACACACACACACACACATACATCTTGCAGAATCTATGGAGGGCTTTGAACTTTGTGTCCTTTTTACACAAACACATACACATACACACACCCTTGTAGAATCTCTAGAGGGCTTCTGACTTCGTGTCTTTTTACACAAACACACACACACAGACACACACACACACCCTGGTAGAATCTCTGGAGGGTGTCTTACTTGGTGTCTTTTTACACACACACACACACACACACACACACACACACACACACACACACACCAAGAACCGACTTTTAGTTTGCTACTCACTAGCTTTTGAAGACCCCAGTCACTTCCCTGATGGATACAGAACATTGTCTTTCTGAGCCAGTTTGTACGAATTGATTTTGAGGTCTCTCAGAGCTATGTTCCTGATCCCCCATATTTAGGACACGCTCCCTCAAGGGGTTTTGTTATAGCTAAGACATTTTCATAACTATGCCTCCTGGATGCACTATTATATTCATGGACATATTTATAGTATATGCTAATATGTATATAGAACTATTCTCTGGCAAACCTATATTTATTCATGGGGCTAGTCCCATTCTCCTTCCCACAACTGCTCAGATTTTGTGGTTTGTCTATCTATCTATTTATCTCTCTAGCTATCCTTGTATGTTATTGTTATTATAGGAGTATTTATCTCTGTTGCTTTTAATGCTTGTAGTCTACGGAGAAAGGTTAGCGTTTAGATGTTCCAAATGTTTCCCCATTTTCTGGATTACATGACACAAACCAATAGAAGAAGGGAAAAGAAAAAAATTTAACCCAAGTAACAACACCAACAATAAAACCAATTTAGTCTTTTGGTTAAGAATTAGTCAGACTTTCCCACTCCTAGGCTAACCCTTGAAAGAAAAAGAATGAGATAAAAGACCATAGGGAGGAAGAAAGGAGAGTGGGAGGCAAGGGAATAAAGAAAGAAGGTGGCAGGGTTGTGTGAACAATTAATGTGGACCTTCTTTGATGTGTATTAAAAATAATATTGACTGGTTTTTTCTATACTCACCAAAAATTATTTATATCAATCAAGAAAACCTCACTACCCTGGAATCAATTCTGACATATAGCAACCCTTTGGACAGAGTATAGAACTGCCCCTGTGTGTTTCCAAGGCTGTAAATCTTTACAGGAGTAGAAAATCTCATCTTTCTCTTGTGGAGTGGGGGTGGGGAGGGGAGTTTCGAACTTCTGATCTTGCAGTTAGAAGTCCAACTCATAATCTACTTCACCAACAAGGCTCCTCCTTTCATCATTAATCTAGACTGTTTGACCTTCTGGCTTACGGGGTTTTATTTTCTCGCTTTGGAAGACATGGTACCAAAATACACACCATTTCCTAGCCCCCCAAAGAATCAAAAGTAAGCAAAAACAAAACAGGAAAAACTAGCAACCCAATCCAAACCAACTAACCTATTTAGCCATATAGATAAAGGATACTTGTAGCCAACCTCTGTGTTGGGGGCAATAGAGATGGATGGGGACTGTGGTTAACAGGCACGTGGCAGCTCATCCACAGGGGACATTCAAATTCTAGCTCCAGACTGTTGTTGCCTTGGGGAAATGCAAGGATTTTAAGGCCTGCTTTTCTGTTTGTAACTGAGATGCTGAGAATATAAAATTCGATGTGAAATCGTCAACTTTTCAAATATTGGATGACATTAGTTAAAACTACTTTTCTGGCTGCTCATCATCATACTAGCACATCATTAGGTTAAAATCATATCAAAGACATCTGGTTTGTCCCCTGTGCCCTTTAAGGACAACTGAAACATAAGGACGGGAATGTGACATTCATTCTTCCTCCAGAACCTCACCCTTTGACTCCATCGGCTGGCGTTCATAGAAGAGGCAGACGGTTTTGTTCAACTTCAGCATAATCAGAGTCCTGAGAGTTAAACACAATACATATATAATTTCATACTAGTCGTTTTAATATTAGCCCAAACAAAACCAACAAAAACCCAACCCGTTGCTGTTATGTTGGTTCTGGCTCCCGAGGACCCCCTGGGTGCCAGGGAGAAACTACACATCACAGGATTCTCAAGCCTGTGGGCTTCTAGAAGCAGGCCATTAGTTATTTCTTCTGAGGGGTGCAACTGCCCACCTCTTGATACGTTGAGTCCTTAACCATTTGTGTCACCCAGGGTCTCCCAGTCTTCGTATGTGACTTCCAAATTCCTTGACAGGCTACCTATAGGAAGGTAGACTCTATGCCCTTTCCCCTTAAATTGGGATGTTTCATGACCTCTGTGACCAATAGATTATGGAAAGGATGACACTGTGACATCTAGTTTGGGCAACCCCCTTCCCTCCCCCAAAGTGCTTCACAGCTTCTGAAAAATCCCTTCAAAGACTTCTTCTTGAGTGCTCACCCTCAGAATGTCCAGCCTCCACGTGCTACCTCTCAGGACACTTCTCAGCACCCGGACACTATGCTGAAAGAAGCCTGAACCACCTGGAAAGGCCACGTGGAGACACTCCAACCAACAACCCAGCTAAGCACCCAGCTAACGGCCAGCTTCAGCTGCCAGCCCTCTGAGTGCACGTGTAGGCACTGGAGTCACCAGAGGCCCCTGAACCAGTTCCCATGTGACTGCCAACTCATGGGAGACTCCAAGCACGACCCAGTGGCCTCCCAGCAACCACACGATGATGGTCCTTGTTTGAAGCCACTGCGTTTGGGGAGGGGGCATTTCTTGCCCAGTTACAGGGATGAGAACCTGCATCTCAATAACATGCAGGTGGGTGAGGGGGCCGTCTCTCGAGCAAGGCAGCCTCCCTTCTTATCAACTCCTGGGGATTTTTGTTGTTCTTGCCACTGCTGCCCCAATTCCCCAGGAGCTAGAGGAAGGCAGGCAGCAGGCCTCAGGTGGCCAGGAGGCAGGAGCCTCTGTGGAATGCAGTTACAATGGGAGATATAACCTTAAAGGCAGGAGCCTGACTTTACCTTTGCCTCCTGGAGATTTGGGGTGCAGAACACCTGTCAAATCCCATCTTCTGTCCAACCCTGATCATATGTCTGTCTTATGTTTGCGCACAGGACGCAGACTTGTGAGCACCCAAAGAACAGTGTCTGGCGCCAAAAAACCAGCGCCACAAGGAACTGATGTTTCTCCAGCAATGGGGAGGGGTGGGATGAGAGGAAGAAAGGAGTACAAATCACTGGATCAAAACAAGGTGGGGAAAGGAAGGAGGAAAGCGAGAGAGTGAAGGAAGGAGACTGTGAGGTTGAAGGGAAAAGGCAGGGAAGGAAAGGAGAAAGGTGGGGGTGGGGAGAGAGGAGCGAAGAAGAAATGGAGGAGTGTGGGAGGGAAGATGGATGGTGAAGGCAGGCAGGAAGACGTGAGCAAAGGGAGGGAAGGAAGAAAAGAGAAAGAGAAGGGCAAGAAGAAGAAAGGAAGGTAGGGAAGAAAGGAAGAAAACGAGAAACCTAATGTCAATGGCACCCTCTATGTTTTTATTTCCTGTTTTTCTGAGGTAGCCTCTTCAGCAGAAGCAAATGGGCTGACTCGCCTCAAACTCCACCTAGGTAGAAAGCACGGGTTTCATTTCGCCAGGGCCTGTGAAAATGTTTGAACTGAGCAGCATTAACACGGAGACAGCGATTACCCCACGTGGCTGTTGCGCTCTGATGATACCAAGGCAACGGGAATGGGGGCTCATTATTTCACCAGGTGACAAAAAAAATTGTATTTTGACGTTTCACCCTGAAAGTGGGGAATGGGGGGCGTGGGGGAGGAATCAGGGGCCCTTTGTGGCGTCTCCTCTTGCCATTGTGATGCCCCTTGGCCTGCCAACAACCTGAGGTCCTGCACTCTGCCAGTGAGGGGCTTGGCTGCAGGCCCTAGCCCAGCATTTCTTATCAGATTTACTGTGACAAGTGATGGGAGAAAAGAAAGATGCTGTTAACAGCGCATCCGTTCAGACCCTGCTATTTAGAAATTTGGATTTATATTTTGTCAGAGAGAAGTAGCACTGATGTTAATCTTTGCACTACCCTTGGAAAAAAATCATTCATAATCTTAAAACAATAATCCATAGCATTTGTGGAGCTCTGAGAACCAAGGGATGGTCAGAAGCATTTTTAGACAGATGTCTCATTTCATCTTCAAAGCAACCCAGTGAGGAATAAGAAAAGTTGGCTTATGACTTCCCTTTTGGAAAGTGAGTCTTTGGAAGCACAGAGAGGTCCAAGGTCACATAGTCAATAAGTTAGAGAGCCTGGATTTGAACCTGAGCGGTCTGCTGCCAGAGGTATTTTTTTTGCTCTTGTTTATTAAGGCAACTTGCAGCCCTGGCAAGGATTCAGATAGAATTGAGGATCATTTTTTTAACAATTTATTAGGGACTCATACAACTCTTATCACAGTTCATACATATACATACATCAATTGTATAAAGCACATCTGTACAGTCCTGCCCTAATCATTTTTTTTCTCCTCTTTTCTTTTCTTACATTTTAATAGGGACTCATTCAACTCTTATCACAATACACCCATATTCATACTTCAATTGTATAAAGCACATCCATACATTCCCTACCCCAATCATTCTCAAAGCATTCGCTCTCCACTTAAGCCCTTTGCATCAGGTCCTCTTTTTTTCCCCCTCCCTCCCCTTCCCCCCCTCCCTCATGTGCCCTTGGTAATTTATACATCGTTATTTTGTCATATCTTGCCCTATCCGGAGTCTCACTTCCCTGGTTCTATGCTGTCCCTCTCCCAGGGATGAGGTCACATGTGGATCCTTGTAATCAGTTCCCCCTTTCCAACCCACTCACCCTCCACTCTCCCAGCATCGCCCCTCACACCCTTGGTCCTGAAGGTATCGTCCACCCTGGATTCCCTGTACCTCCAGCCCTCATATGTACCAGTGTACAGCCTCTACCCTATCCAGCCCTAACAGTGCTTCTCTCTATCCTTGTGGAGCCCTGGTGATGGGCTGGGCTGCTAAGTAGTAGGTTAAACAGGCTTTCCACTCCTGTGAAAAGTTACACTCACGGGAAACTCACGGGTTGCTCTGAATCAAGGTCAACTCAATGGCAGTGAGTTTGGCTTTTTAATGTCTCGCCCTGTTGTTGTTGTTGTTGTTGTTGTTGTTGTTGTTGTTGTTAGTTTGCCATCCAGTTGGTTCTGGTCCATGGCAAACCTATTCACAGCAGAATGTAACAATAACAGCTCCTCCTCCATCCACCCAAGTGTTCCTATGCTCAGTCCTCTTGTTGTAGTCACTGTGTCAATCCAGCTCTTCAAGGGCCTTCAACCTTTTTTCACAGCCCTTCCATTTTTCTAAGCATGATGCCTCTCCAGGGACTGGTCTCCACTGACAACATGTCCAAAGTCTCACCATCCTTACTTCTAATGGAAATTCTGGCCATACTTCCAAGACAGATTTTGTTTGTTCTTTTGGCAGTCCATGGTACTGTCAATATTCTTTGCCAGTACCATGGTTCAAATTCCTACAGTTTACCTGGGTCTTCTTCACTCAATGGCAAGCTTTTCACATGCAGATGAGGCAAATGAAAATACCGTGGTTTGGATCAGGTGCACTTCCTGCTTAAAGTAACATCCTAACTTTTCAATATTCTAAAGAGCTCTTATGCAGCAGATCTACCCAGAGCAATGTATCTTTTCATCTCTTGACTGCTGCTTCCAGGAGCATTGCTTGTGGATCCAGACAACACAAAATCCTTGACAACTTCAAGTTTTTCTCGATTTATCATCATGTTACCTATTGGTTCAGGTGTGAGGATTTTGGTTTTCTTTTTGTTGAGTTGTATCCCACATTGAAGGCTGCAATCCTTGATCTTCACCAGCAAGTGCTTCAAGTCCCCCATCCTTGTCAGCAAGCCAAACTGTGTCGTCTGCATATAGCAGGTTGTTAATAATATTTCCTCCAAATCTGATTCTGTGTTCTTCTTCATATAATTTGGCTTCTCTGATTATTTGCTCACCATACAGATTGAAAAAGTATAATAAGTGGGTGCAACCTTGATGCACACCTTTCTTGATTCTTAAACCATGCAATCTACACTTGTTCTATTTTTGCTACTGCTTCTTAATCCATGTACAAGTTTCACATGAGCAAGACAAAGTGTTCTGGAATTCCCTTCTCTAAACTATCCATGTTTTGTTATGATCCACACAGTCAGATACCTTGGGTGTTAGTAAAACTTAAGTAAACATCTTTTGGGTATTCACTGCTTTCAGGCAAGATCCATCTGATATCTGATATCCTTTGTTCCACATCCTCTTCTGAATCTGGCTTAAATCTCTGGGAAACCAAACTCACTGCCTTGTAGTTGATGACAGCTCATCCTGACCCTATAGTATAGGGTAGAACTAACTGCTCCTGTGAGTTTCTGAGACTGTAACTCATTATGGGAGTAACAACCTTGCCTTTCTCCCACGGAGTGACTGGTGGTTTTGAACTGCTGACCTTGGGGTTTGCAATCCAACCTGTAACCACTGTGCCACGATGGCTCTTGAATGCTGAATTTGGTAACTTTCTGTCAATGAATTAATGCAACTGTTGTTGTATTAGCTTCAGTACAATTTGACTCACATGCGATGCCAATGATAGTGTTACATAATTTGACCATTCCGTTGGTCTCCCTTCTTTGGTATGTATACACATATGGATCTCTTCCAGTCAGTTAGCCAAGTAGCTGTATTCCAAATTTCCTGACATAGATGAGTGAGTGCTGCCAGTGCTTTATCAGCTTGTGGAAATATTTCAATAGATATCCCAGCAATTCCTGGCATCTTGTTTTGGGCTAGTGCTTTCCATGCATCTTGGATTTCTTCTTTCCTGACCATTGGTTCTTGCTCATATGTTACCTCCTGAAATGGTTGTATGTTGGTCTATTCTTTTTGATACAGTGACTCCATATTGTTTCCATCTTCCTCAGATGTTTCCTTCATCATTCAATATTTTGCCCATAGAATTTTTTAATATTGCACTTCGAGACTTGACATTTTTCTTCAGTTCTTTCAGTTTAAGATATGCTGAATATGATCTGCTTTGGTTTTCTAACTCTAGGCCTTTGCACATTTTGTGATAATATTTTACTTTGTATTCTCGAGTTGTCCTTTGAAATTTTCTTTTTAGCTCTTTACTTCATCATTTCTTCCATTTGCCTTAGCTACTCTCTGATTAAGAGTAAGTTTCAGAGTCTCTTCTGACAAGCACTTGTATCTTTTCTTTATTTCCTTTTTTTAAAAATGACACTGTGCTTTATTCAGAGATGTTCTCAAAATTTGTTGGGTTATTATCAAGGTTGTATATTGACTCTCGTGTACTTGTTTGCATTTTCTTGAACTTCAACTTGAGCTCACATATGAACAATTGCTGATCTGTTCCACAATCAGCCCCTGGACTGGTTTCAGTTGCTGATATTGAGCTTCTTTTATTGTCTCTTCCCACAGGTGTAGTCAATTTGATTTCTGTGTATTCCATCTGGAGAAGTCCACATTTATGGTCACCTTTTTTGTTGTTGATCATATGTTTGAAGAAATCATTAATCATGCAAAATTCTAACATACAATCAAGATAAATTGGTAATTATTGGTGATTGGAGTGCAAATGTAGGAGCCTAAGAGGAAAGAACAGAAGTTGGAAAATATAGTATATGCTATCAGCAATTTACTGGTCTTGCAAACTCTGTCATGCGATCTCCAGCTTGGTTTCTATCACCAAGACCATATTTTTCAACTACTGATCCTTCCTCTTTGTTTTCAACTTTTGCATTCCAATAGCATTTTGATAGCAAGTCTGACAAATTTAGGACTGAATATGGTGGTAGAATTATTCAATTTCTGTGTCACTAGCTTTGGGTGGTTGGTGCATAAATTTGAACAATAGTTGTATTGATTGGTTCTCCTTGAAGGGGGCTAGATAGCATCCTATCAAAGATAGCATTGTACATTAAAATAGATCTTAAAATGTCCTTGTGATGATGAATGCAATGTTGTTTCTCTTGATTGTGTCATTTCCAGCAGAGTAAACCATAAGATTTTCTGTTTCAAAATGGTCAATATCAGTCCATTTCAGCTAACTAATGCTTACAATATCAATCTTTTTGTATTCCATTTCATTTTTAATGACTTCCAATGTCCCTAGATTCATATTTCATACATCCCAAGTTCTCCTCATTTTGAGTTGTGCCCCATCAGCAAATGAAGCTTCTGATAGCTATACTCGATTTGCATCATTATTGTCGACTTGCCTATGAAAAGTCAGCTCTTCCTCTTCCTCAGCCGTATTTTGAGTACTTTCCAAGTTGAAGAGCTCATCTTCTGGCACACGTTCTGACAATGTTCTTCTGTTGTTCATGGGGGGGTCTAGTAACTGACAGTGTTGCTGCTATCCATAGGGTTTTCTTTTTTTTTTTTTTTTTTTTAATTTTAACAATTTATTGGGGCTCATACAATTCTTTTCACAGTTCATATATATACATACATCAATTGTATAAAGCACATCTGTACAGTCTTTGCCCTAATCATTTTTTTCTCTTTTCTTCTTTTACATTTTATTAGGGACTCATACAACTCTTACCACAATCCATACATATACATACATCAATTGTATAAAGCACATCCATACATTCCCTGCCCCAATCATTCTCAAGGCATTTGCTCTCCACTTAAGCCCCTTGCATCAGGTCCTCTTTTTTTTCCCCTCCTCCCTCCCCATTCCCCCCTCCCTCGTATGCCCTTGGTAATTTATACATCGTTGTTTTGTCATATCTTGCCCTATCCGGAGTCTCCCTTCCCCCCTTCTCTGCTGTCCCTCTCCCAGGGAAGAGGTCACATGTGGATCCTTGTAATCAGTTCCCCCTTTCCAACCCACTCACCCTCCACTCTCCCAGCATCGTCCCTCACACCCTTGGTCCTGAAGGTATCATCCACCCTGGATTCCCTGTACCTCCAACCCTCATATGCACCAGTGTACAGCCTCTGTCCTATCCAGCCCTGCAAGGTAGAATTCGGATCATGGTAGTTGGGGAGAGGAAGCATCCAGGATCCGGGGGAAAGCTGTGTTCTTCATCGATACTACCTCACACCCTAATTAACCCATCTCCTCTCCTAAACCCGTCTATGAGGGGATCTCCATTGGTCGACACTTGGGCCTTGGGTCTCCACTCTGCACTTCCCCCTTCATTTAATATGATATATATATACATATATATACATACA
Source organism: Tenrec ecaudatus (assembly GCF_050624435.1). Lineage (NCBI taxonomy): Eukaryota > Metazoa > Chordata > Mammalia > Afrosoricida > Tenrecidae > Tenrec > Tenrec ecaudatus. The sequence goes on along the minus strand of NW_027459447.1, from coordinate 317,720 downwards.
TATATACATATACACATATATACACATACATACACACACTTACATCTTTTTTTTTTTTTTTGCATGATGCCTTATACCTGGTCCCTTGGGCACCTCGTGATCGCACTGGCCGGTGTGCTTCTTCCATGTGGGCTTATTTGCTTCTGAGCTAGATGGCCGCTTGTTCACCTTCAAGCCTTTAAGACCCCAGACACTATCTCTTTTGATAGCCGGGCACCATCAGCTTTCTTCACCACATTTGCTTATGCACCCATTTGTCTTCAGCGATCCTATCATGGAGGTGTGCAGTCAATGATATGATTTTTTGTTCTTTGATGCCTGGTAACTGATCCCTTTGGGACCACTCGCTCACTCAGGCTGATGTGTTCTTCCATGTGGACTTTGTTGCTTCTGAGCTAGATGGCCGCTTGTTTATCTTCAAGCCTTTAAGACCCCAGTCACTATCTCTTTTGATAGCCGGGCACCATCAGCTTTCTTCACCACATTTACTTGTTCACACACTTTGGCTCCAGCCGTTGTGTCGGGAGAGTGAGCATCATAGAGTTCCAATTTAATAAAAGTAGGTATTCATGCATTGAGGGAGTGTTTGAGTAGAGGCCCAAGGTCCTTCCGCCACCTTAATACTTGACCTATAAATATAGAAACATAGATCTATTTCCCCATCCTCCTATATATATTTGCATGTACATGTCTTTGTCTAGACCTCCATGAATGCCCTTTGACTCCTAGCTCTTTCCTCCATCTCCCTTAACTTTCCTCCTGCCCTACTACCATGCTTCATCGCCACCTGGGCTAGAGTATACCTCTTCTCTAAGCAACCTTACCCTTGATCATTTCCCACCAGGCCTGCCACTCCCACTTCTCTACTATTTGGGGTCCCATGTTTTTCCCTTGTCCCTGGGTTTGTTAACACCACTTCCTTACCCCCCCTACCCCCCCACCCCAAGTCCCCCCAAAACTGTCGGTCCCGTTGTTTTTCCTCCAGATAGTTCATCCAGCCTGTCCTATTCAGACAGACCTGTGGAGTCACTAACATGCACGAAAACTAGACAGAGGAACACAAAGCAACAGTATACAACCAGACAACACAACAACAAAAACAAACCACTGACAAAGAACAGAATAAAACAGTTCACAAGAGAAAAGCTTGTAGTTAGTTCAGGGATCGTTTGCTGGCCCTTAGGAGCGTTTACCAGTCCAGTCTGTTGGGGCACCATGCCCTGGCCCTGAAGTCCACTTTCAGCATTCCCTGGGGACCTTGCCACTCCATTCCCTTGCTGTTCCGCAGCACTCCCCCAGTGATTTGCCTCGGTGTGGTGGGATCAGGTCAGGTGCAATTCCCACACTGTGTCTCCGGTGCTGTCCCCTGTATAGCCCTTAGTCACTGAGGGGCATCATGTCTCATAGTGGGGCCAGCCATGTTGTTCTCTCTGTGGACTGGCTGCTCTACTCAGGAACATCATCATCACGGCCTGGTGGCCCAGGCTGTGCTCCACTCTCTCCTCCTGCCCCTTCATCTGCTCCCGTGTGCTCTGATCAGATATGTCCATCTCCCGGAGCTGCAGAGTCAATGTCCTTTGGAAAAAATTCTTTTCGGGGGAGGGGCAGGAATCCACTTAATTTATGGTGCTGGGGCCAGCCTCCCAGACCTCTCCACCGGTTCCCTCCTCCACACCGGGATATTGCGTTCACACCTTGCGACACTGGGTTGAAGTCTGGTCCCACTTTCCCTGTGGAGATATAAACAATACCCTCCCCTTGGGTGGATTAATGCCCTATGACCCCACTACCCTTTTCTTCCTTGTATTCATCCTTTTGTTTTCCTTTCCCCACCTCCTCCACCATTGTCTACCATGTACATCCCTGGTTTTGGTCTGGTCTCTTCCATACTACCCCGTCTTCACCCCTAAAATGTTTGTATACAGTAGCTTTTTCCCAGTGCCACTTTTGCTTTTTTAAAAAAATTTTTTTTAAATTCTTACCTCAGCGGACTCATGTTGTACTTGTCCTTTTGTGCCTGACTTACTTCGCTTAGCATGATTTCCTCCAGTTCTTCCCATGCCGCTATGTGCCTCATACGTTCATCACTGCTCTTTAGTGATGCGTAGTATTCCATTGTATGTATATACCACAGTTTTTTAATCCAATCGTCAGTTGATGGAAATTTGGGTTGCTTCCAACTCCTTGCAATTGTGAACTGTGCCGCAATGAACATTGGAGCACAGATGTCTGGTCTTGGTTTGTTTCTTGCCTCTTCTGGGTATATGCCCAGTAGGGGGATTGCTGGGTCATATGGTAACTCTATTTCCATCTGTTTTAGGTACCGCCAGATTGATTTCCATAGTGGCTGTACGTACTTACAGTCCCACCAGCAGTGGATGAGAGTTCCTGTCCATAGGGTTTTCAATGGCTCATTCTTCCCATGCGGGCAGCCAATTCCTTCTTCATTGTCTGTTCTTTGTCTGGAAGCTCTTTGGGTGACCCTGCTGGTATATGAAATGCCAATCACATAGCTCCCAGTATCACACAAAACAAAAGTCACCACAGTACCACAAAATGCCAGACAAGTGATGGACCTCTATTCTTAGTGAGGCGTGGCCTGGTGGGAGGAGTGTGCCCTTAGGTGGTTCTGATCCACTTACTGGAACAAATACTGTTAGTGCTTATTTCGTAAATGTGAAATGCATAAAAGAGACCCCCAAAATATCCTCCAATTCAGACTTTCTCCCTTTTAAAAGAGGATAACCCACTCTGATTCAAAGTCATTGAGGTGTTTTGTTTTCCCCTCCCTCTGAGGCTACAGAGACTAAACTAATCACAGCTGAGGTGGAGCGACTGAAATGACTTAAAGCACCAGCTAGACTGGCTGTCAGAAGCAGCTACAGTCAACAGCTACAGACTGACAGAGCTGCTCAGCCAAGAGCTGAGGGTTCTCAACTCCCACTTCTACTGATGGGCACAGCCAGTGGCCTCTGGGAGTTGACTGGAACCCAGCAGCCAGCTGTGAGGAGCAAGCTAATTCATCTCAGCCTGGCCCAGGTCATCAACTCACTGAAGGAGTATCGGGAAAGAGGGAAGAAATTTGGGGTCCCACATTTGGCCACAGACAAAAGTTGTTCTGTGTTTAGACAGTAGTTCTGGGCCTGAGTTTGGGGCAGGTGTGATGAAGGAAAGTGGGCTCCCTCCCTGCATCTGGGAACAGATGGTGGGGCTGCCCTGGAAACAGCAGGCCAGTCAGCTGGAGCAAAAAAGGCTTGGACTCTAAAGCCCTGGCAGGGCAGACTGAAGCTACCTCGACTGTTTTTTCTTAACCCAATGGCTCCCGCTACCATCACCACCCCCAACTAGGTAAAAGGGAAGAAAGATTCATTTTCTTTACAGAGGCAACTTTCTAGAAAGGAGACCAGTCCACCAGCTGTGAAAGGTCCCCTTAAACCATTTTACTTTGAGCAGGAGAAAGAAATGTTGAGAGTCCCAGAGCCACGTGGAATTGTGGATCCTCTAGTGTAGGTTCCAGTGATGCCAGATCGATTTTTCTAGAGAAAGTCAAAATTCCTGTTTTCTTAAAAACCTCCTGATTTTTTCAAAGGCGATTCAATAACATTGGATAGAAGCCAGGTAGGCCAAAGAGCCCTGGTGGCACAGTGGGTTATGTGTTGGGCAGCTAACTAGAAGGTCAGTAGTTTGAAACCACCAGTCACACTGGGGGAGCGGGGAGTGGGGGATAGGGTGGGGGTTGTGCAGAGATGAGACTTTCTAGTCCATATAGAATTTCAACCTCGGAAACCCACAGGGGCAGTTCTGCTCCGTCTTATAGGGTCACGGTGAGTTGGAATCTTCTAGATGGCAGTGAATAAGCAGGCCAACCAGAGTCCACACAGGTCCTCATTTGGCTACGGGAGTCCCCAGTCTGTGACCCTCACAGAATCGACCTTTGTGTATTGATGTTAAAAGTGAGATCCAGAGAGGGGAGCGCCTGTCCCCTTGAGGAGCAACGAGTTGACTTTCCAGTCTCCAATCTGTAGCAGACACTCCCGGTGCTCCTTCTCTTCACTCCCAAATTCCTGATTCCGTGTACTCGCCTCAGTCACCAATGGCCAGCTCTGAAGGTCCCTTTGCTGGTGCTGGCTGAACGTGCTGAGGAACATATGCCCCTGGGAACAGCCCTGACCAGGCCCCTCACTCCTTGGATGGCAAAACTCTGAGAGGCATGTGCTACACCCTACCCCTGGAGATTTCCTAAGTGATTAAGCAGCAGGTTCCCAGGTTTGTAATTGGATTCACAATCTATTTGTTATCGGTGGCCTTCCATCCATTGGCTCACAACCCCACATCATTACCTGCATGCTCAGAGTTTCCTAAATAAGCTCATTGCCTTTAAGTCTTTGGCCAGGGTCTGCTTCAGTGAGAACCCAAACTAAGCCCAGGTCTGAATCGTTATGTGTCCTTCCTGCCATCCAGTTGATGCCGACTCATGGCAACTCTATAGTTTGGGGTAGAACTGCACCTGTGAGTTTCTGAGACTCGAACTCTTTTTTTTTTAAACATTTTATTAGGGGCTCATACAACTCTTATTACAATCCATACATATACATACATCAATTGTATAAAGCATATCCGTACATTTTTTGCCCTAATCACTCTCAAAGCATTTGCTCTCCACTTAAGCCCTTTGCATCAGGTCCTCTTTTTTTTAACCTCCCTCCCCGCTCCCCACTCCATCATGAGCCCTTGATAATCTACAGATTGTTATTTTGTCATATCTTGCCCTCTCCGGAGTTTCCCTCCCCACCTTCTCTGCCGTCTGTCTCCCAGGGAGGAGGTTACATATGGATCCTTGTCATCTGTTCCCAACCCACTCACCCTCTACTCTCCCAGTATCACCCCTCACACTCATGGTCCTGAAGGTATCATCCACCCTGGATTCCCTATGCCTCCAGCTCCTATATGTACCAGTGTACAACCTCTGCCCTATCCAGTCCTGCAAGGTAGAATACGGATCATGGTAGTTGTGGGGAGGAAGCATCCAGGATCTAGGGAAAAGCTGTGTTTTTCATCAGTACTACATCGCACCCTGACTGACCCATCTCCTCTCCTAAACCCCTTTGTGAGGGGATCTCCAGTGGCCAGCAAATGGGCTTTGGGTCTCTACTCTGCACTTCCCCCTTCATTCACTATTATATATATATATATATATATATACCATATCTATGGTATATATATATTTTTTGCATAATACCTTATACCTGGTCCCTTTGGCACCATGTGATCGCACAGGCTGGTGTGCTTCTTCCATGTGGGCTTTTTTGCTTCTGAGCTAGATGGCCGCTTGTTCACCTTCAAGCCTTTAAGACCCCAGACATTATCTCTTTTGATAGCCAGGCACCATCAGCTTTCTTCGCCACATTTGCTTATGCACCCGTTTGTCTTCGCCAATCGTATCATGGAGGTGTGCAGCCAATACTGTGATTTTTTTGTTTTTTGATGCCTGATAACTGATCCCTTCGGGACCTCGTGATCACACAGGCTGGTGTGCTCTTCCATGTGGGCTTTTTTGCTTCTGAGCTAGACGGCCGCTTGTTTATCTTCAAGTCTTTAAGACCCCAGACACTATCTCTTTTGATAGCCGGGCACCATCAGCTTTCTTCACCACATTTACTTGTTCACCAGCTTTGGCTTCAGTAGTTGTGTCGGGAGGATGAGCACTGTAGAGTGCCAATTTAATAAAAGAAAGTATTCATGCATTGAGGGAGTGCTTGAGTTAAGGCCCAAGGTCCTGCCACCACCTTAATACTAAACCTATAATTATAGACACACAGTTCTATTTCCCCATACATATATATATATATATTTATATTTATATATATATTTGCATGTACATGTCTTTGTCAAGACCTCTATAAATGCACTTTGACTCCTAGCTCTCTCCTCCATCTCCCTTGACTTTCCTCCTGTCCCACTACCATGCTCCGTCCCAACCTGGGTTACAGCTATACCTCTTCTTTACGTAATCTTACCCTTGATCATTCCCTACCAGGCCTGCCACTTCCCCCTCACTACGATTTTGAGTCCCATGTTGTTCCCTTGTCCCTGTGTTTGTTAACACCACTTCCTTACCCCCCCCCCCCCGCACCTCCACCTATCCCAAGTGCCCCCGGAACTGTTGGTCCTGTTGTTCTTCCTCCAGATAGTTCATCCAGCCTGTCTTATTTAGACAGACCTGTGGAGACACTAACATGCACGAAAACAAGACAGAGGAAAACAGAGCAACAGTATACAACCAGACAACAAAACAACAAAAACAAACCACTGACAAAGAACAAAACAAAACACATCAAGAAAGAAGAGCTTATAGTTAGTTCAAGGATCATTTGTTGGACCTTAGGAGTGTTTTCCAATCCAGTCTGTTGAGGCACCACAACCTGGCCCCAAAGTCCACTTTCAGCATTCCCTGGGGACCTTGCCACTCCATTCCCTTGCTGTTCCACTGCACTCCACCACACTTTGCCTCGGTGTGGTGGAATCAGGTTAGGTGCAATTCGCACACTGTGTCTCCAGTGCTGTCCCCTGTATCACCCTTGGTCACTGAGGGGCATCATGTCTCATAGTGGGGCCAGCCATGTTGTTCTCTTTGTGGACTGGCTGCTCTGAGACTAGAACTCTTTAGGGGAGTAGAAAGCCTCATCGTTCTCCCTTGGAGTGGCTGGGGATTTCAAATTTGCCATTTCAGACATTGCGTTTAGCAGCCCAACACATAAACCCTATACCCCACCATAGCTACAGAAAACAATAAAGAAACAAAATCCAACAACACTCATTGCCATTGGGTGCATAACAATCCTATCGAGAGAAAATACTCCGGCCTCCTGGGTTTCCAAGGCTATAACTCTTTGTAAAAATAAAATTGTGTTATGTTTACAGTGTAAGTTTACATAACCGATTAGATTCTCATTTAACAAATTCTCTACTTGTTTAGTGACATTAGTTACTTTTTTCAATAAAAAGGAAAGCAGAATATTAAAAAAAGAACAAATGAAAACGTGTTAAGAGTAAAGACAAATGATAAGATGTTAATGTTTAACCTAATCATATCTGCAACAATACACTTTCTGATGTACTGACGGTGAGCAGGGTTTAATCCCATCCCTGGTGAATGGTCCCAGGGGATTTAATGGAGGCTTATTCTCTGTGGAATCTCTGCCAATGCATTTTGAGTTTTTATACTCATCTAAGGCTATAACTCTTTATGGGAGAAGAAAGCCTCATCTTTCTCCAAAGGAGCGACTGGTGAATTCCAACTGCTGACCTTGCAGTTAATAGCCCAACACATAACCCATTATGCCACCAGATGAGAGATTTGTCTCTGGGTGCCTTCCAATGCAAGCACTACAATTATGCAAGGAGGATATTTTTTTCTGTACTGGAGCCAGGTCAAGTCAGAACCAGTGTGTCCATGGTTTGCAGCGAAGTCAGAGGAAGAAGAGGGTAGACTGTCTATAACTTCTCATAGTCCAGGGAAATGCTAGGCCTGGAAGGGGGCATGCTGGCTCAACCATATTCAGAAAGTCCGCACATTAACCTCCCCGGCTCAAATAATTACCAGCACCATGTCTCTGAATATCACCTAAAAGCAAAATAGTGAAAGCACCATTTCCATTTCATAATACTTTTATTAAAAGTAAAGTTCAATTCAGTGATGTGAAGAAGCTGGGAAAATTATCTTTTCATTTCTTTCTTTTTCTTTCCCTCCCTTTCCCCTTCTTCTCCACAGAACTGAGAGGCAGAGGGAATAAAGGCAGCATGGCACCAACTGGAGGACACCGTGGGGTCAAGGTCACCATTTAACTCATGCTTGTCCAGTTTGGAGGGGCAACTGGATGTCCTCATTTGTGAAATTGCTTGTTAATCTTTTTGAGTTAACAAGGTATGGTAAAAAATGATTGTTGGTGTTTTTGTTAGGAACCTTCTAGTCCAGTCCAACTCATAGTGACTCAATGCATCAGTGCAGAGCTCTCTAGACCAATGGTTCTCCACCTGTGGGACCCTTGCACAGGGTGACTGTAACAAAATTACAGTTATGAAGTAGCAATGAGAATATTTTTATGGTTGTGGAGGTCACCACAACATGAGGAACTGTATGAAAGGGTTGTGGCATTAGGAAGTTTGAGAACCACTGCTCTAGGCTTTTCTATGCTGTAATCTTTACAAGAATGAGTTGCCTGGCTTTTCTTCCAAGAACAGAGCCACTGGTGGGTTCAAACCTTCAACCTTTTGGATAGCAGCTGAGCACTTAACCATTGTGCCTCCAGGGCTCTTTGATAAACTCTATTAGAGGGTCTTAACCATTGCAACCCCATGGATCCTTTTGGCATTTAGGAAAGGCTATGGAACACCTGCCCACTCCCCAGAATAATATTTCCAAATACCTCCAATGAAATACAGAATCACAAAGGCACAAATTGTATTGAAATGCAGTGATAAAAATAAAAGACATTGGATTTGTGGCAAATATACATGTTAATAAAAACATTAAATATGATCTGATAGTGGGTCTAATAAACCAAACCAACACCATTGAGTTGATCCTGACTCACTGTGACCCTATATAAAATTCCTCAGGCTAAATCTTTACAGGAGCAGATCATCTCACCTTCCTCTCAGTGAACAACTGGTGCCTTTGAACTGCCAACCTTGAGGTTACCTGCCCAACGGCTCACCCACAGCGTCACCGTGAGTTCTAGATAGTGATGAGCATGAACTGTACTCAACGATGGCTGCAACGACTAGCATGGGGTGTGAAAGCATGTAGAATTTCTCTCGGTGGTAATCGCATGGCTATTCTGAACACAGCTGTGGACATGCTAAACTGCTCTGCGAGCTTAGGGAAACTAACTCAACCAGGATTGTCCCTCATCCAATTTGACATTGCTCCCCAGCCTGCTGGGGCTCAGTGGCTCAGTGTTAGGGTCCCTTGTCTAGATACCAGGGCTGGCATGGAGAAAGTCATTCCTCTGCAGCCTTCTAGTGTGTGGGGGAATTATTAGTGTTAAGCCTTGGCAGGAAATTGCTGGATTTTCCTGGCAGCCACATTCTTAATAACCATTTACTGGATACATATTATATTCTGAGGGTAAATTGGTGGTTCTGTTGTAGAATTCTCCTTTTTCATGTGGGAGATCTGGGTTTGAGTCCAAGACAATGAAACTCATGTGCATCCAACACTCATTTGTCAGGGGGATGCTTGGTTATTGCTGAGGTACTGAACTGATTCTGTGTTGCTATGATACTGAAATGGGGAAGCTTGGTTGGGTGCGGCTTTGAGACTGAACCTGTTTCTGTGATGTGTCCAGAATAAGATGAGCGATGAAGAAGAGCGTGGCTTTCTTCTTCTGAAAACCAGTTAACGAAAACCCCTGTGAATCACAATCTGATGCACAACCAAAGAGATGGTGCAGGACCAGAGAGAATATTGCCCATGGAGTCACTGGGAGCTGGTTGTCACAGTGAGTTGGAATGGAGGCTGACTCAACAGCAGCTAACAACCATTGTGTTCCAGGCACTCGATTTGCTTTAAAAATCTAGCTCAGCCTTCTGGTACAGGGAAGTGATTAATCATGCCTACTTTATAGCACACTGTGAACCCTGATCAATGTCAGGCCCTGCTTGTGTTTTGTCCCTCCTTTTCCACATTCACATCACTTCCATTCCCCTCTTCAGACTAATACCCCCTGCTGGGTGCTTGGTGTGTGTGTGTCCTTATAGGCATACAGCCATGTGCACTAGACCATGCTGCTTGGTGAATGGGCTTTCAGCTTCCATGAATGGTACTGCAATATAAATCTCATTCCGTTTTTGACCTTTTCAACTCCTTGCAATGTCATTAAGAGTTATTGCCATGCTGCATATCAATTGTATGTGCTGCTGCGTGCCACTTGGTCATGAGCAATCATCATCTTTCTTTTGTTTCCTTCTTCAGTTGTCTGTTGATTGGCATCCAATTCGGCTCCAACTCTTCTCTACTGCAGGTATCAGTGTGGTGACCATTCTTGTAAAAATGTCCCAAGGGCCCTGTGAATTGGATAAATAGCTTGGCCTATATACCCAGGAATTATGTGTTGGGCTGCTAACCCCAAGGTGAGCAGTTCCAACCCACCAGCTATTCCATGGAGCAAAGAGAGGCTGTCTGCTGTCGTAAGAATTTAGTTTTGTTAACCTAAAGCAGCAATTCTACTGTGCCTTGTAGGGTTGCTAATGAGGAAGAATCAACTGGGGTTTTGTTTGTTTTTCTACATCCAGGAGAGAACTTTGATGGGGGAGATATTAAATGCTTGGCTGCTAACCCAAAGGTCAGTAGTTTGAAGCCGTCTTCCACACACTGGGGGATAAAGGCATGGCTGTCTACTTCCCAATGGAAGCCTTGAAAACATCATGGGACCATTCAGCTTTGTTTGATAGGGTCACGAGGAATGAAAGTCAACTCAGTGACTGCGCTTCTTTGGTTGTACGCCCAGGAGGGGCTCACTAGGTCCTAGGGTCCATTCAATGGACTTTCACTAAGCTCTGCCAGAATGCTGTGCAGCAAACCTGCATCATTAGCAGTGTTTCTCTGCTTTCCCCGGATCTCCAATGACACTTGGTATGTTTGACTTTCTAACTGTTGCCCGTTTGATGGTTTTAAAAGGCCAAGCACAATAAACTCATCTATCCCAGGCACTTTCTGGTTCTGTAGCAGATTATTAGGGTTGCCATGCCACATTCCTTTGACCCATCTCTGACACCATCTCACTGCCTTCCAGTCAATACCGACTCATAGCGATCCTGTGGGGCAGTGTACAATTGCCCCCTGCGAGTTTCAAACACTACAACTCTTTATTGGAGTAGAAAACCCCATCTTTCTTCCTTGGAGCTAGTAGTTTTGAGCTGCTGACCTTGAAGTTAGCAAACCAACTTGTAACCACTGCACTTCCAGGGCTCCTCCTGATATCTATCATAGCAGTGGCGAACGGCTCTATGTAAGTGCAGGCTCCTGCTGAAATGGTGTCTTATCACAACTGTGCAGCACGCAGCTCTCCATGTCCTTCTGCCTCGAAGCCTTTTCAAAGGCATGGAAAGCCAAACCCAGGAAGGTAGGAGAGGTCACCTTACTAGGAGGAATGCTCAACACTACTACAGGCGAAGAAGAGCCCAGCCTCCTGTTTCTGGTAGACAATTCTAGGACAGAACCCATGTTCCTCAGAAGTCCTGGGGGAATCAAGCCCCTGTATCCTACATTAAAAGCCTCAACACCCCGTTCCCATTGTGATTGCTTCTCCCCCTAACTCAGTCTTGCGTCCGCTTTTCTATTCCCACTCCCTGCCATCAGATCTCAAATAGACTCCCTGCACCCAGGCCTGAGGAATAAGCTCGGCATGCATGGGCACTCTATCAAAGACACACATATTACTCTGAATCTCCAAAAGAACACTGTGGGCTACGTGTGTAATCCCCAGTTCACAGATGAGAAATGGATTGAAAAACAGTGACACACCAATGATCACACAAGCAAGGGTTCAAGTCTGTGTCTATCAGTTATTCTTTTATTCAAGTATGCCTGAGAAGACTGGGTCTTAACACTTGAGCAATCTTCTTGGAAGAATAAGGCAAACTACAGAAAACACAAAATGAATATCGCTTTTGTTCGTTTATCCATTTGCAAAAGACATAATACCTATAGTGCTAAGAATAGTATTCAAAGTATCTATTACTACCCCCTCAAAGCTTACATACTAGTCACCAAACTCAAACAAATAAAATGCTATCAAGTTGATTACAACTTATAGCAACCCAATATAGGGCTTCCAAGACTGTAAATCTTTACAGAAGCAGAGAGCTTCATTTTTCTCCCCCTGAGTGACTGGTGTATTTGAACTACTGACCTTGTGGTTAGCAGCCCATTGCTAAATGATTAGTTCCATAATCATTACGCTTACTTAACTCTACATTCTTTTAATTATTTCTCTATCAGTCCAAATTGCATCTGGCTACATGGGAAAAAAACAAACCGACTCTAGTGGTCTAATCACAAAAGCTTAATTTTTCTTATATTAACACCAAAAATACCAAACCAGTTGCCACTGAATTGATTCTGATTTACAGTTACCCCATATGATTCAGGGTAGAACTGTGCTCCATGAAGTTTTCAAGGGCTGAATTTTTAAATGTAGATTGCCAGGTTTTTCTTCCAAGGCATCTTTGGCTTAGCAGTGAATTGTGTTAACCCTTTGCACCACACAGGGGTTTGTCTTATACAATAGTAAGTCTTGAAATAGGTAGCCTAGGTCTGGCGTATTTGCTCAGGGACTCATCTTGGATATAGGAGAATGCATGCTTTTTGGTCTGCCAAACTCATGTAACCTATGTGACTCTCCCATCTTACAATATTCTGACTAGGGAGCATGACAGCAGAAGAGCCAAGGACAAAAATGAAATGGGTTATGCCAGACAAGTGTTTTGACTTAAACAACAACAAAAACTTTCTTGGGAGTCCTACTCGGTATCTTTCTCCTACACATATTTGGCCCAAACTGGGTCAAATGTTTATGCATAGCTGCAAGGTAGCCTAGGATTGAGCGATTTAAGTAGGTACATTATCACCCTAAACAAAATTGAGCTTCTATTAGTAGTAAGAATGAGAAAAATGGATACTGTTTAGGCATATAGCAGGGTTGGGTAGAATTCTATTTTGTGTCTTAATTTACATTTTGAATGAACTCAGAAAAAGTCATAGAGAGTAGAACAAAGGGATGGATGTGCATCCAGCCACCTCAACTACTCATTTCTTTTCATGCTCTCCCTCTAGCTTCCCTGAATAGTTCTTGGTTACACATTGGGCTGCTAATTGCACGGTCGGTATTTTGAAATCACCGGCTGCTCTTCGGGAGAAAGATGGGACTCTACTCTGTAAAGAGGTACAGTCTCAGAACCTCACATGTACAATTTTACCCATGTCCTGTAGGGTCGATATGAGTTAGCATTGATTCAATGGCAGTGAGCTTGGTTTGGATAGATCTGTAGAATCTTAGGATGGAATAGTTTGAATACATAGAAAAAAATTCAGTGGAATCATAACCCTCCAAATAATTACCCTCTAAAGCCACAAAGATCAACTGTGTCCAGCATGGTGACAGTTTAGCATATGCCATGGGGACATTGCTCATATCCCAGTGTTGTTAATCAACAAAAACTCACACACTGCCACTTATAGTGACCCTATGCACAATAGAATAAAAGCCTTTCTAGTCCTGTGACATCCTCACAATGGTCATATTTTAGCCTATTGTTACAGCCACTGTGTTGATCCATCTCATTCCGGGTTTACCTGTATTTTGATGATGCTCTACCAAGTATTTTGTCCTTTTCTAGGGACTAATTTCTCCTAATACCATGTTCAAAGTATATGAAATGAAGTTTTACCATCCTCACTTCTAAAACACATTCTGGCTGTACTTCTTCTGGGACAGACCTCTCTGTTCTGCTGGGCATTCGTGGTATATTCAATATTATTTGCAACATCATATTTTAAAGGCATCATATTTTCTTCAGTCTTCCTTAATTATGGTCCGTCTTTCACATGCATATGTCAAACATTACCATCAAGTCTATTGTTATTCATAGTGACCATATAGGGTTTTCAGGCTATAAATCTTTACAGGGTCAAATAGCTTCCTCTTTCTTCTGTGGAGCAGCAAGTGGGTTGAACCACCAACCTTGCTGTGAGTCATTCAACCCATACCAAACACTGAAATTAAGACTCCTTTCACATGCATCTAAGGTGATTAAAAATATCAAGGCTAAAAGCAGGCATAACTTGCTAATCCCCAGAGTAAAACATTTGCTCTTTCACATTTTAAAGAGGTCTTTTACAACAGATTTTTCCAATGAAATACATTGATTTATTGACTGCTGCTTCTGTGAGTATTGATTGTGGGTCCAAGTAAAATAGAGTTTAGCTACATTTCTCTATTTGTAATGATGTTGTGTGTTTATATTTGTCAAGTTGAGAAGACATTTGTATTCTTAGTGTTGAAGACTAATTTATATGAGCTTTATCAGTAAGTACTTCAAGGCCTATTGACTTTCAGCCAGTAAGATTGGGTCATCTGCATAACACAGGTTGTTAATGATTCTTCCTCCAATTCAGATGCCTCAACTTCTTCATAGAGAGCAGCTTCTCAGATTATTTGAATAAGTATAGTGTGATAGATAGGTAGGTTTATAGTGCCAACCTGGCCAATAAGAACATGTGGGATTAATAAGTTTGCATTTTGTTTAGTGGGCAAAGAGATAAATGGCTCAGCAAGCCACACCTATCTCTCAGTTGCTCTCTGGTGATCAGACCAGTGTGTGGCTGCCTTACCTAGTTCTGCAGTTTGCTGCCTGGCTGTACTGCCATATTTACAGTTGCATGGAAGTGAGTTAAACTGAGTCCTCTGTACTGCTATGTGGACTAATTAGCTGTTATATTCCTTCGTGTTCTATCTATCTATCAAATCATAAATGTCCTGGTTTTGTTTCTTTAGAGAACACTGTCCAACACATATGGTGAAAGGATATAACCACAACACACACTCTCCTGATTTTAAACCACGCAGTATCCCCTTGTTCTATTCGAACCACTTCCTGTTGGTTTATGTACAGGTACCACAGGAGCACAATTAAATGTACGGGAATTCCCATTGTTCTCATATGTATTCATATGCTACCCAAAGTTTGTTATGATACACAGTAAAATCCTCTGCATAGTCAATAGTACATAAGTAAGCATTTTCCTTGTATCCTCTGTTTTCAGCCAAGGTCCATCTGAAATCAGCATTGATATACCTTGCCTCATGCCCTCTTTTAATACAGCCTGGATTTCTGGCAGCTTCCTGTTGACATATTGCTATAACTACTTTTAAAGTTATCTTCAATAAAATTGTACTTGCATGTCATATTAATGTTATTTTAAATTAATTTGCAGATTTTGTTGCATCATATTTCTTTAGATTGGACACAAATATTAATCACTTCCAGTTGGTTGGCCAGATAGCTATCTTTCAAATTTCTTGACATGGACTATCACTGCATGAGCGTGTTGAAATATTTCCATTCCTATCCCTTCCTTGCTTTGCACTAATGCTTACATTGCAGCTTCAACTTCCTCTTGGCCTTTTGAACTAGTAGAACCTCAACTAATTCTTGGGTACAGAGACTCTGTATACTCCTTCCATGTTCTTTGGATTCTCCCTGCATCATTCAATAGTTTGATAAACAATCCTTCAACAGTTTAGTCCAAGGCTTGGATTTTTTCTTCTGTTCTTTCAATTTATGATATGCTGACTGTACTCATTCCTTTTGCTTTCCTAATTCCAGGTCTTTACACGTTACAATATAATTCTTTACTTTATCTTCTCAAGCTGGCCTTTCAAATTTTTCTGTTCAACTCTTTTATTTCATCATTTCTTCCATTTGCTTTAGCTGCTTTAGGTTCAAGAGCAAGTTTCACAGTCTCCTCTGATATCCACTGTAGTATTTTCTTTCTTTCCTGTATTATTAATGATCTTTTTGAGGAGCCCCCAATAAAATAATTTATGATAAATAATTAAATAGCCCCAGTTGACATGACAAAAAAAAAAAAAGATTGATGACCTTGATGCTATTTCACAAGTCTTCTGGTAGCTGATCATTAATGTTCAATATGTCCGAACCATTCTTGAGATAGGCTCTAAATTCAGGTGAGATATTGTGATAGTAAGGTTTGGTGTCAATTTAGCTTGACCAGGATCTTCAGAAGGTGCAGGTCACAGTCTCCTTGGGGGTGTGACCTATTTCATAGCTATAAGTAGACTGTGGAGAATGGGCTCACTCTTTTTCTTCCTGATGAAAAGACCCTGGACCCTACATTTGGCTTCTTGGGATGGCAATCACCATGAGACCTGCTGACCCTAAGAGCTGTCTGTGGCCTGCCAACTGCCTGTTCACTTTGGATTCTCCCAACTCTGCCTCCACCAACCTGTGGTTTTCCTGTTTCTTGGGCTATTCCTCCAACAGCTTCATGAGTCTGGAAGGGCCTCTAGTTTGCATCTGATTTATGGGCTGGAGTTGGACTGGGGTTTCTTGTTGTGTGGACTTCTTAATGTAAAATTCTTTATTGATATAAATTTCCTTCTTCTACATGTATCAGTATCACTGGTTTGTTTCTCTAGAAACCCCAGCCGACCACAGATATAATGTAGGCTGTATTTGGGCTCTTGCGTTCTTATTTTAATTTTCTTCAGGTATGACTTGAACTTGCATATTAGTAATTGATAGTCTGTTACATAGTTGGCCCCTGGTCTTATTTTGTCTCAATGATATTGAGCTTCTCTATCATGTCTTCCCACAGATTTAATCAGTTCCATTCCTGTGTTTTCCACATGTATATATGCCGCTCCTGTTGTTGAATAAAGATGTTTGCAATGAGGCAGTTATTGCTCTTGCAGAATTCTTTCATGCATTCTTCAGCTTCTTTTCGATCCCCAAAGCCATAGTTTCTAATTACTCTTCCTTCCTTTTTGTTTCCATGTGTGCATTCCAATTGTCAGCAATTATTAATGCATTTTCAGTACATGTGTGATCAATTTCAGACTAAAGAAGTTGGTACAATTCTTCATTGGCTTTAGTGGTTTGTGAGAAAATTTGAATAATGGTTCTATTAACCGGCCTTCCTTGTGTGTGAAGATAGATATTATTCTGTCACAGGCAGCATTGCATTTCAAGATAGATCTAGTAATGTTCTTTTTGAGGATGAAAGAGACATTCTTTTGAATTTGTCATTGTCAGCATAGTCATTCTTATCATTTTAAGATTCAAAGGGACTATTTCAACTCACCAATGCCTAGGATACTGATCTTTATAGGTCAGATTCCGTTTTTTATGATTTCCAATTTTCCTAGATTCTTATTTTTCACGTTTCATGTTCTGATTATTAATGAATGGTTGCAATGATTTTTCTCATTTTGAATTATAATCCATCAGCAAATGAAGGTGCCAGAAAGCTTTAGTACACTTTGTTGCTAGATGCCTTCAAGTCAGTTCTGTCTCATAATAATGCCTACACAACAGAACGAAACATTGCCTGGTCCTGCTCCATACTCAAAAATTTTGTTATGTTTGAGCCCATTGTTGTAGGAATTGTCTCGATCCATTTGATCGGGTGTCTTCCTCTTTTTGCAACCCCTCCACTGTAATGTGCATGATGTCCTCCAGGGACTGGTCTGTCCTGATAACATCTGCAAAGTACAGGAGATGAAGTCTCGCCATCCTATCTGCCAAGGAACATTTAGCTGCACTTCTTCTCAGACAGATTTGTTTGTTCTTCTCTCCACCCATGGTACTTTCAGTATTTTTTTGTCAGTACCTTAATTCAAATGCACCAGTTCTCCTTCAGTCGTTCTCATTCAATGTTCAAATTTCACATGCATAAGATGTGGCGGAAAATACCATGCCTTGGGCCAGGCGCAACTTAATCCTAAGTGTAATTCTTGATCTTCCATACTTTAAAGTGGTTATGTGCAGTAGATTTGCCTAATGCAATATGTTATTTGGTTTCTTGATTGTTGTTTCCATGAGCATTAGTTGTGAAACTAAGCAACACGAAATCCTTGATAACTTCAATATTTTCTCCATTTATTATGATGTTATCTCCAGCTCCTGTTGTGAGGTTTTGAGTTATCATTGAGGTGGACTCTACTTTGAGGAAGCTCTCTTTCTCGGTGATATTTTGATTGTTTTGCGATCTGAGGGGCTCATTTTCTGGCATTATATCAGACAATATTTTACTGCTATGCAGAAAGTTTTCAATGGTGAATCCCTCAGAAGTGGACTGATTGTTTTGTCGTCCTGTCAGTTCTTAGTCTGGAAGCTGTGTTGAAATCTGTTCACCGTGGGTGATCCTGCCTGGTATTTGAAGTACTAGTGGACTAACTCCCAGCATTACAGCAAAGCACAAGCTACCACAGTGCAGCAAATTGACAGATGGGGCGGGGGAGGGGAGTTGTCATTGTTAGACACTGTTAATTTGGCTCTAACTCATAGCACCCACATCCTGTTTCCTCACAGTGAATGTTGGAGACCGTTTTTGCAGCCAGTATGCCAATTCATCCCATTGAGGACCTTCTTCTTTTTTTCACCACTCCAATTTATCAAGTATGATACCCTTCTCTAGGGACTATGCTCAGCTGTTAACATGTCCAAAGTATGTGATATGAAGTCTTGCCATTCTCACGTCTAGGAAGCATTCTGGCTCTACTTCCGCCAAGAAAGATTTGTTCCTTCTTCTGAAAGTCCATGGAATATTCAATATTCTTCACCAGCATCATAATTCGAAGACATCAACTTTTATTTTACCTTTCATAATTATTGTCCATTTTCAAGTACATATGAGGTGATTGAAAATGCCATAGTATGATAGTTATATAATTTGATGTCAGTTTGAAGATATGTAAAAGTGTAAGGTTGGTATCCAATCTGTCAATCACACCATAGCCTGATGGTGCCTCTTTGTGTCCATGTTCTTCTCATAAGGAGGGCCCTGGGAACCTCCCCTTCTTTTTGCATTCACCTGACTGCTCCCTGCCCACGTTGAGAGCTGCCAGAGTCTTGCCATGCTTCCATCGACCTTGGGTCCACAAGACATTGCAATCACTGGCCTTTGACATCCCTGCACTCTGCATCATTGCATGTAACTGCGTAAGTTGGAAAGGAACTTATGGGCTAGTGTTGGACTTATGGACTTGAGTTGGACTGGCCTGGGATATTTCCTTGAAATAGAAATACTATAATGACTTCTTGATAGAAAATTATTTATTGCACATATATGAGTGGCACTTGATTTGTGTCTCTAGTCAGCCTGGCTTACATCCAGTTCACTGCCATCAAGTTGATTCCAACCCTCAGCAACTCTATAGGACAGGGGAGAGATATCCCTGTGGGTTTCCAATACTGGAACTTTGTATGGGAGCTGAACTGTTGATCTTGTGTTGAGCAACCCAACTGGGTTGGTTCTGACGCATTATATTTGTAACCACTATACCACTAGGGCTCAGCTGTGCCTTATTCTTCAAAGTGACATCTTTTAACACTGGAAATTGGTCTTCAGCAAGATCTACCAGTGTACTCGGTCATATGACTTATTTTCTTTTTACACTGTTTTGATTGTGATGTGAGGGAAAATCTACAGAGTAAATTGATTTTCCTTACAATTCATGCAATGTTTTATGATATTGATTGCAATACCTACAATGCAATACTACTTTTCCTATTCCCTCCCTTTGTTTGCCGTTTCCATTGGTCTTTCGTTCCCATTCCTTCCTGCCTTCTGAGTAACTCCCTGACAAATGCTGGGCTCTGAATTGTACATCGTTGACAGTATAGGTCTCCTATTTGGGGGCTGAAAGTTGAGCCATGGAGGTGAGGTCAGGTGTCAAATGGGAATTCCACTAGTGCCTATCATATCCTAAGGTTAGTCTTCTTATTTTGAGTTCTACATTTTCCCAAGTTGATCCAGGGCCTACTACTGTGAGTACCCTCAGAGCAATCTGCAGTGAGAACCCTATGCTATCTTGGTCTTCTGCACTCAGCCCTGTGGAGCCTGGGCTTCATGTGGTCAGTGAATCCCTTTCACCTTCTTGTGATGCTATCTGTGTAATTCTGTATTTTGAATTTCTCTTCCATTTTTTTCAGCTAGTGAAATGCACATGCTTTTCATTTTTGCTGTCCTAATTCCAGGTCTTTGCACCTTTTCATATAATTCTTTATTCCATCTTTTTTAATTCCCCTTTGAAATTTTGTGTTCAGCTTCTTTATTCAGCGTCTTTACTTCATCAATTATTTCTATATTTCTCTCTCTCTCTCTTTCGTACTTCATCATTTCTTTCATTGGCTTCAGCTACTCCACATTCAATGTGACATCCATTTTGTCTTTTCTTTAGTTTCTATCTTTTTAATTATCTTTGAATTTCTTTATTTATGATGTTCTTGATATTATTGCAGAACTCGTATCATCTCAGGTGATTTGTGTTCAATGTGTCAACTTTCTCCTTGAAGTATCCTCTAATTTAGATGAGATATACTCAAATTCATACTTTGACTCTTGGGGACTTGTTTTAATATTGTTGGAATTCGAGTTGAATTTGCCATTGATGGTTTGTTCCACAGTTGTTCTCCAGTCTCGTGACTGATGATATTGAACTTCTTTATACCGTAAATACTTGAGTATAAGCCGAGTTTTTTTCTGCACATTTTTTATGCTGAAAAAGCACCCCAGCTTTGGGGGGTAAAATTAGTTGCCTTGGGTTATACTCGAGTATATATAGTAGTTTATTTCAACAGATGTAGTTGATTTAATTCCTGTGTATTTCTATCCAATATACATGATCCATGTCTATGGTTACTGTTTACATCACTGAAAAATAAATGTTCAATCAATAAGCCATCCTTATAGGAATATTCTGTCATGAGATCTCCCATGTGGCTTCCATCCCCATGGCCATATTTTCTAACTAGTGATCCTCCTCCTTAGTTTCCAATTTTTGCATTCAAGTCATCAGTAATCTTGATTGCATGTTTCATCAATATCAGACTGAAAAGGTTGGTAAAAATCCTCAATGGCTTTATTGATAGCATTAGTTGTTGGTGTGTCAATTTGAATAATAACTTTATTAATTATTCATCCTTGTAGGTGTAATATATCCTACACCTAACAATGGTGAATATTGGAATCGATGTTGAAACATTCTCTTTTTTAACATGAAAGTCATCCATTCCTTTCAAATTTGTTACTCTGGTATGTAAACCATATTATTATGACATTCAAAATGGCCAATACCAGTCTATTTCAGTTCAATAACACCTAGAGTGTTTCATCTTTATGTGTTCCATTTTGTCATGGCTTCCAATTTTTCTAGATCCATATTTCATGCATCCCATCTTCTTGTTAGTGGTTATTGCAGTACTGCTGTTTCTTCTCATTTTGAGTCATTGCCACATCAACAAATATAGGTCCTGAAAACTTTATATCACTAAGGTCAACTCTACTTTGAGGAGACAGCTCTTCCCCAATTATATTTTGAGTGTCTTCCAACTTGAGGGGTTCATCATCCTGCACTATATGAAACAATATTCCACTGCTATCAATGTGCTCCACAAACACCACTATTTTTTTCAGATGTAGATTGGCAAGTTATTCTTTCTAGTCTATTTAGCTTGTAAGCTTTTCTGAAAATTTTCCACCACGGGTAACTATGCTTGTGTTTGAAATACCAGTGGTATATCTCACAAGTTATGATAGTGCAAGAACCTGACATGTCTGACAACTTGGCATGCTAGCCTAATTCCGAATGACCAGCATATCTCTCTTCCTGCTTTCTCTAGTTTCTATAGACGACTGTACCTGAGCATGCATGGCTTAGGAGGTTGTGGAGTTAATTCTTGCTTCCTGGAGTAACCCTTAACCAATGACCCATAGGAGTTGTTGGACAAATAGCCACACTCCCTCACATTCTGGGCAGAATAACTAGTGGATTTTCTAGAGTGTCTCCAGTAAGATTAACCTCCAGTTGCTCACAATTTTAAATTGATTGATAATGTACTTTTCATTGGCTGCCTTCTTTCCCTTTTCTGTTTCCCATTTCCTTATTGATATCTCCCCCAAAAATGGCTTAATTAAAACCTTTGTCTCAGGATCTAATCCTATGGGGAACCAAAACTCAATCACACAAGACATTTGTCAAATCATGGACTTAGTGGTTATATCTATTATATGTGTAGGTCATGGAAGAGGAGAATTCATACCATCACTTTGAATAGTCATTCGGAGTGCCAACTGGGTCCCCAGCATAGATCCTGGACATCAAAACTCACTGTTTCCTGCATCATAACACTTCCTTTTAGACTTCTGTCATTCAAATAAACTCAACAAATAGCTTGCTGTCTCACTTCAAATTTTGTAGTGTGCAAATATGGCTATGTTTTCATTGTGTGTTTAGCAGTGAACAAATCAGCTTTGACCAGGAAGGTGAAGTCATGTGGAGAAAAAAACCAAAAACACTAGCAGCTGTGTGTTGTGGAAGAAAACCCTGTGGATGAAGTGCAATTTTTAGGGAACAGAGACCAGCAAGATAAACCAATAAGTGTCCACTGTTCTGATGTTAAGGAGAACCCTGGTGAGGCAGTATTTAAGCACTTAAGGGCTAATCAATCAGCAGTTCAAAACCCCCATCTTCCCCAAGGAAGAGTTACGATGTGGCAGTCTGACCCCCTTAAGATTTACATTTATTACCACTACCAACTGATCTGAGAGGGATAGCATTAGGGAATCCTGCATAGCATTCTTAACGAGCTCTAATGGCAGAGTGGACTCCTCATTGATCTCCTAACCACAAAGTAAGTGGTTCTAACCTATCAGGTGGTCCATGTGAGGAATATGAGTTTGTCTGCCCTGGTAAAGATTTAAGCCTTGGAAAATGAAAGGGTGAAGTTCTATTCTATCTTGTAGGGTCTCTATGAGTCAGCTTCAACACAATGATAATGAGTTTGCTTTGGAATTTTGGGATAGAAAGGAGAAATATGTGCAACAAAGTTTAAACTTATTTTAAAAGTTCAGGGGTATTGCTCAGAGAGAGATTCTTGGAACCCACAAGACTGTTGTCCTTAGGCACCTTCAGATCTGGAACTGAACTCACTCCCTTGGCTCAATCTTCAGCCAAACAATAGGTAGATGTATAAGGTAAAAAGTAACACTAATCATCTATTTGAATCAAAAGGATATAATTTATTCAAAGATAAAGTTCAGAAGGGTCAGGAAAGAAGGGGGAATGGAAACAGGAAATACAAGGAGGAAGTGCGATAAGTGATATTACGTTGAGCAGACTGCAGTCAATATCATGAAGCAAAATATGTGTGAACTGTCACATGGAAAACGGATGTATTCTGTAAACCTTCACCCATCTCACAATAAAGAGATTTTTTTTCAGCCTTGGAAACCTATGAGGCAATACTATTCTGTCCTATAGGGTACCCATGAGTTGAAATCAACTCAGTGGCAATGGGATATTGATGCTGATGCTTTCTTCCGATTCTAAAAAATAGGGTTATTAGCAATTATTGTGGAAATAGCATGAATGAGACTATGTAAATGGGGTTGGATACAGATAAATTCTTGTAAATGTTAAAGGATAAGTGATTCAGGATGGACTTACCCAAAAAGAGAAAATTATTGCAAGATTTTGTTCCAGGGATAAAAGAAAAATAGGCTTCCTGTGGGTAAGACTTAAGCCTATAGATATGGAATTTAAGGAACTGGTATTCCATGATGGTCACCTTCCCGACACAATCACTCAAGACAAAAAGTGGGTGTATAAACAAATGAGGTGAAGAAAGCTTATGGAGCCTATCTATCGAAAAGATAGTCTAGGGTTTTAAAGACTAGAAGGTTCACAAGTGGCCATCTAACTCAGAAGCAATAAAGCGCACATGAAAGAAGCACACCAGCCTGTGTGATCACAAGATGTAGAAGGGATCAGGTATCAGGCATAAAGAACAAAAAGAATCATATCATTGTGAATGGGGGGGGTACAGTTAGGGGATCCAAGATCTATCTGTAGGCAACTGGACAACCCCTTACAGAAGGGTCGCTGGGAGGAGATGAGCCAGTCAGGATGCAGTGTAGCAACGATGAAATATATAACTTTCCTCTCGTTCCTAAATGCTACCGCGCCCACTATCATGAACCCAATTCTACCTTACAAACCTGGCTAGACCAGAGAATATACACTGGTCCATATAGGAACTGGAAACACAGGGAAACCAGGACAGATGACCCCTTCAGGACTGGTGCTGAGAGTAGCAATAACAGGAGGGTGGAGGAAAGGTGGGGTAGAAAGAGGGATCTGATTACAAGGATCTACATATAACCTCCTCCATGAGGGAGGGACAACAAAAAAGTGGGTGAAGGTAGATGTCGGACAGTGTAAGATAGGACAGAATAATAATTTATAAATTATCAAGGGTCCATAAGGGAGGGGGAGGGGGAAGGAGGGGAAATGAGGAGCTAATTCCAAGGGCTCAAGTAGAAAGCAAATGTTTTGAGAATGATGATGGCAACAAATGTACACAGTGGATGTATGTATAGATTGTACTAAGAGTTGTAGGAGCCCCCAATAAAATGATTCTTTTTAAAACCTCAAAGAGCAAAACACACTATGGTTTATTGTACACCAATGATACTTAAATAAAATTACATAAAAGAGCGGAAAAAGAAATGGAATTTAAGGTAAAGAAAGTATTCCCTTTGAAGACCATATTGCAAATATATATTTAGGCAGGCAATTGGATAAAGACATTTTAAGTCTGGGCTTCTATACCTGCCATCTGTCTGTTATGAAAAGTATAATTAGCAACTAGAATCTCTCATACAAAATCAACTCAATATTGTCTTTCTGGTCTGACTTCCGTGGTGTTCTACTCTGCTTTGATGGAGCTCATCATATCATGACTCTATAACAAGATTGAGGAGTTATTTGCATTCTTATGTGGAAGGTAAATCTGTTTGGCCATTCTGTTAGACTAGTTCATTTTCTTTCCTACCATCCCATCTGCCATTTTAATTCAAAACAAGGAGAAAGGCATGTATGTGCCTTTTGAGGAAGGAGAAGATTTTGGTGTGGAAGAAATTCTCTTCTAGACTGCAAGGTAAGTATTTACCCCCTCTAGCCCTGTTGGAGGAGGGGAAAAGGAAGAGAGACAAGGCAAAGAGAACAACCTAGTTAGCTTCATGCCTCCTTACTTTACCTGGTGATTGAGGGGAATATCAGTGACTATGGACCTGTTGTGCTCCCCATTTGGAAGCATGAAGGATAGAGGCTGCCAGGCAGAGCAGCCCTATGGGAAGTCACTGAAGACAAACATATAGAGAGTGCCATCAAGTCTACTGTGATCCATGGAGACCTTATATGAAATGGAATGGAGTGCTGTCTTATCTGGCACCATTGTCACACATTCCTGAATGTTGAAGTCCATTGTTGCAGCGATTAGGTCAATCTGCCTCAACAAGGATCTTCCCTGTCCCTCTATTTCATCAAATATGATGTCTTCCTCTAGCAATTGTCCACTGATAGTGTGTCCAAAACACATTAGTCAGTCAGTGTTCTCTTGTGATCCATAAGGTTTTCTTTCAGTAATTTTTGGAAGTGGACGGTCAGGCCCCTCTTCCTTGTCTGTCTTAGTCTAGAAACTTCACTGAAACCTGTCCACCATGGGCAATCCTGCTGGTATTTGAAATTCTGGGAACAGAGCTTCCAGCATCATAACAATACACAAACCATTATAGTACAACCAACTTTCAGATGAGTGGAGGATATCTATATCTATATCTAAATCTATATATAAATCTATATCTAAATCTAAATCTATATCTATATCTATATCTATATCTAAATCTATATCTATATCTATAGATAGATAGATATATGGAGGGAGAGAGTAAAACTGGCAATGCAGTCTGATTAGGCAGTATTCTGATGATCTGCTGCTAACAGAAAGTATCCCCACAATTAAGATCTTAAAGTAATGATAATATCAATTTTGCTCACAAATCTGCAATCTGGGCAGAGCTCAGTGAGGACACTAGTTTTGGCTTCATCAAGCGTTAGCTGGGGTAGCTCAAAGACAGAGGCTGCAGCTCTCTTAAGACTCACTCCCTCACACGACTGATACTTCTATTGGTTGGAGCTCAAGAAGAACCCTATATGTGACATTTTCATTTGGCTTGGTCTTCCTTGCAATATCCTGACAGGGTCCCAATGGTGAACAACCCAATACGACCAGGTGGAAGTCACAGAGCAACACTTCTGCCATAGTCAAAGGCCTGCCAAGATGCAAGGAAGTGGGAAAGCAGGCCCTGTTTCTGGAAAAATGAACACAAACTCATCTTGTAACAAGAGAATGTGCGATGTGCAACATTAGGACAGTCATCTTTGAAGGACACAACCTGCCATGAGCCAAGATACAGAGACAGATTTCTATGAAAGTGGAAGGGCAGGACTTAGACTTAAAGATAAAGCCACAGACTTCATAGGACAAGAGCAATAGGGAGACAAGCAAAGGAAAGCTCTAGGACGCAAGCCTAACATGGCTAAAGATAGGGACAATGTCAGGACTGAACTGGAAGCAAGCAGACACCTGTGCAAGGCAGAACCCGTGAAGTTGTGAGTGCCTTCAAAGCTAAGTCAAAGTACCTTGGGGCGTGAGAAGGGAAGAAACAGGAGAAGGAATTAATGGGTAGGTTTATGGAATTTGTAAGTCTGGGGACAGAGCATCAGGAATAGCTGGGTTCTGGCACTCAGTTGATACCATCAGAGTTTGAACTTTTTCCTTTCAGTGCTGTTTCCTTTTGAGTTTCACGCAGGCTTCCTGATGACAGCTGTAGTTTTATCTAGAAGCTCAGGAATTCTATTAGAGAGAGGCTCTTTTCCTTTCTAATCATTGGTGGTACTATCAGGTAAGCATTGGATTGCTAACTGCAAGGTTGGCAGTGCTACCCTACCAGCTACCTCATAGGGAAAAAGATGGAACTTTCTGCTCACATAAATATTTACAGTCTGAGAAACCCCACAGGGGCCTTCTATGATTCAAAATGGACTCATTGGCAATGGGGTAATTGTTTCTGGGGCATTTTTAGGGTTAGATATCATTAACCTAGCATGAGTCACATACTGAGTCTGACCCAGTTCCTTTGGACAGAGGAAAGTCATGCCCTGACTAGGCAGGCCTGGAGCTGGCAGATTGGAACAATGCCAGCAGAAGCATGGAGATGGAGCATGGTGGAAGAGTGATCCCAAAGATACAAGCCATGTGCTGTGAGTGGAAGAAGGGCAAATGAATGCTGCATTAATTAACCAGTTATTGACAAAATGAGGTTGCATAACAAATGGCTCCAAAACCCAGCAGTTCAACACACAGCCCAACCCCTTCCCTCCCACACACACAGTTCTTAAAATTCAGCGTCAGGGAGATTAACTGGAACTGTGAACTTGGCACTTCAGGGCTTGGAAGAGATGACAGTGCATGTAAAGGCCTTGGGGCAGGAAAGATCTTGGTGTGACTGAAAGCCCAGAAGAAGACTAATTTGGGGGAGGTGAGATAATAGGATGGAGTTTTCAGTGAGCATTTCCTTGAGAGCCTTCAAGCAAAGGTGATTTTTCTATATTCATGTTTTAGAAGTAGATCTCCACCCATTGGGTAAAGCTTTGGGTAATGGATTGGTGTTGGTATGCAGGGAAAAAATAAATGGGATTGTTATGGATTAGGAGCCTGTGGTAGTCACCTAATCTTGTGTCGAGTTAAGGATTAGGAGTGTAGGCGTGGAGTGTAGGCTGCCAATCTGGAAATAGTCATTGAGAATTTTATGTGGGCATAGCCTTCTCCTGAGAACTCTGAGAAATCTGGTACTTCCTCCTTGGAGGTGGAAGACACCTCTCTCTCTCTCTCTCTCTCTCTCTCTCTCTCTCTCTCTCTCTCTCTCTCTCTCTCTCTCTCTCTGCTACTCGTTGGGAGACATCACAGAAGGCAAGCCAAATGGATGCGACCAGACCTCTGAAGCCAAAGAAGCCTCAGAGAGATCGCTGCCAGCACTGAGATGCTTACAATGCCACTGGATCCACAAGACTTTCCACCCATTGGCCTGTGATTATCCTGCATTCAGCATCACTGCACAGGTTTTATGGGTCTGAAAAGGAATTTATAGATTGGTATCAGACATATGGGCTAATATCAGACTTATGGATTTGATCTGCACTGGGCTGGGACGTTTGCTTAATGTACAATTACTGATTGATATAAAACTCTCTGTCTGGACTTATAAGGTAGAATTAGACCAGAACATGTACTCTGGTACAGACAGGAGCTGGAAACACAGGGAATCCTCGACAGATGATCCCTTCAGGACCAGTGGTGAGAGTGGCAATACCAGGAGGGTGGAGGGAAGGTGGGGTACAAAGAGTGAACCGATTACAAGGATCTACATAAAACCTCTGCCCTGGGGGACGGACAACAGAAAAGTGGGGGAAGTGAGATGTTTGACGTGTAAGATATGCCAAAATAATTTATATATTATCAAGGATTTATGAGGGAAGGGGAGGAGGATGGAAGTGGGGAAATGAGGAGCTGATACCAAGGGCTCAAGTAGAAAGCAAATATTTTGAGAAGGATGAGGGCAACACATGTACAAATGCACTTGACACACAATGGGTGGATGGATGGATGGATGGATGGATGGATGGATGGATGGATGGAATGACTGTGATAAGAGTTGTATGAGCCCCCAATAAAATTATCAAGGGTTCATAAGGAGAGGGGAGTGGGGAGGGAGGAGAAAAATGAGGAGCAGGTGCCAGGGGCTTATGTGGAGAGCAAATGTTTTGACAATGATGAGGGCAATGAATGTATAAATGTGCTTTATAATGGATGGATGGATGGATTGTGATAAGAGTTGTATGAATCCCTAATATAATGATTAAATAATAGGGAAATGATTTTTAAAAACCACCAACCCCTTCTCATACACATGAGTCTCCCTCGATTTTCTCTAGCATACCCAGACTAATACACAGTTCACCCCTGTCCTATAGGGCGGCTATGAGTTGGCATGGACTTGAGGGCAGTGGGTTTGTTAGGGCTTTGGAGTTCAGCAGGCCTTTGTTGGTGTGTTTGAGTCTATTTTTGTAGCTGTTGTGTGCAGGTCAGTGGCTCATCTTCCAGCACTCTATAGGACCATATTTTGTTGTGACCCATAAGGCTTTCATTTGTTAATATTTGGAAGTAGATCACCAGGTCTTTCTTCCTAGTCTGCCTTAGGCTAGAGCAGTGGTTCTCAATCTGTGGGTTGTGACCCCTTTTGGGGTCCAGCGACCTTTTAACCGAGTCACCCGATTCATGGCAGTAGCAAAATTACAGTTATGAAGTAGCAAGGAAAATGATTTTATGGTTGGGGGTCACCACAACATGAGGAATTGTATTAAAGTAAGGTTGAGCACCACAGGGCTCGAGGTTCTACTGAAGCCTGCCCATCATTGCTGACCCTTCTGGGGTTTGTCATATCGGTGGCACGGCTTCCAATTTCACAGCAACACTCTAGCTACCACTGCACCACGAACTGATAGACAGGTGGTGGACTGTTCTTAAAAGCCACCTGAGTTACGATGCTTTGTTTTGACAGCCCTGGAAAATGGATACAGAATCTAGTTTCATAGTCAATGCAAGACACACCTTGGGCCAGTAGGGATGGCATGAAGTGAATAGATTCAAAGTATATTTTAGGGAGAGGAAGGATGACAGTTAATGCCTGGGGGGGTGGTGTGCAAGAATGAAGGAAGCAGAGACACCATTGATATTAAGTGCCTGAGTTAAGACAGGAATTTCCAGGGAAGCTGGTGAGTCATGATGGGAGAATTTCACACTCCCAGGGGACAGGGGGAGCATTGATTAGTTTATATGTCTGCGCAACTTCTCAGACAATAGAGGCTTTGTCATCCTCAAATGAAGCATGCAGTTGGAGCTCAGAGATGGCATGCAGTGCAAATGAAGACTGGGTTGGTTGAGATGGGTGGACCAGGGCCACTAGTCAATTCTGAGGAACTTCAGCAAACCTGCCCAGTGTCTCTTGGAGAGTGGGCATGTCTCATAGCCACAAAGGGCCTTTTAATGTTTTACCTCCCACTGCAGCAGCGTGAGGCTCTATCAGCTCATCCTGGAAAGGAAACATATTACCTGCCATCAGGTTCATTTCTTCAAAAAGGATGGAAGAATACAAATGAAAGACTACAATTTGAAGGGGTCTTAGGCAGACTATCAGGCTCATTAAAGCTTCATTTATTAAAACTTCATTATTCAGAGACATTCTCCCAGTAGGATGTATGCTGGGGTGGGGGTGGGCATGAGGAGGAAGGCTTGGAGCAGGGTAGGGGAACAACCCCACACCCCCAAAAATACCTTCCCATGAAGCAATTCCAGTGGGCACAGATTAGATAGAAGTTTCATCCTCTGGTCACTTGATGTTTGTCCCTCTCTTTTATCTGAATGCTCTTTCCACATTGCTCAGATGAAGCATCAAATTTATATTAAAATGCAAGTTAGGAAGCATCATCCCCAACCAACCCTGTTCATCAAAATGGTAGTGATCTCTCCGGGTACCCTGAGTTCAGTTTGTCAACAAGTTGAAGCAGTTGAGCTGGGGCTCTGTGAGACCCAGGAGCATGAGTTCATTAATATCCGACCCATAATGCCTTGCTGTGTTTGTGCCAACAAAGCCGTGTCACTCCATACCTAAGGATTTACTCACTCCTTGAAACAGGCATTTATTTACACACAGTTTGACCTCATGATGGTGTTCAGCAGATGTGGATCTTACTTATTTGCATTGTTCTGTGACAGTTGCAAAATTCGTTAGTGGCTCAGGGATCAATTCTCTGTGGACTGCCCTGAAGCTAGATGAAGCAAGCGGGTTCTTGCTGATTCATCCTCCCTCCTTAGGATTGCTTGCTAGTCAGAATAACATAGTGCCCATTAAAGAAACCGCCTGTATCAGTTTAAATTTGTGACCTGGGGGGGAGGGAGGGTCATGATCACAAGTGACAGAAACTGACGCTTGACTAACTTAGGGGAAAAGGCCTATTGGTGGATAAATGGTGGGAAGACAAGAACATGTGGCAAATGCCTGGGCAATCTCAGGGCTGTGAAGCACGTACTGGCGAAACACTCCTCCTGAGGCCAAAGCGTGCCCTCTGTAGTACATTAAATCACATTCACACACACCCATTCATGTTCACATGGAACCTGAGGCTATGGCCTTACTTGGAGAGGAGGTCTTGGCAGATGTGCTTAGTTAAGGATTTCAAGAGCTCCATCTTTCTGGGTTTAGATTTCAGATGGATGCTACATGCACTGATTGGTGTGTTCTTATAAGAAGAGGACTGGGCACACAGAGACCCCATGTGAAGACACTGGCAGAGATTGGATCAGTGCATCTACAAGCCAAGAAATATCAAGGATTAGCAGCAGTGACCAGAAGCAGAGAGAGGCTACTTTGATTCTCCTTCAGAGCTCTCAGAAGGAATGAATCTTGCCCACACCTTAATTTTAACCCTTGGCCCTTCAGAAAAGTGAGAGAACAAATGCCTGCTGTTTAAGTCACTCGATTGGTAGCCATTTGTTACAGCTACCCAAAAGAACCATTATGGATTGATCTGTAGCCCCCTCAAAATATGTGAGAAATTTGAACCTTGGTGGACATGATCCTGTTTGAAAAGAAGGGAGTTCTTTTGTAATATAAATGAGGCCCTATGGCCACTGGAGATCCCCTCATTGAGGAGTTTAGAAGAGGAGATGGGTCAGTCAGGGTGCGAGTTAGTACCGATGAAGAACACAGCTTTCCCCCAGATCCTGGATGCTTCCTGCCCCCAACTACCATGATCCAAATTCTACCTTGCAGGGCTGGATATGGCAGAGGTTGTACACTGGTGCATACGGGGGCGGGAGGCACAGGGAATCCAGGGTAGATGATACCTTCAGGACCAAAGGTGTGAGGGGCGATGCTGGGAGAGTGGAGGGTGAGTGGGTTGGAAAGGGGGAACTGATTAAGAGGATCCACATGTGACCTCCTCCCTGGGAGATTGACAGCAGAGAAGGGGGGGATGGAAGACTCGGGATAGGGCAAGATATGACAAAATAACAATGTATAAATTACCAAGGGTACATGAGGGAGGGGGAAGCAGGGAGCGAGAGGAAAAAAAAGGAGACCTGATGCAAAGGGCTTAAGGGGAGAGCAAATGCTTTGAGAAGGATTGGGGCAGGGAATGTGCGGATGTGCTTTATACAGTTGATGTATGTATATGTATGAATTGTGATAAGAGTTGTATGAGCCCCTAATAAAATGTAAAAAAAAGAAAATGATTAGGGCAAAGAATGTACAGATGTGCTTTATACAATTGGTGTCTGTATATGTATGGATTGTGATAAGAGTTGTATGAGTCCCTAATAAAATGTTAAAAAAAATGAGGCCATATGAGAATAGGCTTGAGCCTAAACCTAAACACTTCTGAGTTAAAGGCCAGGATAGACCCAGTAACACACAGTACGGGGAGAAAAATAGCGAGGAATGCCAAGGAACTTTCTGGTATCCACAAAGAAGGACCCTGACCTAGAGTCGCACCCCAAATTTGAACCTGTAAGCTCCAAAGCAGGGGGAAAAGTGTTTTAAGGATACTGACTTGTTGGATAATTTTTGGTTAAGGAGATTAAGACAAGAACTTAAGACATCCTCCAATCCTTCCTCTGGCTTCGTTCCATTTTTCTCACATTCAAGAGTCCTCCCAGAGGAATCAGTCAGGTGGTGGTTGTTGTTGTTGTTCAGTGTCATAGGGAGGGTTTGGATTCATTGTGACCATACATACAACATAATCATACACTACCCGGTCCTGTACCATTCTCACAGTTGTTCTTAAGTTTGAGCCCATTGTTGCAGCCACTGTGTCAATCCCTTTTGTTGAGGGCCTTCCTCTTTTTCATTGCCCCTCTACTTTCCAGAACACGATGTCCTGCTCCAGGGACTGATCTCTCCGGACAACATGTCAAAGTTAAGGCGAAGTCTCATTATCCTTGCCCTGAGGAACATTCTGGCTGTACTTCATCCAAGTTAGATGGGTTTGTTCTTTTGGCAGTCCATGGTACATTCATTACTCTTTTACATCACTACTAATCAAATATATCTATTCTTCTTTGGTCTTCCTTATTCAGTGTTCAACTTTCACATGAATATGAGACAGTTGAAAATACCATGGCCTGGGTCAACCCGCCCCAGTCCTCAAAGTAATTTCTTGCTTTTCAACACTTTAAAGAGGTCTCATGTAGCAGATTTGACTAGTGAAATGTGTCATTTGTTCTCTTCTCTGCTGCTTCCATGAGAATTGATTGTGGATTCAAGCAAGACAAAATCCTTGACAATTTCGATCATTCCTCCATTTATCATGATGTTATCAATAGGTCCAGTTGTGAGGGTCTGGGCTTTCTTTACATTGAGTCATAATCCAAACTGAAGGCTTTAATCCTTCATCTTCAACAGCAAGTGAATCAAGTCCTTCTCATTTTCAGCAAAATTGTGTCATCTGTATAATGCAGGTTGTTAATAAGCCTTCCTCCAACCTGATGCTCCATCAGGCACTGCCCCTTAATGAGTTTAGGTCATGAAGGATAGTCCTCCATAGGCACATTGATTATTACACTACCCCCCTCACATAATAAATTCAGAGAGAGAATATTTCCCCAAAGCAATGGAAAGCTTACTAGAGAAGTGGAGGGTGCTCAAAGCCAAAGGTGACACAAACTGGAAGTCAATACTAGTTTTCAATACTTGCAGTTACCTAATAGTTCACTGCACTATCTACGAAAAGGTGAGGAGAACTGGGGCAATTCCATTAAAAAAAGACAATGCAGGGTATATAAGTCCGTCATTCCTCTGGAGAAGAAAAACACATAGTTGGGTTGTAGAGCTTTGTTTGCTAATCAACCGAATGTAGTTGTAAGGCAGGGGTGTGTGTGCACGCATGTGTGTGCATGTGTGTGTGTGTGTGTGTGTGTTGAAGGGAAGGGCTTGCCATTCTATTTCATAGCCAGGAGAAAGATGAGCCTCTTCCCATATCTTTTGCTCTGTGGCAAGTTACTGATCTACAAGGAACTTTTATTTGACAAGGACATTGCCGAAAAAAAAAAAAAAAACGGGAAGCTTGTGTTCATCTCTGCTGAGAGGTGGAGTCAAATAGATGGGCTTTATGACAGACACCCTGATCGTGCAACCAAACTATGAAATGGCCTCATACATTCAACACACATTTGCTGCACCTCCCCAGTGTGCTGCCCACATATTACCAGGCAGAGTGTTTTATGGGCAGCATTTTAGAGTTAGGCAGGCAGAGGGAGTGTCTTTGTGGGTGTTGCCTTTACCAGTCCTTGGATTGTTCTGGGACAGGCATGTCTTTTTCCTCTAAAGTAACTGATCGCGTGTAAAGAAGGAGTATGTATATACTCAGTAAGACGGGTTAAACCAAACCCAACCTATGACAATCATCTCAATTGGAACACATAGCGACCCTATACAAATACCCGTAGGGTTTCCAAGTTTGTAACTCTTTTGGGGGGTCAACTACCATATCCTTCTCTTGCAGAACCACTACAGAGTTGACCGTTGTGTTAGCAGCTGAATGCTTAATCACTGTGCCCATTTTGTTTGCTGAGCCGCCCTCAAAACACTGAACAGGTTTTCTGGGTACCAAGTATGTCCACTTCTATATCTGGCATAGGGTGTTTTCTCCAAGTTGATAGGAGGTGCAAATCAGTTACTAGGGGTTTGGCAGAGTCAGTATGGAAACTGCGAGGGTGTGTGAAATTTGAACCAGAGTAGAACAATTCCAAGACACTTCCTAGGGATTCCTGGCATATAATATGCAAATGATAGTCAAGATATATAACTGTGTCTCTGTTCTTGGTTCTGTCAGTACCTGGTGTGGCCACAAAGGAGAAACCTGTTCTCCTGCTATTTTGAGCATCTAGTGTGAATGACAGGAGATAAGTCACATGCTAATGAACCCTGGTGGTGTAGTAGTTAAGCACCATGGTGCCCGGCTATCAAAGGATAGAGCGTCTGGGGTCTTAAAGACTGGAAGATAAACAGGGGACCATCTAGCTAAGAAACAACAAAGCCCACATAGAAAAAGCACACCAGCCTACCCCAACATGATCGCTGAAGACAAAGCGGGTGCATAAGCACATGCGAGCATGTTTTCTTGATGTGCAATCACCCTTTACATGCAACTCTCTTATACATACGTGTTTCTGTGGATTTGTTTCTCAAATGCACCCAGACTAACATAAGCAGCGTGGAACGCATTTAAGAAGCCTAGACAAGGGCAGGGAAGGATATTCGGAGGGACTGGATCCAGAATTAGAGAGGAAGGAGCCCTGGTGGCAAAACGGGCTGCTAGCTCCCTGTCCCAAGGGGGACAATGAGACTACTGGCTCCCATGAAGATTTACAGTCTTGAAAACTCCATATAGGGTCACTGTGGTTGGAATCTACTGGACGGCAGTGACCTTTTGGGATTGAAGGTGGAAGCCACCAATGACTTCCTGCCATTGAGCCAAGGAGCCTCCGGAGAGTGTGTGAATTTCTGGAATGTAGTGAACAACCTCTGCACATCTGCTTTTCGTGCTGCCCAAGTCATGCCCTTGGCCTTTGCTTAAACATATTCATCCAGAAGTGAACCATCACAGCTGCTCCCTCGGGAAGCTGGGGGCTGAGCTCTCTGGTTCCACTCTGTCAGCATTTCTGGTCCGGGTACCTCCCCTCTGCCCCGGCACAGGCAATGTGCTTTTGGAAGCAATGCTCCCCGGGTAGTGGGTGTGATTTGCCTCCTCTGGCCTAACATGATGAATGCTGAGAGGGGGTGGATCCTAGGGGGTTAAACTCTCTGAACTTTACCTAGCCCAGGGGAAAACTTATTATTTAAAGTAAGTTTTAGACAGAATCTTTAGAAAGATAAATTGTTAACTTTATGTACACAATTACTCCCCAACACATAGGCTCAACCTCATAGGCTGTGGATGACCTTGAGCAGGTGCTCAGTCACAATGGGTTTCTATCAGGATTGAGAGTTCAGCTCTCTCAACTCTCCAACTGGTTATTAGCACCCTAGTCGCGTTTCTATTTATGTAATTACTTTGTTTTAAGGGGGAAAAGACTCCCAATTCAACTATATTTTATTAGGAACTCCTTTGCTAAGTTTTACACAAGAAAAAGGCACACACTGCTGTTCTGGATGAAGGAGAGCATCCGCATAAGGCCAAAATGGTGTCGGAAGGACCCACAGCCACAGTGACTTAAATAAAATGACACCCATTCTGTCCTGCTGACTCTGACTCATAATGACTCTGTGTAGGGATCCTGAAGTTGCTACCTTTCCAGGAAGCAATAACCTCATCTTTCTCCTGTGGAATGACTAGTGGCTTTGAACCAGCGACCTTGCTCTTAATAGTCCAACACTATCCAGCATTACCACCTGGGCTCCTGAAAATTTAAACAAAACAGAATACAAACAACTTTGTCACAAAATTGTGACTGAAGACAGATCAAATCATGGAGTTTCAGGAGGGCCTGTAAGAGCATGAGCGGGACCTTCATTGGGATGTGCACACTACCGTATATCGTTGAGTCTGGCCCGGGGAGTGGACGCAAGCACACTGCCTGAGGGACAAGCTTTCCACTGCCAGTCAGCAGTAGGAAAGAACTCAATGGCGGCTGAATCTGTGGCCCCTCAAAATGGATGTAGGGTCTCCACATAGACTCTCACTGTGAGCCACAGCCTATTGCTCAAAATTTAAGCTCAAATAAGACTTAAACGCCAAACATTCTGTTTCCTTAAAATAGGGTACTTCCAGGATCAGCTAGAAGTCTGCATGACCTATCAGATCTCAACGCCGATCTCAAATCACTTCACATGATCCCTTCTACCAGTCATGTCAAGGACAACTAGAGGTCTGCATGAGCGAGCCCAAATCGCCTCCTCACTTACCCATTCCAGAGGCTGTGCCTGTATAACCTATCGACTAACACATTCCCATATGCCGTGGTTATGAAACCAACCATCATGCTGGAATAAGGACCAATCACGATGCAAGGGTCAGGGTCAATGGGAAAGCAAAATAGGGACTGTGGGGAGCCAAGAGGGGTCCCTTCACTCAATCCCTAAACCTGATCTAATGTCACTAGACTGGGGTCTTCTTCACATCTCAAGGGCACCCGATTCATGATTGAAGTGAATTTTGCTTATTCAATCTTTGTTCTGCTTGCTGTCCTGCTGTGCTTCATCCTCTTCTTGCTTTTTTGTGCA
Organism: Tenrec ecaudatus; assembly: GCF_050624435.1. NCBI lineage: Eukaryota > Metazoa > Chordata > Mammalia > Afrosoricida > Tenrecidae > Tenrec > Tenrec ecaudatus. The sequence goes on along the minus strand of NW_027459447.1, from coordinate 280,732 downwards.
TGGCTCGCTCTGTTGTGGTGACAAATGGCCTGAGAGGGATTTGATATAGGGAGAAAGCCCACCCACTTCAACTGTCACCAGAAGCAGACACTAAGTCCATTTCTCTCACATCACAGAACTATGCACACCAGACACTGGTAGGGCTGCCTGGGAGGGGAACACTTAGTGCAGTGGTTCTCAACTTGTGGGTTGCGACCCCTTTGGGAGTCATATGACCCTTTCACAGGGCTCACCCAATTCATAACTGTAGCAAAATTACAGTGATGAAGTAGCAAGAAAATCATTTAATGGTTGGGGGAGGGGGTCATCACCACAACAAGAGGACCTGTATTAGGAAGGTTGAGAACCACTGCCAGAGTCTGTTTAGGACTTTGCTGCCCTCAAGGTCATCAGACATTCCTGAAGGCAGAGCCACTGCTGGAAGCCCATCTGGGAAATGGCCTGAAGACAGGTCCAAACCAACTGCACCCTCACCCTCCGAGATCCTAATCATAGCAGGCATAGAAATGCTCCCTGCCACTTCGTAGACTGTAAGTCCATGGGAGCAGAAAGCCTCCTCTTTCTCCCTTTGAGTGGTGGCTGGTGAGTTCAAACTGCTCACTTTATGGCTAACATAACCCACAGACCAGCTCCCCCTGAGCTCAGTTTGGTTTGCCGCACAGCCTTAGGTTTAGGGAGCCCCTGGCCTGGGGCACCACAGCCCTTAGGCTTAGGGAGCCCCACGCCTGGGGTGCCCCAGCCCTTAGGCTTAGGGAGCCCCTGGCCTGGGGCGCCACAGCCCTTACGCTTAGGGAGCCCCAGGCCTGGGGCGCCCCAGCCCTTAAGCTTAGGGAGCTCCTGGCCTGAGGTGCCCCAGCCCTTAGGCATACGGAGCCCCAGGCGTGGGAATCCCCTGCCCTTAGGTTTTGGGAGCCCCAGGCCAGGCGCGTCCCAGCCCTAGTCTTAGGGTGCCCCAGGCCTGTGGCGCCCCAGCCCTTAGGCTTAGGGAGCCCCACGCTGGGGTGCTCCAACCCTTAAGCATAGGGAGCCCCAGGCCTGGGGAGCCCCAGCCCTTAGGCTTAGGGAGCCCCAGGCCCAGGGCACCACAGCCCTTAGGCTTAGGGAACCCCAGGCCTGGGGCGCTCCAGCACTTAGGCTTAGGGAGCACCTGGCCTGGGACGCCCCAGCCCTTAGGCTTAGGGAGCCCCAGGCCTGGGGCGCCACTGCCCTTAGTCTTTGGAAGCCTCAGGTCTGTTGCGCCCCAGCCCTTAGGCGTAGGGAGACCCAGGCCTGGGACGCATCAGCCCTTAGGCTTAAGGGGCGCCAGGAATGGGGCGCCCCAGCCCTTAGGCTTAGGGAGCCCCAGGCCTGGGGCACCCAAGCCCTTAGGCTTTGGGAGCCCCAGGCCTTAGCTTTAGGGAGACCTAGGCCTCGGGCGCCCCAGCCCTTAGGGTTAGGGAGCCCCAGGCCTGGGGCGCCCCAGCACTTAGGCTTAGGGAGCCCAAGGCCAGGGGCACCACAGCCCTTAGGTTTAGGGAGCCCCAGGCCTGGGGCACCCCAGCTCTTAGGCTTAGGGAGCCCCAGACCTGGGGCGCCCCAGCCCTGGGACGCCCCAGCCTTTAGCCTTAGGGAGCCCTAGGCCTGGGGCGCCTAGCCCTTAGGCTTAGTTAGCCCCAGTCCTGGGGCGCCCCAGCCCTTAGGCTTTGGGAGCCCCAGGCCTAGGGTGCCCCAGCCCTTAGGCTTAGGGAGCCTCAGGCAGGGGCGCCCCAGCCGTAAGGCTTCGGGAGCCCCTGGCATGGGGCACCACAGCCCTTAGGCTGTGGGAGCCCAAGGCCTGGGGCGCCCCAGCCCTTAGGCTTAGGGAGCCCCAGGCCTGGGGCGCCCCAGCCCTTAAGTTTGGGAGCCCCAAGCCTGGGGCGCCCCAGCCCTTAGGCTTTGGGAGCACCAGGACTGGGACGCCTCAGCCCATAGGTTTTTTGAGCCCCAGGCCTGGGGCGCCCCAGCCCTTAGGCTTAAGTAGCCCCAGACTTGGGGCGCCCCAGCCCTTAGGCTTAGGGTTCCCCAGGCCTGGTACGCCTCAGCCCTTGGGTTTTGGGAGCCCCAACCTGGGGAGCCCCAGCACTTAGGCTTTGGGAGCCCCAGGCCTGGTGAGCCCCAGCTCTTAGATTAAGGAGCCCCTGGCCTGAGGCGCCCCAGCACTTAGGCTTAAGGAGCCCCAGGCCTGGTGCGCCCCAGCAATTAGGCTTAGGGAGCCCCCGGAGTGGGGCACCCAGCCCTTGGGCTTAGTTAGCCCCAGTCTTGGGGCGCCACAGCCCTTAGGCTTTTGGGAGCCCCAGGCCTAGGGCGCCCCAGCCCTTAGGCTTAGGGAGCCTCAGGCCTGCGTCGCCCCAGCCCTAAGGCTTCGGGAGCCCCAGCCCTGGGGCGCCCCAGCACTTAAGTTTGGGAGCCCCAGGCCTGGGGCGCCCCATCCCTTAGGCTTTTGGAACCCCAGGCTTGGGGCGCCCCATCCCTTAGGCTTTTGGAACCCCAGGCTTGGGGCGCCCCAGCCCTTTGGCTTAGGGAGCCCCAGGCCTTTTGAGCCCCAGCTCTTTAACTTAGGGAGCCCCTGGCCAGGGGCGCCACAACACTTAGGTTTAGGGAGCCCCAGGCCTGGGGTGCCCCAGCCCCTAGGCTTAGGGATCCCCAGTCCTTGGGCGCCCCAGCCCTTAGGTTTTGGGAGCCCCAGGACTGGGGCCCCCAGCCCTTAGGATTTGGGAGCCCCAGGCCTGGGGCGTCGCAGCCCTTAGGCTTAGGGAGCCCCAGACCTGGGGCGCCCCAGCCCTGGGTCGCCCCAGCCTTTAGCCTTAGTGAGCCCTAGGCCTGGGGCACCCAGCCCTTAGGCTTAGTTAGCCCCAGTCCAGGGGTGCCCCAGCCCTTAGGCTTTGGGAGCCCCAGGCCTAGGGTGCCCCAGCCCTTAGGCTTAGGGAGCCTCAGGCATGGGGCGCCCCAGCCCTAAGGCTTAGGGAGCCCCTGGTAGGGGCACCCCATCCCTTGGGCTGTGGGAGCCCAAGGCCTGGGGCGCCGCAGCCCTTAGGATTAGGGTGCCCCAGGTCTGGGAGGCCTCAGCCCTTGGGCTTTGGGAGCCCCTGGCCTGGGGCATCCCAGCCCTTACACTTTGGGAGCCCCAGGCCTGGTGAGCCTCAGCTCTTAGATTAGGGAGCCCCTATCCTGGGGCGCCCCAGCCCTTACGCTTTGGGAGCCCCAGGCCTGGTGAGCCTCAGCTCTTAGATTAGGGAGCCCCTATCCTGGGGCACCCGAGCCCTTAGGCTTAGGGAGCCACAGGCCTGGTGCGCCCCAGCAAATAGGCTTAGGGAGCCCCAGGCCTGGGTCGCCCCAGCCCTTAGGCTTAGAGAGCCCCAGACATGCGGCCCCCAGCAATTAGGCTTAGGGAGCACCAGGCCTGGGGCGCCCCAGCCCTTGGGCTTAGAGAGTCCCAGGCCTGGGGTGCCCCAGCCCTTAGTCTTTGGGAGCCCCAGGCCTGGGGCGCTGCAGCCCTTGGGCTTTGAGAGATCCAGGCCTGGGGCCCCGCAGCCCTAAGGCTTAGGGACCCCCAGACCTGGGGCGCCCCAGCCCTGGGGCGCCCCAGCCCTTAGCATTAGGGAGCCCCAGGCCTGGGGCACCCAGCCCTTAGGCTAAGTTAGCCCCAGCCCTGGGGCGCCCCAGCCCTTAGGTTTGGGAGCCCCAGACCTAGGGCGCCCCAGCCCTTAGGCTTAGGGAGCCTCAGGCCTAGGGTGCCGCAGCCCTAAGGCTTAGTGAGCCACTGGCATGGGGCACCTCAGCCCTTAGGCTGTGGGAGCCCAAGGCTTGGGGCGCCCCAGCCCTTAGGCTTAGGGAGCCCCAGGCCTGGGGCACCCCAGCCCTTATGCTTTGGAGCCCCAGGGCTGGGGCATCCCAGCCCTTAGGCTTTGGGAGCCTGATGCCGTGGCGCCCAAGCCCTTAGGCTTTTGGAGCACCAGGACTGGGACGCCCCAGCCCATAGGTTTTGGGAGCCCCAGGCCTGGGGCGCCCAAGCCCTTAGGTTTTGGGAGCCTGAGGCCGGGTCGCCCCAGACCTTAGTCTTAGGGAGCCCCAGGCCTGGTGCGCCTCAGCCCTTAGGCTTTGGGAGCCCCAGGCCTGTGGCATCCCAGCCCTTAGGCTTTGGAACCCCAGGCATGGGGCGCCCCAACCCTTAGGCTTTGGGAGGCCCAGGCCAGGGGCGCCCCAGCCCTTAAGCTTAGGGAGCCCCAGGCCTGGGACGCCCCAGCCCTTAGGCTTAGGGAGCCCCAGGCCTGGGGCGCCCAAGCCCTTAGGTTTTGGGAGCCTGAGGCCGGGTCGCCCCAGACCTTAGTCTTAGGGAGCCCCAGGCCTGGTGCGCCTCAGCCCTTAGGCTTTGGGAGCCCCAGGCCTGTGGCATCCCAGCCCTTAGGCTTTGGAACCCCAGGCATGGGGCGCCCCAACCCTTAGGCTTTGGGAGGCCCAGGCCAGGGGCGCCCCAGCCCTTAAGCTTAGGGAGCCCCAGGCCTGGGACGCCCCAGCCCTTAGGCTTAGGGAGCCCCAGGCCTGGGGCGCCCCAGCCCTTAGGCTTTGGGAGCCCCAGACCTGGGGCGCCCCAGCCCTTAGGCTTTCGGAGTGCCAGGCCTGGGGCTCCCCCACACTTAGGCTTAGGGAGCCCTAGGCCTGAGGCTCCCCAGACCTTAAGCTTAGGGAGCCCCAGGCCTGAGGCGCCCCATTCCTTAGGCTTTGGGAGCCCCAGGCCTGGGGCGCCCCAGCCCTTAGGCTTTGGGAGGCCCAGGCCTGGGACGCCCCTGACCAAAGGTTTTGGGAGCCCCAGGCCTGCGGCGCCCCAACCCTTAGGCTTTGGAACCCCAGGCATGGGGCGCCCCAGCCCTTAAGCTTTGGGAGGCCCCGGTCTCTTGCACCCAGCCCTTAGACTTAGGGAGAACCAGGCCTGGGACGCCCCAGCCCTTATGCTTAGGGAGCCCCTGGCATTGGGCACCACAGCCCTTAGGCTTTGGGAGCCCGATGCCGTGGCGCCCAAGCCCTTAGGCTTTTGGAGCACCAGGACTGGGACGCCCCAGCCAATAGGTTTTGGGAGCCCCAGGCCTGGGGCGCCCCAGACCTTAGTCTTAGGGAGCCCCAGGCCTGGTGCGCCTCAGCCCTTACGCTTTGGGAGCCCCAGGCATGGGACGCCCCAGCCCATAGGTTTTGGGAGCCCCAGGCCTGTGGCGCCCCAGCCCTTAGGCTTTGGAACACCAGGCATGGGGCGCCCCAGCCCTTAGGCTTTGGGAGCCCCAGGCCTGGGTGCCCCAGCCCTTAAGTTTAGGGAGCCCCAGGTCTGGGACGCCCCAGCCCTTCGGCTTAGGGAGCCTCAGGCCTGGGGACCCCCAGCCCTTAGGCTTTGGGAGCCCCAGACCTGGGGCACCCCAGCCCTTAGGCTTTGGGAGCGCCAGGCCTGGGGCGCCCCCACACTTAGGCTTAGGGAGCCCGAGACCTGAGGATCCCCAGACCTTAGGATTGGGGAGCCCCAGGCCTGAGGCGCCCCATTCCTTAGGCTTTGGAAGCCCCAGGCATGGGGCGCCCCAGCCCTTAGGCTTTGGGAGCCCCAGGCTTGGGACGCCCCATCCCTTAGGCTTTGGGAGCCCCAGGCCTGGGGGGCACCAGCCCTTAGGCTTAGGGAGCGCCAGGCCAGGGTCGCCCCAGCCCTTAGGCTTAGAGAGCCCCAGACCTGGGGCCCCCCAGCAATTAGGCTTAGGGAGCCCAAGACCAGGGGCATCCCAGCCCTCAGTATTTGGTATGGCCAGACCTGGGGCGCCCCAGCCATTAGTCTTAGGGAGCCCCAGGCCTGGGTCACCCCAGCCCTTAGGCTTAGGGAGTCCCAGGCCTGGGGCGCCCCAGCCCTTAGGCTTAAGAAGCCCAAGGCCTGGGACGCCCCAGAAATTAGGCTTTGATAGCTCCATGTCTGGGGCGCCCTAGCCCTTAGTCTTAGTTAGCCCCAGGCCTGGGGTACCCCAGCCCTTAGGCTTTGGGAGCCCCAGGTCTGGCGCGCGCCAGCCCTAACGCTTAGGGAGCCCCAGACCTGGGGCGCCACAGCCATTAAGCTTAGGGAGCCCCTGGCCTGGGGCTCCCCAGCCCTTAGGCTTGGGAGCCCCAGGCCTGGGTCGCCCTAGCCCTTAGATTTTGGGAGCCCGAGGCCAGGTCGCCCCAGGCCTTAGTCTTTGGGAGCCCCACACCTGGTGCGCCCCAGCCCTTAGGCTTTGGGAGCCCCAGGCCTGGGGCGCCTCAGCCCTTAGGCTTTGGGAGGCCCAGGCCTGGGACGCCCCTGACCATAAATTTTGGGAGCCCCAGGGCTGCGGCGCCCCAACCCTTAGGCTTTGGAACCCCAGGCATGGGGCGCCCCAGCCTTTAAGTTTTGGGAAGCACCGGCCTCTTGCACCAAGCCCTTAGACTTAGGGAGAACCAGGCCTGGGACGCCCCAGCCCTTATGCGTAGGGAGCCCCAGTCCTGGGACGCCCCAGCCCTTAAGCTTAGGGAGCCCAAGGCCTGAGGCGCCCCAGCCCTTAGGATTAGGGAGCCAGAGGCCTGGGGCGCCCCAGCCCTTAGGCTTAGGGAGTCCCAGGCCTGGGTCGCGCCAGCCCTTAGGCTTTGGGAGCCCCAGGCCTGAGGCGCCCCAGCCATTAGGCTTTGAGAGCCCCAGGTCTGGGGCGCCCCAGCCCTTAGGCTTAGGGTGCCCCAGGCCTGTGACGCCTCAGCCCTTGTGCTTTGGGAGCCCCAGGCCTGGGGCGCCCCAGCATGTAGGCTTTGGGAGCCCAGGCTTGGTGAGGCCCAGCTCTTAGACTTAAGGATCCCCTGGCCTGAGGCGTCCCAGCACTTAGGCTTTGGGAGCCCCAGGCCTGGGGCGCCCCAGCCCTTAGACTTGGAGAGTCCCAGACGTGGTGCACCCCAGAAATTAGGCTTAGGGAGCACTAGGCCTGGGTTGCCCCAGCCCTTAGGCTTAGAGAGCCCCAGACATGCGCCGCCCCAGCAATTAGGCTTAGGGAGCCCCAGGCCTTAGGCGCCCCAGCCCTTACGCTTTGGGAGGCCCAGGCCTGGGGCGCCGCAGCCCTTAGGCTTTGGGAGCCCGAGGCCTGGGGCGCAGCAGCCCTTAGGCTTAGGGAGCCCCAGACCTGGGGCGCCACAGCCTTTAACCTTAGGGAGCCCCAGGCCTGGGGCGCCCAGCCCTTATTCTTAGTTAGCCCCAGTCCTGGGGCGCCGCAGCCCTAATTCATAGTTAGCCCCAGGCCTACGGCGCCCCAGCCCTTAGGCTTTGGGAGCCTCAGGCCTGGAGCGCCCCAGCCCTAAGGCTTAGGGAGCCCCTGGCATGGGGCAACCCAGCCCTTAGGCTTAGGGAGCCCCAGGCCTGGGGCGCCCCAGCCCTTAGGCTTTGGGAGCGACAGGCCTGTGGCGCCCCAGGCCTTAGGCTTTGGAACCCCAGTCATGGGGCGCCCCAGCCCTTAGGCTTTGGGAGGCCCAGGCCTGGGGCGCCCCAGCCCTTAAGTTTAGGGAGCCCCAGGCATGGGACGCCCCAGCCCTTAGGCTTAGGGAGCCCCAGGCCGCGGGCGCCCCAGCCCTTAGGCTTTGGGAGCCCCAGACCTGGGGTGCCCCAGCCCTTAGGCTTTGGGTGCGCCAGGCCTGGGGCAACCCCACACTTAGGCTTAGGGAGCCCGAGACCTGAGGCTCCCCAGACCTTAGGCTTGGGGAGCCCCAGGCCTGAGGCGCCCCATTCCTTAGGCTTTGGGAGCCCCAGGCCTGGGGCGCCACAGCCCTTAGGCTTTGGGAGCCCCAGGCTTGGGGCGCCCCATCCCTTAGGCTTTGGGAGCCCCAGGCCTGGGGGGCCCCAGCCCTTAGGCTTAGGGAGCGCCAGGCCAGGGTCGCCCCAGCCCTTAGGCTTAGAGAGCCCAAGACCTGGGGCCCCCCAGCAATTAGGCTTTGGGAGCCCCAGACCTGGGGCGCCCCAGCCCTTAGGCTTTGGGAGCGACAGGCCTGTGGCGCCCCTGGCCTTAGGCTTTTGCACCCCAGTCATGGGGCGCCCCAGCCCTTACGCTTTGGGAGCCCCAGGCCTGGGGCGCCGCAGCCCTTAGGCTTTGGGAGCCCGAGGCCTGGGGCGCCGCAGCCCTTAGGCTTAGGGAGCCCCAAACCTGGGGTGCCACAGCCTTTAGCCTTAGGGAGCCCCAGGCCTGGGGCGCCCAACCCTTATTCTTAGTTAGCCACAGTCCTGGGGCGCCCCAGCCCTTATTCATAGTTAGCCCCAGGCTTGGGGCGCCCCATCCCTTAGGCTTTGGGAGCCCCAGGCCTGGGGGGCCCCAGCCCTTAGGCTTAGGGAGCGCCAGGCCAGGGTCGCCCCAGCCCTTAGGATTAGAGAGCCCCAGACCTGGGGCCCCCCAGCAATTAGGCTTAGGGAGCCCAAGGCCTGGGGCATCCCAGCCCTCAGTATTTGGTATGGCCAGACGTGAGGCGCCCCATTATTAGTCTTAGGGAGCCCCAGGCCTGGGTCACCCCAGCCCTTAGGCTTAGGGAGCCCCAGGCCTTGGGCGCCCCAGCCCTTAGGCTTAAGAAGCCCAAGGCCTGGGACGCCTCAGTCCTTAGGCTTTGATAGCTCCGGGTCTGGGGCGCCCTAGCACTTAGTCTTAGTTAGCCCCAGGCCTGGGGTACCCCAGCCCTTAGGCTTTGGGAGCCCCAGGTCTGGGGCGCCCCAGCCCTAACGATTAGGGATCCCCAGACATGAGGCGCCACAGCCCTTAAGCTTAGGGCGCCCCAGGCTTGGGGCTCCCCAGCCTTTAGGCTTGGGAGCCCCAGGCCTGGGTCGCCCTAGCCCTTAGATTTTGGGAGGCCGAGGCCAGGTCGCCCCAGCCCTTAGTCTTTGGGAGCCCCAGACCTGGTGCGCCCCAGCCCTTAGGGTTTGTGAGCCCCAGGCCTGGGGCGCCTCAGCCCTTAGGCTTTGGGAGGCCCAGGCCTGGGACGCCCCTGACCATAGATTTTGGGAGCCCCAGGCCTGCGGCGCCCCAACCCTTAGGCTTTGGAACCCCAGGCATGGGGCGCCCCAGCCCTTAAGCTTTGGGAGGCCCCGGCCTCTTGCACCCAGCCCTTAGACTTAGGGAGAACCAGGCCTGGGACGCCCCAGCCCTTATGCTTAGGGAGCCCCATTCCTGGGACGCCCCAGCCCTTAAGCTTAGGTAGCCCCAGGCCTGGGGCGCCACACCCTTAGGCTTTGGGAGCCCCAGGCCTGGGGCGTCGCAGCCCTTAGGCTTAGGGAGCCCCAGACCTGGGGCGCCCCAGCCCTGGGTCGCCCCAGCCTTTAGCCTTAGTGAGCCCTAGGCCTGGGGCACCCAGCCCTTAGGCTTAGTTAGCCCCAGTCCAGGGGTGCCCCAGCCCTTAGGCTTTGGGAGCCCCAGGCCTAGGGTGCCCCAGCCCTTAGGCTTAGGGAGCCTCAGGCATGGGGCGCCCCAGCCCTAAGGCTTAGGGAGCCCCTGGTAGGGGCACCCCATCCCTTGGGCTGTGGGAGCCCAAGGCCTGGGGCGCCGCAGCCCTTAGGATTAGGGTGCCCCAGGTCTGGGAGGCCTCAGCCCTTGGGCTTTGGGAGCCCCTGGCCTGGGGCGCCCCAGCCCTTACACTTTGGGAGCCCCAGGCCTGGTGAGCCTCAGCTCTTAGATTAGGGAGCCCCTATCCTGGGGCGCCCCAGCCCTTACGCTTTGGGAGCCCCAGGCCTGGTGAGCCTCAGCTCTTAGATTAGGGAGCCCCTATCCTGGGGCACCCGAGCCCTTAGGCTTAGGGAGCCACAGGCCTGGTGCGCCCCAGCAAATAGGCTTAGGGGGCCCCAGGCCTGGGTCGCCCCAGCCCTTAGGCTTAGAGAGCCCCAGACATGCGGCCCCCAGCAATTAGGCTTAGGGAGCACCAGGCCTGGGGCGCCCCAGCCCTTGGGCTTAGAGAGTCCCAGGCCTGGGGTGCCCCAGCCCTTAGTCTTTGGGAGCCCCAGGCCTGGGGCGCTGCAGCCCTTGGGCTTTGAGAGATCCAGGCCTGGGGCCCCGCAGCCCTAAGGCTTAGGGACCCCCAGACCTGGGGCGCCCCAGCCCTGGGTCGCCCCAGCCCTTAGCATTAGGGAGCCCCAGGCCTGGGGCACCCAGCCCTTAGGCTAAGTTAGCCCCAGCCCTGGGGCGCCCCAGCCCTTAGGTTTGGGAGCCCCAGACCTAGGGCGCCCCAGCCCTTAGGCTTAGGGAGCCTCAGGCCTAGGGTGCCGCAGCCCTAAGGCTTAGTGAGCCCCTGGCATGGGGCACCTCAGCCCTTAGGCTGTGGGAGCCCAAGGCTTGGGGCGCCCCAGCCCTTAGGCTTAGGGAGCCCCAGGCCTGGGGCACCCCAGCCCTTATGCTTTGGAGCCCCAGGGCTGGGGCATCCCAGCCCTTAGGCTTAGGGAGCCCCAGACCTGGGGCGCCCCAGCCCTGGGTCGCCCCAGCCTTTAGCCTTAGTGAGCCCTAGGCCTGGGGCACCCAGCCCTTAGGCTTAGTTAGCCCCAGTCCAGGGGTGCCCCAGCCCTTAGGCTTAGGGAGCCTCAGGCATGGGGCGCCCCAGCCCTAAGGCTTAGGGAGCCCCTGGTAGGGGCACCCCATCCCTTGGGCTGTGGGAGCCCAAGGCCTGGGGCGCCGCAGCCCTTAGGATTAGGGTGCCCCAGGTCTGGGAGGCCTCAGCCCTTGGGCTTTGGGAGCCCCTGGCCTGGGGCGCCCCAGCCCTTACACTTTGGGAGCCCCAGGCCTGGTGAGCCTCAGCTCTTAGATTAGGGAGCCCCTATCCTGGGGCGCCCCAGCCCTTACGCTTTGGGAGCCCCAGGCCTGGTGAGCCTCAGCTCTTAGATTAGGGAGCCCCTATCCTGGGGCACCCGAGCCCTTAGGCTTAGGGAGCCACAGGCCTGGTGCGCCCCAGCAAATAGGCTTAGGGAGCCCCAGGCCTGGGTCGCCCCAGCCCTTAGGCTTAGAGAGCCCCAGACATGCGGCCCCCAGCAATTAGGCTTAGGGAGCACCAGGCCTGGGGCGCCCCAGCCCTTGGGCTTAGAGAGTCCCAGGCCTGGGGTGCCCCAGCCCTTAGTCTTTGGGAGCCCCAGGCCTGGGGCGCTGCAGCCCTTGGGCTTTGAGAGATCCAGGCCTGGGGCCCCGCAGCCCTAAGGCTTAGGGACCCCCAGACCTGGGGCGCCCCAGCCCTGGGTCGCCCCAGCCCTTAGCATTAGGGAGCCCCAGGCCTGGGGCACCCAGCCCTTAGGCTAAGTTAGCCCCAGCCCTGGGGCGCCCCAGCCCTTAGGTTTGGGAGCCCCAGACCTAGGGCGCCCCAGCCCTTAGGCTTAGGGAGCCTCAGGCCTAGGGTGCCGCAGCCCTAAGGCTTAGTGAGCCCCTGGCATGGGGCACCTCAGCCCTTAGGCTGTGGGAGCCCAAGGCTTGGGGCGCCCCAGCCCTTAGGCTTAGGGAGCCCCAGGCCTGGGGCACCCCAGCCCTTATGCTTTGGAGCCCCAGGGCTGGGGCATCCCAGCCCTTAGGCTTTGGGAGCCTGATGCCGTGGCGCCCAAGCCCTTAGGCTTTTGGAGCACCAGGACTGGGACGCCCCAGCCCATAGGTTTTGGGAGCCCCAGGCCTGGGGCGCCCAAGCCCTTAGGTTTTGGGAGCCTGAGGCCGGGTCGCCCCAGACCTTAGTCTTAGGGAGCCGCAGGCCTGGTGCGCCTCAGCCCTTAGGCTTTGGGAGCCCCAGGCCTGTGGCATCCCAGCCCTTAGGCTTTGAAACCCCAGGCATGGGGCGCCCCAACCCTTAGGCTTTGGGAGGCCCAGGCCAGGGGCGCCCCAGCCCTTAAGCTTAGGGAGCCCCAGGCCTGGGACGCCCCAGCCCTTAGGCTTAGGGAGCCCCAGGCCTGGGGCGCCCCAGCCCTTAGGCTTTGGGAGCCCCAGACCTGGGGCGCCCCAGCCCTTAGGCTTTCGGAGTGCCAGGCCTGGGGCTCCCCCACACTTAGGCTTAGGGAGCCCTAGGCCTGAGGCTCCCCAGACCTTAAGCTTAGGGAGCCCCAGGCCTGAGGCGCCCCATTCCTTAGGCTTTGGGAGCCCCAGGCCTGGGGCGCCCCAGCCCTTAGGCTTTGGGAGGCCCAGGCCTGGGACGCCCCTGACCAAAGGTTTTGGGAGCCCCAGGCCTGCGGCGCCCCAACCCTTAGGCTTTGGAACCCCAGGCATGGGGCGCCCCAGCCCTTAAGCTTTGGGAGGCCCCGGTCTCTTGCACCCAGCCCTTAGACTTAGGGAGAACCAGGCCTGGGACGCCCCAGCCCTTATGCTTAGGGAGCCCCTGGCATTGGGCACCACAGCCCTTAGGCTTTGGGAGCCCGATGCCGTGGCGCCCAAGCCCTTAGGCTTTTGGAGCACCAGGACTGGGACGCCCCAGCCAATAGGTTTTGGGAGCCCCAGGCCTGGGGCGCCCCAGACCTTAGTCTTAGGGAGCCCCAGGCCTGGTGCGCCTCAGCCCTTACGCTTTGGGAGCCCCAGGCATGGGACGCCCCAGCCCATAGGTTTTGGGAGCCCCAGGCCTGTGGCGCCCCAGCCCTTAGGCTTTGGAACACCAGGCATGGGGCGCCCCAGCCCTTAGGCTTTGGGAGCCCCAGGCCTGGGTGCCCCAGCCCTTAAGTTTAGGGAGCCCCAGGTCTGGGACGCCCCAGCCCTTCGGCTTAGGGAGCCTCAGGCCTGGGGACCCCCAGCCCTTAGGCTTTGGGAGCCCCAGACCTGGGGCACCCCAGCCCTTAGGCTTTGGGAGCGCCAGGCCTGGGGCGCCCCCACACTTAGGCTTAGGGAGCCCGAGACCTGAGGATCCCCAGACCTTAGGATTGGGGAGCCCCAGGCCTGAGGCGCCCCATTCCTTAGGCTTTGGAAGCCCCAGGCATGGGGCGCCCCAGCCCTTAGGCTTTGGGAGCCCCAGGCTTGGGACGCCCCATCCCTTAGGCTTTGGGAGCCCCAGGCCTGGGGGGCACCAGCCCTTAGGCTTAGGGAGCGCCAGGCCAGGGTCGCCCCAGCCCTTAGGCTTAGAGAGCCCCAGACCTGGGGCCCCCCAGCAATTAGGCTTAGGGAGCCCAAGACCAGGGGCATCCCAGCCCTCAGTATTTGGTATGGCCAGACCTGGGGCGCCCCAGCCATTAGTCTTAGGGAGCCCCAGGCCTGGGTCACCCCAGCCCTTAGGCTTAGGGAGTCCCAGGCCTGGGGCGCCCCAGCCCTTAGGCTTAAGAAGCCCAAGGCCTGGGACGCCCCAGAAATTAGGCTTTGATAGCTCCATGTCTGGGGCGCCCTAGCCCTTAGTCTTAGTTAGCCCCAGGCCTGGGGTACCCCAGCCCTTAGGCTTTGGGAGCCCCAGGTCTGGCGCGCGCCAGCCCTAACGCTTAGGGAGCCCCAGACCTGGGGCGCCACAGCCATTAAGCTTAGGGAGCCCCTGGCCTGGGGCTCCCCAGCCCTTAGGCTTGGGAGCCCCAGGCCTGGGTCGCCCTAGCCCTTAGATTTTGGGAGCCCGAGGCCAGGTCGCCCCAGGCCTTAGTCTTTGGGAGCCCCACACCTGGTGCGCCCCAGCCCTTAGGCTTTGGGAGCCCCAGGCCTGGGGCGCCTCAGCCCTTAGGCTTTGGGAGGCCCAGGCCTGGGACGCCCCTGACCATAAATTTTGGGAGCCCCAGGGCTGCGGCGCCCCAACCCTTAGGCTTTGGAACCCCAGGCATGGGGCGCCCCAGCCTTTAAGTTTTGGGAAGCACCGGCCTCTTGCACCAAGCCCTTAGACTTAGGGAGAACCAGGCCTGGGACGCCCCAGCCCTTATGCGTAGGGAGCCCCAGTCCTGGGACGCCCCAGCCCTTAAGCTTAGGGAGCCCAAGGCCTGAGGCGCCCCAGCCCTTAGGATTAGGGAGCCAGAGGCCTGGGGCGCCCCAGCCCTTAGGCTTAGGGAGTCCCAGGCCTGGGTCGCGCCAGCCCTTAGGCTTTGGGAGCCCCAGGCCTGAGGCGCCCCAGCCATTAGGCTTTGAGAGCCCCAGGTCTGGGGCGCCCCAGCCCTTAGGCTTAGGGTGCCCCAGGCCTGTGACGCCTCAGCCCTTGTGCTTTGGGAGCCCCAGGCCTGGGGCGCCCCAGCATGTAGGCTTTGGGAGCCCAGGCTTGGTGAGGCCCAGCTCTTAGACTTAAGGATCCCCTGGCCTGAGGCGTCCCAGCACTTAGGCTTTGGGAGCCCCAGGCCTGGGGCGCCCCAGCCCTTAGACTTGGAGAGTCCCAGACGTGGTGCACCCCAGAAATTAGGCTTAGGGAGCACTAGGCCTGGGTTGCCCCAGCCCTTAGGCTTAGAGAGCCCCAGACATGCGCCGCCCCAGCAATTAGGCTTAGGGAGTCCCAGGCCTTAGGCGCCCCAGCCCTTACGCTTTGGGAGGCCCAGGCCTGGGGCGCCGCAGCCCTTAGGCTTTGGGAGCCCGAGGCCTGGGGCGCAGCAGCCCTTAGGCTTAGGGAGCCCCAGACCTGGGGCGCCACAGCCTTTAACCTTAGGGAGCCCCAGGCCTGGGGCGCCCAGCCCTTATTCTTAGTTAGCCCCAGTCCTGGGGCGCCGCAGCCCTAATTCATAGTTAGCCCCAGGCCTACGGCGCCCCAGCCCTTAGGATTTGGGAGCCTCAGGCCTGGAGCGCCCCAGCCCTAAGGCTTAGGGAGCCCCTGGCATGGGGCACCCCAGCCCTTAGGCTTAGGGAGCCCCAGGCCTGGGGCGCCCCAGCCCTTAGGCTTTGGGAGCGACAGGCCTGTGGCGCCCCAGGCCTTAGGCTTTGGAACCCCAGTCATGGGGCGCCCCAGCCCTTAGGCTTTGGGAGGCCCAGGCCTGGGGCGCCCCAGCCCTTAAGTTTAGGGAGCCCCAGGCATGGGACGCCCCAGCCCTTAGGCTTAGGGAGCCCCAGGCCGCGGGCGCCCCAGCCCTTAGGCTTTGGGAGCCCCAGACCTGGGGTGCCCCAGCCCTTAGGCTTTGGGTGCGCCAGGCCTGGGGCGACCCCACACTTAGGCTTAGGTAACCCGAGACCTGAGGCTCCCCAGACCTTAGGCTTGGGGAGCCCCAGGCCTGAGGCGCCCCATTCCTTAGGCTTTGGGAGCCCCAGGCCTGGGGCGCCACAGCCCTTAGGCTTTGGGAGCCCCAGGCTTGGGGCGCCCCATCCCTTAGGCTTTGGGAGCCCCAGGCCTGGGGGGCCCCAGCCCTTAGGCTTAGGGAGCGCCAGGCCAGGGTCGCCCCAGCCCTTAGGCTTAGAGAGCCCAAGACCTGGGGCCCCCCAGCAATTAGGCTTTGGGAGCCCCAGACCTGGGGCGCCCCAGCCCTTAGGCTTTGGGAGCGACAGGCCTGTGGCGCCCCTGGCCTTAGGCTTTTGCACCCCAGTCATGGGGCGCCCCAGCCCTTACGCTTTGGGAGCCCCAGGCCTGGGGCGCCGCAGCCCTTAGGCTTTGGGAGCCCGAGGCCTGGGGCGCCGCAGCCCTTAGGCTTAGGGAGCCCCAAACCTGGGGTGCCACAGCCTTTAGCCTTAGGGAGCCCCAGGCCTGGGGCGCCCAACCCTTATTCTTAGTTAGCCACAGTCCTGGGGCGCCCCAGCCCTTATTCATAGTTAGCCCCAGGCTTGGGGCGCCCCATCCCTTAGGCTTTGGGAGCCCCAGGCCTGGGGGGCCCCAGCCCTTAGGCTTAGGGAGCGCCAGGCCAGGGTCGCCCCAGCCCTTAGGATTAGAGAGCCCCAGACCTGGGGCCCCCCAGCAATTAGGCTTAGGGAGCCCAAGGCCTGGGGCATCCCAGCCCTCAGTATTTGGTATGGCCAGACGTGAGGCGCCCCATTATTAGTCTTAGGGAGCCCCAGGCCTGGGTCACCCCAGCCCTTAGGCTTAGGGAGCCCCAGGCCTTGGGCGCCCCAGCCCTTAGGCTTAAGAAGCCCAAGGCCTGGGACGCCTCAGTCCTTAGGCTTTGATAGCTCCGGGTCTGGGGCGCCCTAGCACTTAGTCTTAGTTAGCCCCAGGCCTGGGGTACCCCAGCCCTTAGGCTTTGGGAGCCCCAGGTCTGGGGCGCCCCAGCCCTAACGATTAGGGATCCCCAGACATGAGGCGCCACAGCCCTAAAGCTTAGGGCGCCCCAGGCTTGGGGCTCCCCAGCCTTTAGGCTTGGGAGCCCCAGGCCTGGGTCGCCCTAGCCCTTAGATTTTGGGAGCCCGAGGCCAGGTCGCCCCAGCCCTTAGTCTTTGGGAGCCCCAGACCTGGTGCGCCCCAGCCCTTAGGGTTTGTGAGCCCCAGGCCTGGGGCGCCTCAGCCCTTAGGCTTTGGGAGGCCCAGGCCTGGGACGCCCCTGACCATAGATTTTGGGAGCCCCAGGCCTGCGGCGCCCCAACCCTTAGGCTTTGGAACCCCAGGCATGGGGCGCCCCAGCCCTTAAGCTTTGGGAGGCCCCGGCCTCTTGCACCCAGCCCTTAGACTTAGGGAGAACCAGGCCTGGGACGCCCCAGCCCTTATGCTTAGGGAGCCCCATTCCTGGGACGCCCCAGCCCTTAAGCTTAGGTAGCCCCAGGCCTGGGGCGCCACACCCTTAGGCTTAGGGAGCCCCTGGCCTGGGGCTCCCCAGCCCTTAGGCTGGGGAGACCCAGGCCTGGGTCGCCCTAGTCCTTATATTTTGGGAGCCCGAGGCCAGGTCGCCCCAGCCCTTAGTCTTTGAGAGCCCCAGTTCTGGGGCGCCCCAGCCCTTAGGCTTTGGGAGCCCCAGGCCTGGGGCGCCTCAGCCCTTAGGCTTTGGGAGGCCCAGGCCTGGGACGCCCCTGACCATAGATTTTGGGAGCCCCAGGCCTGCGGCGGCCCAACACTTAGGCTTTGGAACCCCAGGCATGGGGCGCCCCAGCCCTTAAGCTTTGGGAGGCCCCGGCCTCTTGCACCCAGCCCTTAGACTTAGGGAGAACCAGGCCTGGGACGCCCCAGCCCTTAGGCTTAGGGAGGCCCAGGCCTGGGTCGCGCCAGCTCTTAGGCTTTGGGAGCCCCAGGCCTGTGGTGCCCCAGCCATTAGGCTTTGAGAGCCCCAGGTCTGGGGCGCCCCAGCCCTTAGGCTTAGGGTGCCCCAGACATGCGCCGCCCCAGCAATTAGGCTTAGGGAGCCCAAGGCCTGAGGCGCCCCAGCCCTTACGCTTTGGGAGCCCCAGGCCTGGCGCGCCGCAGCCCTTAGGCTTTGGGAGCCCGAGGCCTGGGGCGCCGCAGCCCTTAAGCTTAGGGAGCCCCAAACCTGGGGCGCCACAGCCTTTAGCCTGAGGGAACCCCAGGCCTGGGGCGCCCAGCCCTTATTCTTAGTTAGCCCCAGTCCTGGGGTGCCCCAGCCCTTATTCATAGTTAGCCCCAGGCCTAGGGCGCCCCACCCCTTAGGCTTAGGGAGCCTCAGGCCTGGGGCGACCCAGCCCTTAGGCTTAGGGAGCCCCAGGCCTGGGGCGCCCCAGCCCTTAGGCTTTCGGAGCCCCAGACCTGGGGCGCCCCAGCCCTTAGGCTTTGGGAGCGACAGGCCTGTGGTGCCCCAGGCCTTAGGCTTTGGAACCCCAGTCATGGGGCGCCCCAGCCCTTAGGCTTTGGGAGCCCCAGGCCTGGGGCGCCCCAGCCCTTAAGTTTAGGGAACCCCAGGCCTGGGAAGCCCCAGCCCTTAGGCTTAGGGAGCCCCAGGCCGGGGGCGCCCCAGCCTTAGGCTTTGGGAGCCCCAAACGTGGGGTGCCCCAGCCCTTAGGCTTTGGGAGCGCCAGGCCTGGGGCGCCCCAACCCTTAGGCTTAGGGAGCCCGAGGCCTGAGGCTCCCCAGACCTTAGGCTTGGGAAGCCCCAGGCCTGGGGGGCCCCAGCCCTTAGGCTTTGGGAGCGCCAGGCCAGGGTCGCCCCAGTCTTAGGCTTAGAGAGCCCCAGACCTGGGCCCCCCCAGCAATTAGGTTTAGGGAGCCCAAGGCCTGGGGCATCCCAGCCCTCAGTATTTGGTATGGCCAGACCTGGGGCACCCCAGCCATTAGTCTTAGGGAGCCCCAGCCTGGGGCGCCCCAGCCCTTAGGCTTAAGAAGACCAAGGCCTGGGACGCCCCAGCCCTTAGGCTTTGATAGCTCCAGGTCTGGGGCGCCCCAGCCCTTAGGCTTTGGGAGCCCCAAGCCTGGGGCGCCCCAGCCCTTAAGTTTAGGGAGCCCCAGGCCGGGGGTGCCCCAGTCCTTAGGCTTTGGGATCCCCAGACCTGGGGTGCCCCAGCCCTTAGGCTTTGGGAGCGCCAGGCCTGGGGCGCCCCCACACTTAGGCTTAGGGAGACCGAGACCTGAGGCTCCCCACACCTTAGGCTTGGGGAGCCCCTGGCCTGAGACGCCCCATTCCTTAGGCTTTGGGAGCCCCAGGCCTGGGGCGCCCCAGCCCTTAGGCTTTGGGAGCCCCAGGCTTGGGGCGCCCCATCCTTTAGGCTTTGGGAGCCCCAGGCCTGGGGGGCCCCAGCCCTTAGGCTTAGGGAGCGCCAGGCCAGGGTCGCCCCAGCCCTTAGGCTTAGAGAGCCCCAGACCTGGGGCCCTCCAGCAATTAGTCTTAGGGAGCCCAAGGCCTGGGGCATCCCAGCCCTCAGTATTTGGTATGGCCAGACGTGAGGCGCCCCATCATTAGTTTTAGGGAGCTCCAGGCCTGGGTCACCCCAGCCCTTAGGCTTAGGGAGCCCCAGGCCTTGGGCGCCCCAGCCCTTAGGCTTAAGAAGCCCAAGGCCTGGGACGCCACAGTCCTTAGGCTTTGATAGCTCCAGGTCTGGGGCGCCCTAGCCCTTAGTCTTAGTTAGCCCCAGGCCTGGGGTACCCCAGCACTTAGGCTTTGGAAGCCCCAGGTCTGGGGCGCCCCAGCCCTAACGATTAGGGAGCCCCAGACCTGGGGCGCCACAGCCCTTAGGCTTAGGGCGCCCCAGGCCTGGGACTCCCCAGCCCTTAGGCTTGGGAGCCCCAGGCCTGGGTCGCCCTAGCCCTTAGACTTTGGGAGCCCGAGGCCAGGTCGCCCCAGCCCTTAGTCTTTGGGAGCCCCAGACTTGGTGCGCCCCAGCCCTTATGCTTTGTGAGCCCCAGGCCTGGGGCGCCTCAGCCCTTAGGCTTTGGGAGGCCCAGGCCTGGGACGCCCCTGACCATAGATTTTGGGAGCCCCAGGCCTGCGGCGGCCCAACCCTTAGGCTTTGGAACCCCAGGCATGGGGCGCCCCAGCCCTTAAGCTTTGGGAGGCCCCGGCCTCTTGCACCCAGCCCTTAGACTTAGAGAGAACCAGGCCTGGGACGCCCCAGCCCTAATGCTTAGGGAGCCCCAGTCCTGGGATGCCCCAGCCCTTAAGCTTAGGTAGCCCCAGGCCTGGGGCGCCACACCCTTAGTCTTAGGGAGCCCCTGGCCTGGGGCTCCCAGGCCCTTAGGCTGGGGAGACCCAGGCCTGGGTCGCCCTAGTCCTTAGATTTTGGGAGCCCGAGGCCAGGTTGCCCCAGCCCTTAGTCTTTGAGAGCTCCAGGTCTGGGGCTCCCCAGCCCTTAGGTTTTCTGAGCCCCAGGCCTGGGGCGCCTCAGCCCTTAGGTTTTGGGAGGCCCAGGCCTGGGACGCCCCTGACCATAGATTTTGGGAGCCCCAGGCCTGCGGCGCCCCAACCCTTAGGCTTTGGAACCCTAGGCCAGGGGCGCCTCAGCCCTTAGGCTTTGGGAGGCCCAGGCCTGGGACGCCCCTGACCATAGATTTTGGGAGCCCCAGGCCTGCGGCGGCCCAACCCTTAGGCTTTGGAACCCCAGGCATGGGGCGCACCAGCCCTTAAGCTTTGGGAGGCCCCGGCCTCTTGCACCCAGCCCTTAGACTTAGGGAGAACCAGGCCTGGGACGCCCCAGCCCTTATACTTAGGGAGCCCCAGAGCTGAGGCGCCCCAGCCCTTAGGATTAGGGAGCCCGAGGCCTGGGGTGCCCCAGCCCTTAGGCTTAGGGAGGCCCAGGCCTGGGTCGCGCCAACCCTTAGGCTTTGGGAGCCCCAGGCCTGAGTTGCCCCAGCCATTAGGCTTTGAGAGCCCCAGGTCTGGGGCGCCCCAGCCCTTAGGCTTAGGGTGCCCCAGACATGTGCCGCCCCAGCAATTAGGCTTAGGGAGCCCAAGGCCTGAGGCGCCCCAGCCCTTACGCTTTGGGAGCCCCAGGCCTGGGACGCCGCAGCCCTTAGGCTTTGGGAGCCCAAGGCCTGGGGCGCCGCAGCCCTTAGGCTTAGGGAGCCCCAAACCTGGGGCGCCACAGCCTTTAGCCTGAGGGAGCCCCAGGCCTGGGGCGCCCAGCCCTTATTCTTAGTTAACCCCAGTCCTGGGGTGCCCCAGCCCTTATTCATAGTTAGCCCCAGGCCTAGGGCGCCCCACCCCTTAGGCTTAGGGAGCCTCAGGCCTGGGGCGACCCAGCCCTTAGGCTTAGGGATCCCCAGGCCTGGGGTGCCCCAGCCCTTAGACTTTGGGAGCCCCAGACCTGGGGTGCCCCAGCCCATAGGCTTTGGGAGCGACAGGCCTGTGGTGCCCCAGGCCTTAGGCTTTGGAACCCCAGTCATGGGGCGCCCCAGCCCTTAGGCTTTGGGAGCCCCAGGCCTGGGGCGCCCCAGCCCTTAAGTTTAGGGAGCCCCAGGCCTGGGAAGCCCCAGCCCTTAGGCTTAGGGAGCCCCAGGCCGGGGGCGCCCCAGCCCTTAGGCTTTGGGAGCCCCCGACCTGGGGTGCCCCAGCCCTTAGGCTTTGGGAGCGCCAGGCCTGGGGCGCCCCCACACTTAGGCTTAGGGAGCCCGCGGCCTGAGGCTCCCCAGACCTTAGGCTTGGGGAGCCCCAGGCCTAAGGCGCCCCATTCCTTAGGCTTTGGGAGCCCCAGGCCTGTGGGGCCCCAGCCCTTATTCTTTGGGAGCGCCAGGCCAGGGTCGCCCCAGCCTTAGGCTAAGAGAGCCCCAGACCTGGGCCCCCCCAGCAATTAGGCTTAGGGAGCCCAAGGCCTCGGGCATCACAGCCCTCAGTATTTGGTATGGCCAGACCTGGGGCACCCCAGCCAGTAGTCTTAGGGAGCCCCAGGCCTGGGTCGCCCCAGCCCTTAGGCTTTGGGAGGCCCAGGCCTGGGACGCCCCTGACCATAGATTTTGGGAGCCCCAGGCCTGCGGCGCCCCAACCCTTAGGCTTTGGAACCCCAGTCATGGGGCGCCCCAGCCCTTAAGCTTTGGGAGGCCCCGGGCTCTTGCACCCAGCCCTTAGATTTAGGGAGAACCAGGCTTGGGACGCCCCAGCCCTTATGCTTAGGGAGCCCCAGTCCTGGGACGCCCCAGCCCTTAAGCTTAGGGAGCCCCAGGCCTGGGGGGCCCCAGGCCTTAGGCTTAGGGTGCCCCAGGCCAGAGGCGCCCCAGCCATTAGGCTTTGAGAGCCCCTGGTCTGGGGCGCCCCAGTCCTTAGGCTTAGAGCGCCCCAGACCTGGGGCTCCCTAGAAATTAGGCTTAGGGAGCCCCATGCCTGGTGCACCCCAGCAATTAGGCTTAGGGAGCACTAGTCCTGGGTCGCCCCAGCCCTTAGGCTTAGACAGCCCCAGACATGCGCCGCCCCAGCAATTAGGCTTAGGGAGCCCCAGGCCTAGGGGCCCCAGCCCTTACGCTTTGGGAGCCCCAGGCCTGGGGCGCCACAGCCCTTAGGATTAGGGATGCCCAGGCCTGGGGCGCCCCAGCCCTTAGGTTTTGTGAACCCCAGTCCTGGGGCGCCCCAGCCTTTAGGCTTAGGGAACCCCAGGCCTGTGGCGCTCCAGCCCTTAGGCTTAGGGAGCCCCAGGCCAGGGGCGCCCCAGCCCTTAGGCTTTGGGAGCCCCAGACCTGGGGTGCCCCAGCCCTTAGGCTTTGGGAGCGCCAGGCCTGTGGCGCCCCCACACTTAGGCTTAGGGAGCCCGAGGCCTGAGGCTCCCCAGACCTTAGGCTTGGGGAGCCCCAGGCCTAAGGCGCCCCATTCCTTAGGCTTTGGGAACCCCAGACCTGGGGGGCCACAGCCCTTATTCTTTGGGAGCGCCAGGCCAGGGTCGCCCCAGGCTTAGGCTTAGAGAGCCCCAGACCTGGGCGCCCCCAGCAATTAGGCTTAGGGAGCCCAAGGCCTGGGGCATCACAGCCCTCAGTATTTGGTATGGCCAGACCTGGGGCACCCCAGCCATTAGTCTTAGGGAGCCCCAGGCCTGGGTCGCCCCAGCCCTTAGGCTTTGGGAGGCCAAGGCCTGGGGGGCCCCAGCCCTTAGGCTTAGGGAGCGCCAGGCCAGGGTCGCCCCAGCCCTTAGGCTTAGAGAGCCCCAGACCTGGGGCCCTCCAGCAATTAGTCTTAGGGATCCCAAGGCCTGGGGCATCCCAGCCCTCAGTATTTGGTATGGCCAGACGTGAGGCGCCCCATCATTAGTTTTAGGGAGCCCCAGGCCTGGGTCACCCCAGCCCTTAGGCTTAGGGAGCCCCAGGCCTTGGGCGCCCCAGCCCTTAGGCTTAAGAAGCCCAAGGCCTGGGACGCCACAGTCCTTAGGTTTTGATAGCTCCAGGTCTGGGGCGCCCTAGCCCTTAGTCTTAGTTAGCCCCAGGCCTGGGGTACCCCAGCCCTTAGGCTTTGGGAGCCCCAGGTCTGGGGCGCCCCAGCCCTAACGATTAGGGAGCCCCAGACCTGGGGCGCCACAGCCCTTAGGCTTAGGGCGCCCCAGGCCTGGGACTCCCCAGCCCTTAGGCTTGGGAGCCCCAGGCCTGGGTCGCCCTAGCCCTTAGATTTTGGGAGCCCGAGGCCAGGTCGCCCCAGCCCTTAGTCTTTGGGAGCCCCAGACTTGGTGCGCCCCAGCCCTTATGCTTTGTGAGCCCCAGGCCTGGGGCGCCTCAGCCCTTAGGCTTTGGGAGGCCCACGCCTGGGACGCCCCTGACCATAGATTTTGGGAGCCCCAGGCCTGCGGCGGCCCAACCCTTAGGCTTTGGAACCCCAGGCATGGGGCGCCCCAGCCCTTAAGCTTTGGGAGGCCCCGGCCTCTTGCACCCAGCCCTTAGACTTAGGGAGAACCAGGCCTGGGACGCCCCAGCCTTTATGCTTAGGGAGCCCCAGTCCTGGGATGCCCCAGCCCTTAAGCTTAGGTAGCCCCAGGCCTGGGGCGCCACACCCTTAGTCTTAGGGAGCCCCTGGCCTGGGGCTCCCAAGCCCTTAGGCTGGGGAGACCCAGGCCTGGGTCGCCCTAGTCCTTAGATTTTGGGAGCCCGAGGCCAGGTTGCCCCAGCCCTTAGTCTTTGAGAGCTCCAGGTCTGGGGCGCCCCAGCCCTTAGGTTTTGGGAGCCCCAGGCCTGGGGCGCCTCAGCCCTTAGGTTTTGGGAGGCCCAGGCCTGGGACGCCCCTGACCATAGATTTTGGGAGCCCCAGGCCTGCGGCGCCCCAACCCTTAGGCTTTGGAACCCTAGGCCAGGGTTTGCCTCAGCCCTTAGGCTTTGGGAGGCCCAGGCCTGGGACGCCCCTGACCATAGATTTTGGGAGCCCCAGGCCTGCGGCGGCCCAACCCTTAGGCTTTGGAACCCCAGGCATGGGGCGAACCAGCCCTTAAGCTTTGGGAGGCCCCGGCCTCTTGCACCCAGCCCTTAGACTTAGGGAGAATCAGGCCTGGGACGCCCCAGCCCTTATACTTAGGGAGCCCCAGAGCTGAGGCGCCCCAGCCCTTAGGATTAGGGAGCCCGAGGCCTGGGGCGCCCCAGCCCTTAGGCTTAGGGAGGCCCAGGCCTGGGTCGCGCCAACCCTTAGGCTTTGGGAGCCCCAGGCCTGAGTTGCCCCAGCCATTAGGCTTTGAGAGCCCCAGGTCTGGGGCGCCCCAGCCCTTAGGCTTAGGGTGCCCCAGACATGTGCCGCCCCAGCAATTAGGCTTAGGGAGCCCAAGGCCTGAGGCGCCCCAGCCCTTACGCTTTGGTAGCCCCAGGCCTGGGACGCCGCAGCCCTTAGGCTTTGGGAGCCCGAGGCCTGGGGCGCCGCAGCCCTTAGGCTTAGGGAGCCCCAAACCTGGGGCGCCACAGCCTTTAGCCTGAGGGAGCCCCAGGCCTGGGGCGCCCAGCCCTTATTCTTAGTTAACCCCAGTCCTGGGGTGCCCCAGCCCTTATTCATAGTTAGCCCCAGGCCTAGGGCGCCCCACCGCTTAGGCTTAGGGAGCCTCAGGCCCGGGGCGACCCAGCCCTTAGGCTTAGGGAGCCCCAGGCCTGGGGTGCCCCAGCCCTTAGACTTTGGGAGCCCCAGACTTGGGGTGCCCCAGCCCTTAGGCTTTGGGAGCGACAGGCCTGTGGTGCCCCAGGCCTTAGGCTTTGGAACCCCAGTCATGGGGCGCCCCAGCCCTTAGGCTTTGGGAGCCCCAGGCCTGGGGCGCCCCAGCCCTTAAGTTTAGGGAGCCCCAGGCCTGGGAAGCCCCAGCCCTTAGGCTTAGGGAGCCCCAGTCCTGGGACGCCCCAGCCCTTAAGCTTAGGGAGCCCCAGGCCTGGGGGGCCCCAGGCCTTAGGCTTAGGGTGCCCCAGGCCAGAGGCGCCCCAGCCATTAGGCTTTGAGAGCCCCTGGTCTGGGGCGCCCCAGTCCTTAGGCTTAGAGCGCCCCAGACCTGGGGCTCCCTAGAAATTAGGCTTAGGGAGCCCCATACCTGGTGCACCCCAGCAATTAGGCTTAGGGAGCACTAGTCCTGGGTCGCCCCAGCCCTTAGGCTTAGAAAGCCCCAGACATGCGCCGCCCCAGCAATTAGGCTTAGGGAGCCCCAGGCCTAGGGGCCCCAGCCCTTACGCTTTGGGAGCCCCAGGCCTGGGGCGCCACAGCCCTTAGGATTAGGGATGCCCAGGCCTGGGGCGCCCCAGCCCTTAGGTTTTGTGAACCCCAGTCCTGGGGCACCCCAGCCTTTAGGCTTAGGGAACCCCAGGCCTGTGGCGCTCCAGCCCTTAGGCTTAGGGAGCCCCAGGCCGGGGGCGCCCCAGCCCTTAGGTTTTGGGAGCCCCAGACCTGGGGTGCCCAGCCCTTAGGCTTTGGGAGCGCCAGGCCTGTGGTGCCCCCACACTTAGGCTTAGGGAGCCCGAGGCCTGAGGCTCCCCAGACCTTAGGCTTGGGGAGCCCCAGGCCTAAGGCGCCCCATTCCTTAGGCTTTGGGAACCCCAGACCTGGGGGGCCACAGCCCTTATTCTTTGGGAGCGCCAGGCCAGGGTCGCCCCAGGCTTAGGCTTAGAGAGCCCCAGACCTGGGCGCCCCCAGCAATTAGGCTTAGGGAGCCCAAGGCCTGGGGCATCACAGCCCTCAGTATTTGGTATGGCCAGACCTGGGGCACCCCAGCCATTAGTCTTAGGGAGCCCCAGGCCTGGGTCGCCCCAGCCCTTAGGCTTTGGGAGGCCAAGGCCTGGGGGGCCCCAGCCCTTAGGCTTAGGGAGCGCCAGGCCAGGGTCGCCCCAGCCCTTAGGCTTAGAGAGCCCCAGACCTGGGGCCCTCCAGCAATTAGTCTTAGGGATCCCAAGGCCTGGGGCATCCCAGCCCTCAGTATTTGGTATGGCCAGACGTGAGGCGCCCCATCATTAGTTTTAGGGAGCCCCAGGCCTGGGTCACCCCAGCCCTTAGGCTTAGGGAGCCCCAGGCCTTGGGCGCCCCAGCCCTTAGGCTTAAGAAGCCCAAGGCCTGGGACGCCACAGTCCTTAGGTTTTGATAGCTCCAGGTCTGGGGCGCCCTAGCCCTTAGTCTTAGTTAGCCCCAGGCCTGGGGTACCCCAGCCCTTAGGCTTTGGGAGCCCCAGGTCTGGGGCGCCCCAGCCCTAACGATTAGGGAGCCCCAGACCTGGGGCGCCACAGCCCTTAGGCTTAGGGCGCCCCAGGCCTGGGACTCCCCAGCCCTTAGGCTTGGGAGCCCCAGGCCTGGGTCGCCCTAGCCCTTAGATTTTGGGAGCCCGAGGCCAGGTCGCCCCAGCCCTTAGTCTTTGGGAGCCCCAGACTTGGTGCGCCCCAGCCCTTATGCTTTGTGAGCCCCAGGCCTGGGGCGCCTCAGCCCTTAGGCTTTGGGAGGCCCACGCCTGGGACGCCCCTGACCATAGATTTTGGGAGCCCCAGGCCTGCGGCGGCCCAACCCTTAGGCTTTGGAACCCCAGGCATGGGGCGCCCCAGCCCTTAAGCTTTGGGAGGCCCCGGCCTCTTGCACCCAGCCCTTAGACTTAGGGAGAACCAGGCCTGGGACGCCCCAGCCTTTATGCTTAGGGAGCCCCAGTCCTGGGATGCCCCAGCCCTTAAGCTTAGGTAGCCCCAGGCCTGGGGCGCCACACCCTTAGTCTTAGGGAGCCCCTGGCCTGGGGCTCCCAAGCCCTTAGGCTGGGGAGACCCAGGCCTGGGTCGCCCTAGTCCTTAGATTTTGGGAGCCCGAGGCCAGGTTGCCCCAGCCCTTAGTCTTTGAGAGCTCCAGGTCTGGGGCGCCCCAGCCCTTAGGTTTTGGGAGCCCCAGGCCTGGGGCGCCTCAGCCCTTAGGTTTTGGGAGGCCCAGGCCTGGGACGCCCCTGACCATAGATTTTGGGAGCCCCAGGCCTGCGGCGCCCCAACCCTTAGGCTTTGGAACCCTAGGCCAGGGTTTGCCTCAGCCCTTAGGCTTTGGGAGGCCCAGGCCTGGGACGCCCCTGACCATAGATTTTGGGAGCCCCAGGCCTGCGGCGGCCCAACCCTTAGGCTTTGGAACCCCAGGCATGGGGCGAACCAGCCCTTAAGCTTTGGGAGGCCCCGGCCTCTTGCACCCAGCCCTTAGACTTAGGGAGAATCAGGCCTGGGACGCCCCAGCCCTTATACTTAGGGAGCCCCAGAGCTGAGGCGCCCCAGCCCTTAGGATTAGGGAGCCCGAGGCCTGGGGCGCCCCAGCCCTTAGGCTTAGGGAGGCCCAGGCCTGGGTCGCGCCAACCCTTAGGCTTTGGGAGCCCCAGGCCTGAGTTGCCCCAGCCATTAGGCTTTGAGAGCCCCAGGTCTGGGGCGCCCCAGCCCTTAGGCTTAGGGTGCCCCAGACATGTGCCGCCCCAGCAATTAGGCTTAGGGAGCCCAAGGCCTGAGGCGCCCCAGCCCTTACGCTTTGGTAGCCCCAGGCCTGGGACGCCGCAGCCCTTAGGCTTTGGGAGCCCGAGGCCTGGGGCGCCGCAGCCCTTAGGCTTAGGGAGCCCCAAACCTGGGGCGCCACAGCCTTTAGCCTGAGGGAGCCCCAGGCCTGGGGCGCCCAGCCCTTATTCTTAGTTAACCCCAGTCCTGGGGTGCCCCAGCCCTTATTCATAGTTAGCCCCAGGCCTAGGGCGCCCCACCGCTTAGGCTTAGGGAGCCTCAGGCCCGGGGCGACCCAGCCCTTAGGCTTAGGGAGCCCCAGGCCTGGGGTGCCCCAGCCCTTAGACTTTGGGAGCCCCAGACTTGGGGTGCCCCAGCCCTTAGGCTTTGGGAGCGACAGGCCTGTGGTGCCCCAGGCCTTAGGCTTTGGAACCCCAGTCATGGGGCGCCCCAGCCCTTAGGCTTTGGGAGCCCCAGGCCTGGGGCGCCCCAGCCCTTAAGTTTAGGGAGCCCCAGGCCTGGGAAGCCCCAGCCCTTAGGCTTAGGGAGCCCCAGTCCTGGGACGCCCCAGCCCTTAAGCTTAGGGAGCCCCAGGCCTGGGGGGCCCCAGGCCTTAGGCTTAGGGTGCCCCAGGCCAGAGGCGCCCCAGCCATTAGGCTTTGAGAGCCCCTGGTCTGGGGCGCCCCAGTCCTTAGGCTTAGAGCGCCCCAGACCTGGGGCTCCCTAGAAATTAGGCTTAGGGAGCCCCATACCTGGTGCACCCCAGCAATTAGGCTTAGGGAGCACTAGTCCTGGGTCGCCCCAGCCCTTAGGCTTAGAAAGCCCCAGACATGCGCCGCCCCAGCAATTAGGCTTAGGGAGCCCCAGGCCTAGGGGCCCCAGCCCTTACGCTTTGGGAGCCCCAGGCCTGGGGCGCCACAGCCCTTAGGATTAGGGATGCCCAGGCCTGGGGCGCCCCAGCCCTTAGGTTTTGTGAACCCCAGTCCTGGGGCACCCCAGCCTTTAGGCTTAGGGAACCCCAGGCCTGTGGCGCTCCAGCCCTTAGGCTTAGGGAGCCCCAGGCCGGGGGCGCCCCAGCCCTTAGGTTTTGGGAGCCCCAGACCTGGGGTGCCCAGCCCTTAGGCTTTGGGAGCGCCAGGCCTGTGGTGCCCCCACACTTAGGCTTAGGGAGCCCGAGGCCTGAGGCTCCCCAGACCTTAGGCTTGGGGAGCCCCAGGCCTAAGGCGCCCCATTCCTTAGGCTTTGGGAACCCCAGACCTGGGGGGCCACAGCCCTTATTCTTTGGGAGCGCCAGGCCAGGGTCGCCCCAGCCTTAGGCTTAGAGAGCCCCAGACCTGGGCCCCCCCAGCAATTAGGCTTAGGGAGCCCAAGGCCTGGGGCATCACAGCCCTCAGTATTTGGTATGGCCAGACCTGGGGCACCCCAGCCATTAGTCTTAGGGAGCCCCAGGCCTGGGTCGCCCAAGCCCTTAGGCTTTGGGAGGCCTAGGCCAGGGACGCCCCTGACCATAGATTTTGGGAGCCCCAGGCCTGCGGCGCCCCAACCCTTAGGCTTTGGAACCCCAGTCATGGGGCGCCCCAGCCCTTAAGCTTTGGGAGGCCCCGGGCTCTTGCACCCAGCCCTTAGATTTAGGGAGAACCAGGCTTGGGACGCCCCAGCCCTTATGCCTAGGGAGCCCCAGTCCTGGGACGCCCCAGCCCTTAAGCTTAGGGAGCCCCAGGCCTGGGGCGCCCCAGGCCTTAGGCTTAGAGCGTCCCAGACCTGGGGCTCCCTAGAAATTAGGCTTAGGGAGCCCCATGCCTGGTGCACCCCAGCAATTAGGCTTAGGGAGCACTAGTCCTGGGTCGCCCCAGCCCTTAGGCTTAGAGAGCCCCAGACATGCGCCGCCCCAGCAATTAGGGTTAGGGAGCCCCAGGCCTAGGGGCCCCAGCCCTTACGCTTTGGGAGCCCCAGGCCTGGGGCGCCACACCCCTTAGGATTAGGGATGCCCAGGCCTGGGGCGCCCCAGCCCTTATATTTTGGGAACCCCAGTCCTGGGGCGCCCCAGCCTTTAGGCTTAGGGAACCCCAGGCCTGTGGCGCTCCAGCCCTTAGGCTTAGGGAGCCCCAGGCCTGGGGCGCCCCAGCCCTTAGGCTTTGGGAGCCCCAGGCCTGGGGCGCCCCAACCCTTAGGCTTAGGGAGCCCCAGGCCTGGGGCACCCCAGCTCTGCGGCTTAGGTGGCCCCAGGCCTGGGGCGCCCTAGCCGGTAGACTTTGGGAGCCCCAGGCCTGGTGCGCCCCTGCCCTTAGGCTTTGGGAGCCCCAGGCCAGGGCGCCCCCGCCCTTAGGCGTAGGGAGCCCCAGGTCTGGTGAGCCCTAGCTCTTAGACATAGGTAGCCCCTGGCCCCGGGTGACCCAGCACTTAGGCTAAGGGAGCCCCATGCCTGGGGCGCCCCAGCACTTAGGCTTAGGGAGCCCCAGGCCTAGGACGCCTCAGCCCTTAGGCTTTGGGAGCCCCAGGCATCAGGCGCCTCAGCCCTTAGGCTTTGGGAGCTCCAGGCCTGTGGCGCCCCAGCCCTTAGGCTTAGGGAGCCCCAGGCCTGGGGCGCGCAATCCCTTAGGCTTTGGGAGCCCCAGGCCTGGGACGCCCCAGCCCTTAGGCTTTGGGAACCCCAGGGTGGGACGACCCAGCCCTTAGTCTTTGGGATCTCCTGGCCTGGGCCGCCCCAGCCCTTATGCTTAGGGAGCCCCATCCTGGGGCGCCCCAGCCCTTAGGCTTAGGGTGCCCCAGGCCCGGGGCGCCACAGCCCTTAGGCTGAGGCAGCCCCAGATCTGGGGCGCCCCAGCCCTGGGTCGCCCCAGCCTTTAGCAATAGGGAGCCCCAGGCCTGGGGCGCCCATCGCTTAGGCTTAGTTAGCCCTAGTCCTGGGGTGCCCCAGCCCTTAGGCTTTGGAAGACCCAGGCCTAGGGCGCCCCAGCCCTTAGGCTTAGGGAGCCTCAGGCCTGGGGCGCCCCAGCCCTAAGGCTTAGAGAGCCCCTGGCATCGGGCACCCCAGTCCTTAGGCTGTGGGAGCCCAAGGCCTGGGGCGCCCCAGCCCTTAGGCTTAGGCAGCCCCAGGCCTGGGGTGCCCCAGCTCTTAAGCTGGGGAGCCCCAGGCCGGTGGCACCCCAGCCCTTAGGCTTTGGGAACCCCAGACCTGGGGCGCCCCAGCCCTTAGTCTTAGTTAGCCCCAGGCCTGGGGCGCCCCAGCTCTTAAGCTTGGGAGCCCAAGGCCTGGGGCGTCCCAGCCCTTAGGCTTAGGGAGCCCCAGGCCTGGGGCGCCCCAGCTCTTAAGCTAGGGAGCCCCAGGCCTGGGGCGCACCAGCCCTTGGGCTTTGGGATCCCAAGGCCTTGGGCGCCCCAGCGCTTAGGCTTTGGGAGCCCCAGGCCTGGGGCGCGCCAGCCCTTAGGCTTATGTAGCCCCAGATCTGGGGCGCCCCTGCCCTTAGGTTTTGGAACCCCAGGCCTGGGGCGCCCCAGCCATTAGGCTTTGGGAGCCCCAGGCCAGGGACGCCCAAGCCCATAGGTTTTGGGAGCGCCAGTCCTGGGGCGCCCCCGCCATTCGGAGTAGGGAGCCCCAGGCCTGGTGAGGCGCAGCTCTTTGACATAGGGAGCCCTAGGCCAGGGTCGCCCCAGCCCTTAGGCTTATTGAGCCCCAGACCTGGGGCGCCCCAGCAATTAGGCTTAGGGAGCCTCAGGCCTGGGTCGCCCCAACCCTTAGGCTTAGAAAGCCCCAGACCTGGGTCGCCCCAGCAATTAGGCTTAGGGAGCCCCAGGCCTGGGGTGCCCCAGCCCTTAGGATTAGGGATGCCCAGGCCTGGGGCGCCCCAGCCCTTAGGCTTTGGGAACCCCAGTCCTGGGGCGCCCCAGCCCTTAGGCTTAGGGAACCCCAGGCCTGTGGCGCTCCAGCCCTTAGGCTTAGGGAGACTCAGGCCTGGGTCGCCTCAGCCTTTAGATTTTGGGAGCCCCAGGCCAGGGGCGCCCCCACCCTTAGGCTTCGGGAGCCCCAGGCCTGTGGCGCCACAGCTCTGCGGCTTAAGGTGCCCCAGGCCTGGGTCGCCCCAGCCCTTAGACTTTGGGAGCCCCAGGCCTGGGGCGCCCCAGCCCTTAGGCTTTGGGAGCCCCAGGACAGGGAATCCTGCCCTTAGGCTTAGGGAGCCCCAGGCTAGGGTCTCCCCAACCATTAGGCTTAGAGAGCCCAAGACATGGGGCGCCCCAGCAATTAGGCTTAGGGAGCCCCATTCCTGGGGCGCCCCAGCCCTTAAGATTAGGGATGCCCAGCCCTGGGGCGCCCAAACCCTTAGGCTTTGGGAACCCCAGTCCTGAGGCGCCCCAGTCCTTAGGCTTAGGGAGCCCCAGGCCTCTGTCTCCCCAGCCCTTAGGCTTAGGGAGCCCCAGGCCCGTCGCCCCAGCCCTTTGGCTTTGGGAGCTGCAAGCCTGGGGCGCCCCAGCCCTTAGGCTTTGGGAATCCCAGTCCTGGGGCGCCCCAGTCCTTAGGCTTAGGGAACCCCAGGCCTGTGTCTCCCCAGCCCTTAGGCTTAGGGAGCCCCAGGCCCGTTGCCCCAGCCCTTTGGATTTGGGAGTCGCAAGCCAGAGGCGCCCCAGCCCTTAGGCTTAGGGAGCCCCAAGCCTGAGGCGCCCCAGCCTTTAGGCTTAGGGAGCCCCAGTCCAGGGTCGCCCAAGCCCTTAGGCTGAGAAAACCCCAGATTGGGGCACCCCTGCAATTAGGCTTAGGGAGCCCCAGGTCTGGGGCGCCCCAGCCCTTAGGATTACGGATGCCCATGCCTGGGGCACCCCAACACTTAGGCATTGGGAACCCCAGTGCTGGGGCGCCCCAGCCCTTAGGCTTAGGGAGCCCCAAGCCTGGGGCTCCACAGCCCTTAGTTTTAGGGAGCCCCAGGCCTGGGTCGCCCCAGCCCTTAGTCTATGGGAGCCCATAGCCTGGGGCGCCCCAGCCTTTAGGCTTTGGGAGCCCCAGACCTGGGGCGCCCCAGCCCTTAGGCTTAGAGATCCCCAGACCTGGGGCGCCCCAGCAATTAGGCTTAGGGTGCGCCAGGCCAGGGTTGCCCCGGCCCTTAGGCTTAGGGAGCCCCAGGCCTGGGACGCCCCAGCATTTAGGCTTAGGGAGCCAGGCCAGGTTAGCCCCAGCTCTTAGACTTTGGGAACCCCAGGCCTGGGACGCCCAGGCCTTAGGATTTGGGAGACCCAGGCCTGGGGCTCCCCAGCCCTTAGGCTTAGGGAGCCCCAGGCCTGGTGATCCCCAGCTCTTAAATTTAGGGAGCCCCAGACCTGGGGCGCCCCAGCCATTAGGCTTAGGGCGCCCCAGGCCTTGGTAGCCCCAGCCCTTAAGTTAGGGAGCCCCAGCCCTGGGGTGCCACAGCCCATAGGCTTTGGGAGACCCAGGCCTGGGGCATCCCAGCCCTTAGGCTTTGGGTGCGCCAGGTCTAGGGTGCCCCAGCCCTTAGGCTTAGGGAGCCCCAGGCCTGGTGATCCCCAGCTCTTAGACTTAGGGAGCCCCTGGCCTGGGGCTCCCCAGCCCTTAGCCTTTGGGAGCCCCAGGCCTGGGGCGCCCCAACCCTTAGCCTTAGGGAGCCACAGGCCTGGGGCACCCATCCCTTAGGATTTGGGAGACCCAGGCTTGGGTCGCCCCAGCTCTTAGTCTTGGGCGCCCCTGAACTTGGGCGCCCCTGAACTTGGGCGCCCCTGCCTTTAGCCTTAGGGAGCCCCAGGCCTGGGGCTCCCCAGCCCTTAGACTTAAGAAGCCCAAGGCCTGGGACGCACCAGCCCATAGGTTTTGGGAGCCCCAGGCCTGCGGCGCCCCAGCCCTTAGGCTTTGGAACACCAGGCATGGGGCGCCCCAGCCCTTAGGCTTTGGGAGCCCTAGGTCTGGGGCACCCCAGCCCTTAGCCTTAGGGAGCCCTAGGCCTCGGGCGCCCCAGCCCTTAGGCTTAGGGTGCCCCAGGCCTGGGACGCCTCAGCCCTTGGGCTTTTGGAGCCCCAGGCTTGGGGCGCCTCAGCCCTTAGGCTTTGTGAGTCCCTGGCCTGGTGAGCCCCAGCTCTTAGACTTAGGGAGCCCCTGGCCTGAGGCGCCACAGCACTTAGGCTTAGGGAGCCCCAGGCCTGGGGCGCCCCAGCCCTTATATTTAGAGAGCCCCAGACATGCGGCACCCCAGCAATTAGGCTCAGGGATTCCCAACTTGGGGCGCCCCAGCCATTAGTCTTAGGGATCCCCAGGTCTGGGGCGCCCCCGCCCTTACGCTTTGGGAGCCCCTGGCCTGGGGCGCACCAGCCATTGGGCTTTGGGAGACCCTGGCCTGGGGCGACACAGCCCTTAGGCTTTGGGAGCCCCAGGCCGGGAGCGCCCCAGCCCTTAGGCATAGGGAGCCCCAGGCCAGGGTCGCCCAAGCCTTAGGCTTAGAGAGCCCCAGACCGGGGGTGCCCCAGCAATTAGGCTTTGGGAGCCCCAGGCCTGGATCGCCCCAGCCCTTAGGCTTAGAGAGCCCCAGGCCTGGGTCGCCCCCACCCTTAGGCTTATGGAGCCCCAGGCCTGGGGCGCCCCAGCTCTGCGGCTTAGGGTGCCCCAGGCCTGGGTCGCCCCAGCCCTTAGACTTTGGGAGCCCCAGGCCTGGGGCGCCCCAGCCCTTAGGCGTCGGGAGCCAAGGACAGGGAATCCTGCCCTTAGGGTTAGGGAGTCCCAGGCTAGGGTCTCCCCAACCATTAGGCTTAGAGAGCCCCAGACCTGGGGCGCACCAGCAATTAGGCTTAGGGAGCCCCATGCCTGGGGCGCCCCAGCCCTTAAGATTAGGGATGCCCAGCCCTGGGGCGCCCCAACCCTTAGGCTTTGGGAACCCCAGTCCTGAGGCGCCCCAGTCCTTAGGCTTAGGGAGCCCCAGGCCTGTGTCGCCCCAGCCCTTAGGCTTTGGGAACCCCAGTCCTGGGGCGCCCCAGTCCTTAGCCTTAGGGAGCCCTAGGCCTGTGTCGCCCCAGCACTTAGGCTTAGGGAGCCCCAGGCCCGTCGCCCCAGACCTTTGGATTTGGGAGCCGCAAGCCTAGGGCGCCCCAGCCCTTAGGCTTAGGGAGTCCCAGGCCTGTGGCGCCCCAGCCTTTAGGCTTTGGGAGCCCCTGGCCTGGGGCGCCCCAGCCCCTAGGCTTTGGGAGCCCCAGGCCGGGGGCGCCCCAGTCCTTAGGCTTAGGGAGCCCCAGTCCAGGGTCGCCCAAGCCCTTAGGCTGAGAAAACCCCAGATTGGGGCACCTCAGCAATTAGGCTTAGGGAGCCCCAGGCCTGGGGCGCCCCAGCCCATAGGATTACGGATGCCCATGCCTGGGGCGCCCCAACCCTTAGGCATTGGGAACCCCAGTGCTGGGGCGCCCCAGCCCTTAGGCTTAGGGAGTCCCAAGCCTGGGACTCCCCAGCCCTTAGTTTTAGGGAGCCCCAGGCCTGGGTCGCCCCAGCCCTTAGTCTATGGGAGCCCCTGGCCTGGGGCGCCCCAGCCTTTAGGCTTTGGGAGCCCCAGACCTGGGGCGCCCCAGCCCTTAGGCTTAGAGATCCCCAGACCTGGGGCGCCCCAGCAATTAGGATTAGGGTGCGCCAGGCCAGGGTCGCCCCGGCCCTTAGGCTTAGGGAGCCCAAGGCCTGGGGCGCCCCAGCATTTAGGCTTAGGGAGCCCAGGCCAGGTTAGCCCCAGCTCTTAGACTTTGGGAACCCCAGGCCTGGGACGCCCAGCCCTTAGCTTTGGGAGACCCAGGCCTGGGACTCCCCAGCCCTTAAGCTTAGGGAGCCCCAGCCCTGGGGTGCCACAGCCAATAGGCTTTGGGAGACCCAGGCCTGGGGCGTCCCAGCCCTTAGGCTTTGGGTGCGCCAGGTCTAGGGTGCCCCAGCCCTTAGGCTTAGGGAGCCCCAGGCCTGGTGAACCACAGCTCTTAGACTTAGGGAGCCCCTGGCCTGGGGCTCCCCAGCCCTTAGCCTTTGGGAGCCCCAGGCCTGGGGCGCCCCAACCCTTAGCCTTAGGGAGCCACAGGCCTGGGGCACCCATCCCTTAGGATTTGGGAGACCCAGGCTTGGGTCGCCCCAGCTCTTAGTCTTGGGCGCCCCTGAACTTGGGCGCCCCTGCCCTTAGGCTTAGGGAGCCCCAGGCCTGGGGCTCCCCAGCCCTTAGACTTAAGAAGCCCAAGGCCTGGGACGCCCCAGCCCTTAGGATTTGATAGCCCCAGGTCTTGGGAGCCCCAGCCCTCAGGCTTAGTTAGCCCCAGGCCTGGGTCGCCCTAGCCCTTAGACTTTGGGAGGCCGTGGTCGGGTCTCCCCAGTCCTTAGGCTTTGGGTGCGCCAAGTCTAGGGTGCCCCAGCCCTTAGGCTTTGGGAGCCCCAGGCCTGGGGCGCCTCAGCGCTTAGGCTTTTGGAGCCCCAGGCCTGGGACGCACCAGCCCATAGGTTTTGGGAGCCCCAGGCCTGCGGCGCCCCAGCCCTTAGGCTTTGGAACACCAGGCATGGGGCGCCCCAGCCCTTAGGCTTTGGGAGCCCTAGGTCTGGGGCGCCCCAGCCCTTAGCCTTAGGGAGCCCTA
Organism: Tenrec ecaudatus; assembly: GCF_050624435.1. NCBI lineage: Eukaryota > Metazoa > Chordata > Mammalia > Afrosoricida > Tenrecidae > Tenrec > Tenrec ecaudatus. The sequence goes on along the minus strand of NW_027459447.1, from coordinate 245,116 downwards.
GGCCTTGGGCGCCCCAGCCCTTAGGCTTAGGGTGCCCCAGGCCTGGGACGCCTCAGCCCTTGGGCTTTTGGAGCCCAAGGCCTGGGGCGCCCCAGGCTTTAGGCTTTGGGAGTTCCTGGCCTGTTGAGCCCCAGCTCTTAGACTTAGGGAGCCCCTGGCCTGAGGTGCCCCAGCACTTAGGCTTAGGGAGCCCCAGGCCTGGGGTGCCCCAGCCCTTAGACTTAGAGAGCCCCAGACATGCGGCGCCCCAGCAATTAGGCTTAGGGATTCCCAACTTGGGGCGCCCCAGCCATTAAACTTAGGGATCCCCAGGCCTGGGGCGCCCCCGCCCTTACGCTTTGGGAGCCCCTGGCCAGGGGCGCAGCAGCCCTTGGGCTTTGGAAGCCCCTGGCCTGGGGCGACACAGCCCTTAGGCTTTGGGAGCCCCAGGCCGGGGGCGCCCCAGCCCTTAGGCTTAGGGAGCCCCAGGCCAGGGTCGCCCAAGCCTTAGGCTTAGAGAGCCCCAGACCGGGAGTGCCCCAGCAAGTAGGCTTTGGGAACCCCAGGCCTGGATCGCCCCAGCCCTTAGGCTTAGAGAGCCCCAGACTTGGGGCACCCCAGCAATTATGCTTAGGGAGCCCCAGGCCTGGGGCGCCCCAGCCCTTAGGATAGGGATGCCCAGGCCTGGGGTGCCCCAGCCCTTAGGTTTAGGGATCCCCAGGCCTGGGGCGCCCCAGCCATTAGTTTTAGGGAGCCCCAGGCCTGGGGCGCCCCAGCCCTTAGGCTTTGGGAGCCCCAAGTCTGGGGTGCCCCAGCCTTTAGGCTTTGGGAGCCCCAGGCCTGGAGAACCCCAACCCTTAGGCTTAGAGATCCCCAGCCTTGGGGCTCCCCAGCAATTAGGCTTAGGGAGTGCCAGGCCAGGGTCTCCCCGGCCCTTAGGCTTAGGGAACCCCAGGTCTGGGGCGCCCCAGCCCTTAGTTTTAGGGAGCCCCAGGCCTGGGTCGCCCCAGCCCTTAGGCTTTGGGAGCCCCAAGCCTGGGGTGCCCCAGCCCTTAGGCTTTGGGAGCCCCAGGCCTGGAGAACCCCAGCCCTTAAGCTGAGAGATCCCCAGACCTGGGGCGCCCCAGCAATTAGGCTTAGGGAGCGCCAGGCCAGGGTCTCGCCAGCCCTTAGGTTTAGGGAGCCCCAGGTCTGGGGCGCCCCAATCCTTAGGCTTAGGGAGCCCAAGGCCTGGTGAGCCCCAGTTCTTAGACTTTGGGAGCCCCAGCCTGGGGCGCCTAGCCCTTAGGCTTTGGGAGCCCCAGGCTTGGGGCACTCCACCCCTCAGTATTTTGTATGCCCAGACCTGGGGCGCTCCAGCCATTAGGCTTAGGGAGTCCCAGACCTGGGTTGCCCCAGCCCTTAGGCTTAGGGAGCCCCAGGCCTGGTGAGCCCCAGCTCTTAGACTTTGGGAGCCCCAGGCCTGGGGCGCCCAGCCCTTAGGCTTTGGGAGAACCAGGCCTGGGGTGCCCCAGCCCTTTGGCTTTGGCAGTCCCAGGCCTGGTGATCCCCAGCTCTTAGACTTAGGGAGCCCATGGCCTGGGGCGCCCCAGCCCTTAAGTTTTGGGAGCCCCAGGCCTGGGGCGCCCCAACCCTTAGCCTTAGGGAGCCACAGGCCTGGGGCCCCCAGCCCTTAGGCTTTGGGAGACCCAGGCTTGGGTCGCCCCAGCTCTTAGTTTTTGGGAGCCCCAGGCCTGGGACGCCTCAGCCCTTAGGCTTTGGGAGCCCCAGGCCTGCGGTGGCCCAGCCCTTAGGCTTTGATAGCCCCAGGTCTGGGGCGCCCCAGCCCTTAGGCTTAGTTAGCCCCAGGCCTGGGTCGCCCTAGCCCTTAGACTTTGGGAGTCCGAGGTCGGGTCACCCCAGCCCTTAGTCTTTGGGAGCCCCGACCTGGGGCGCCCCAGCCCTTAGATTTTGGGAGCTCCAGGCCTGGGGCGCCTCAGCGCTTAGGCTTTGGGAGCCCCAGGCCTGGGACGCACCAGCCCATAGGTTTTGGGAGCCCCAGGCCTGCGGCGCCCCAGCCCTTAGGCTTTGGAACACCAGGCATGGGGCGCCCCAGCCCTTAGGCTTTGGGATCCCTAGGTCTGGGGCGCCCCAGCCCTTAGCCTTAGGGAGCCCTAGGTCTCGGGTGCCCCAGCCCTTAGGCTTAGGGTGCCCCAGGCCTGGGACGCCCCAGCCCTTAGGCTTTGGGAGTCCCTGGCCTGGTGAGTCCCAGCTCTTAGACTTAGGGAGCCCCTGGCCTGAGTCGCCCCAGCAGTTAGGCTTAGGGAGCCCCAGGCCTGGGGCGCCCCTGCCCTTAGACTTATAGAGCCCCAGACATGCGGCGCCCCAGCAATTAGGCTTAGGGATTCCCAACTTGGGGCGCCCCAGCCATTAGACTTAGGGAGCCCCAGGCCTGGGGCGCCCCAGCCCTTAGGCTTTGGGAGCCCCAGGCCTGGGGGGTCCCAGCCCTTAGGCTTAGAGAGCCCCAGACCTGGGGCCCCCCAACAATTAGGCTTTGGGAGCCCAAGGCCTGTGGCATCCCAGCCCTCAGTATTTGGTATGGCTAGACCTGGGGCGCCCCAGCCATTAGTCTTAGGGAGCCCCAGGCCTGGGTCACCCCAGCCCTTAGGCTTAGGGCCCCCCAGGCCAGGGGCGCCCCAAACCTTAGGTTTAAGAAGCCCAAGGCCTGGGACGCCCCAGACCTTAGGCTTTGATAGCACCAGGTCTGGGGCGCCCCAGCCCTTAGTCCTAGTTAGCCCCAGGCCTGGGGTACCCCAGCACTTAGGCTTGGGAGCCCCAGGCCTGGGTCGCCCTAGTCCTTAGATTTTGGGAGCCCGAGGCCGTGTCGCCCCAGCCCTTAGTCTTTGGGAGCCCGAGACCTGGTGCTCCCCAGCCCTTAGGCTTTGTGAGCCCCAAGCCTGGGGCGCCTCAGCCCTTAGGCTTTGGGATGCCCAGGCCTGGGACGCACCTGACCATAGGTTTTGGGAGCCCCAGGCCTGCGGCGCCCCAACCCTTAGGCTTTGGAACCCCAGGCATGGGGCGCCCCAGCCCTTAAGCTTTGGGAGGCCCGGCCTCTTGCACCCAGCCCTTAGGCGGAGGGAGACCCAGGCCTGGGGCTCCCCAGTCCTTAGGCTTTGGGTGCGCCAGGTCTAGGGTGCCCCAGCCCTTAGGCTTTGGGAGCCCCAGGCCTGGGGCGCCCCAACCCTTAACCGTAGGGAGCCACAGGCCTGGGGCACCCAGCCCTTCGGCGTTGGGAGACCCAGGCTAGGGTCGCCCCAGCACTTAGTCTTGGGCGCCCCTGAACTTGGGCGCCCCTGCCCTTAGGCTTAGGGAGCCCCAGGCCTGGGGCTCCCCAGCCCTTAGACTTAAGAAGCCCAAGGCCTGGGACGCCCCAGCCCTTAGGCTTTGATAGCCCCAGGTCTTGGGAGCCCCAGCCCTTAGGCTTAGTTAGCCCCAGGCCTGGGTGGCCCTAGCCCTTAGACTTTGGGAGGCCGAGTTCGGGTCACCCCAGCCCTTAGTCTTTGGGAGCCCCGACCTGGGGCGCCCCAGCCCTTAGACTTTGGGAGCTCCAGGCCTGGGGCGCCTCAGCGCTTAGGCTTTGGGAGCCCCAGGCCTGGGACGCACCAGCCCATAGGTTTTGGGAGCCCCAGGCATGCGGCGCCCCAGCCCTTCGGCTTTGGAACACCAGGCAAGGGGCGCCCAAGCCCTTAGGCTTTGGGAGCCCTAGGTCTGGGGCGCCCCAGCCCTTAGCCTTAGGGAGCCCTAGGCCTCAGGCTTAGGGTGCCCAAGGCCTGGGACGCCTCAGCGCTTGGGCTTTTGGAGCCCCAGGCCGGGGGCGCCCCAGCACTTAGGCTTAGGGAGCCCCTGGCCTGAGGCGCCCCAGCACTTAGGCTTAGGGAGCCCCAGGCCTGGGGCGCCCCAGCCCTTAGACTTATAGAGCCCCAGACATGCGGCGCCCCAGCAATTAGGCTTAGGGATTCCCAACTTGGGGCGCCCCAGCCATTAGACTTAGGGAGCCCCAGGCCTGGGGCGCCCCAGCCCTTAGGATTTGGGAGCCCCAGGCCTGGGACTCCTCATTCCTGGGGCTTTGGGAGCCCCAGGCCTGGGGCGCCCCAGCCCTTGGGCTTAGACAGCCCCAGGCCTGGGGTGCCCCAGCCCTTAGGCTTTGGGATCCCCAGGCCTGGGGCGCCCCCGCCCTTACGCTTTGGGAGCCCCTGGCCTGGGGCGCCCAAGCCCTTGGGCTTTGGGAGCCCCTGGCCTGGGGTGTCCCAGCCCTTAGGCTTAGGGAGCCCCAGGCCTTGGTCGCCCCAGCCCTTAGGATTAGGGATGCCCAGGCCTGGGGCGCCCCAGACCTTAGGCATAGGGATCCCCAGGCCTGGAGTCCCCCAGCCCTTAGATTTAGGGAGCCCCAGTCCTGGGTCGCCCCAGCCCTTAGGCTTTGGGAGCCCCAAGACTGGGGTGCCCCAGCCCTTAGGCTTTGGGAGCCCCAGGCCTGGAGAACCCCAGCCCTTGCGCTTAGAGATCCCCAGACCTGGGGCGCCCCAGCAATTAGGCTTTGGGAGCCCCAAGTCTGGGGTGCCCCAGCCCTTAGGCTTTGGGAGCTCCAGGCCTGGAGAACCCCAGCCCTTAGGCTTAGATATCCCCAGACCTGGGGCGCCCCAGCAATTAGGCTTAGGGAGCGCCAGGCCAGGGTCTCGCCGGCCCTTAGGCTTAGGGAGCCCCAGGTCTGGGGCGCCCCAATCCTTAGGCTTAGGGAGCCCAAGGCCTGGTGAGCCCCAGTTCTTAGACTTTGGGAGCCCCAGCCTGGGGCGCCTAGCCCTTAGGCTTTGGGAGCCCCAGGCCTGCGGTGCCCCAGCCCTTAGGCTTTGATAGCCCCAGGTCTGGGGCGCCCCAGCCCTTAGGCTTAGTTAGCCCCAAGCCTCGTTCGCCCTAGTCCTTATACTTTGGGAGCCCGAGGCCGGGTCACCCCAACCTTTAGTCTTTGGGAGTCCCAGGACTGGGGCGCCCCAGCCCTTAGGTTTTGGGAGCCCCAGGCTTGGGGCGCCCCATCCCTTAGGCTTTGGGAGCCCCAGGCCTGGGGAGCCCCAGCCCTTAGGCTTAGGGTCGCCAGGCCAGTGTCGCCCCAGCCCTTAGGCTTAGAGAGCCCCAGACCTGGGGCCCCCCAGCAATTAGGCTTAGGGAGCCCAAGGCCTGGGGCATCCCAGCCCTCAGTATTTGGTATAGCCAGACCTGGGGCGCCCCGGCCATTAGTCTTAGGGAGCCCCAGACCTGGGTCACCCCAGCCCTTAGGCTTAGGGCGCCACAGGCCTGGGGCGCCCCAGCCCATAGGCTTAAGAAGCCCAAGGCCTGGGACGCCCCAGTCCTTAGGCTTTGATAGCTCCAGGTCTGGGGCGCCCCAGCCCTTAGTCCTAGTTAGCCCCAGGCCTGGGGTACCCCAGCCCTTAGGCTTTGGGAGCCCCAGGTCTGGGGCGCCCCAGCCCTAACGCTTAGGGAGCCCCAGACTTGGGGCGCCCAAGCCCTTAGTCTTTGGGAGCCCCAGACCCAGTGCGCCCCAGCCCTTAGGCTTTGTGAGCCCCAGGCCTGGGGCGCCTCAGCCCTTAGGCTTTGGGAGGCCCAGGCCTGGGACGCCCCTGACCATAGGTTTTGGGAGCCCCAGGCCTGCGGCGCCCCAACCCTTAGGCTTTGGAACCCCAGGCATGGGGCGCCCCAGCCCTTAGGCTTTGGGAGCCCCAGACATGGGGCGCCCCAGCCCTTAGGCTTTGGGAGCGCCAGGCCTGTGGCGCCCCAGCCCTTAGGATTTGGGAGCCCCAGGCAAGCGGCGCGCCAACCCTTAAGCTTTTGGAGCCCCAGGCCTGGGGCGCCCCAGCCCTTAGGCTTAGGGAGCCCCAGGCCTGGGGCGTCCCAGCCCTTAGGCTTTGGGAACCCCAGTCCTGGGGCGCCCCAGGGCTTAGGCTTTGGGAGCGCCAGGCCTGTGGCGCCCCAGCCCTTAGGATTTGGGAGCCCCAGGCCTGCGGCGCGCCAACCCTTAAGCTTTTGGAGCCCCAGGCCTGGGGCGCCCCAGCCCTTAGGCTTAGGGAGCCCCAGGCCTGGGGTGCCCCAGCCATTAGGCTTTGGGAGCCCCAGGCCAGGGACGCCCAAGCCCATAGTTTTGGGAGCACCAGGCCTGGGGCACCCCCGCCATTCGGCGTAGGGAGCCCCAGGCCTGGTGAGCCGCAGCTCTTTGACTTAGGGAGACCCAGGCCAGGGTCGCCCCAGCCCTTAGGCTTATTGAGCCCCAGACCTGGGGCGCCCCAGCAATTAGGCTTAGGGAGCCCCAGGCCTGGGTCGCCCCAACCCTTAGGCTTAGAAAGCCCCAGACCAGGGTCGCCCCAGCAATTAGGCTTAGGGAGCCCCAGGCCTGGGGTGCCCCAGCCCTTAGGATTAGGGATGCCCAGGCCTGGGGCGCCCCAGCCCTTAGGCTTTGATAGCCCCAGGTCTGGGGCGCCCCAGCCCTTAGGCTTAGGTAACCCCAGGCCTGTGGCGCTCCAGCCCTTAGGCTGAGGGAGACCAAGGCCTGGGTCTCCCCAGCCCTTAGGTTTTGTGAGCCCCAGGCCTGGGGCGCCCCCACCCTTAGGCTTAGGGAGCCCCAGGCCTGGGGTGCCCCAGTTCTGCGGATTAGGGTGCCCCATGCCTGGGTCGCCCCAGCCCTTAGACTTTGGGAGCCCCAGGCCTGGGGCGCCCCAGCCCTTAGGCTTTGGGAGCCTCAGGACAGGGAACCCCGCCCTTAGGCTTAGGGAGCCCCAGGCTAGGGTCTACCCAACCATTAGGCTTAGAGAGCCCCAGATCTGGGGCGCCCAAACAATTAGGCTTAGGGAGCCCCATGACTGGGGCGCCCAGCCCTTAGGATTAGGGATGCCCAGGCCTTGGGCGCCCAGCCCTTAGGCTTTGGGGACCCCAGTCCTTGGGCGCCCCAGTCCTTAGGCTTAGGGAGCCCCAGGCCTGGGTCGCCCCAACCCTTAGGCTTAGAAAGCCCCAGACCAGGGTCGCCCCAGCAATTAGGCTTAGGGAGCCCCAGGCCTGGGGTGCCCCAGCCCTTAGGATTAGGGATGCCCAGGCCTGGGGCGCCCCAGCCCTTAGGCTTTGATAGCCCCAGGTCTGGGGCGCCCCAGCCCTTAGGCTTAGGTAACCCCAGGCCTGTGGCGCTCCAGCCCTTAGGCTGAGGGAGACCAAGGCCTGGGTCTCCCCAGCCCTTAGGTTTTGTGAGCCCCAGGCCTGGGGCGCCCCCACCCTTAGGCTTAGGGAGCCCCAGGCCTGGGGTGCCCCAGTTCTGCGGATTAGGGTGCCCCATGCCTGGGTCGCCCCAGCCCTTAGACTTTGGGAGCCCCAGGCCTGGGGCGCCCCAGCCCTTAGGCTTTGGGAGCCTCAGGACAGGGAACCCCGCCCTTAGGCTTAGGGAGCCCCAGGCTAGGGTCTACCCAACCATTAGGCTTAGAGAGCCCCAGATCTGGGGCGCCCAAACAATTAGGCTTAGGGAGCCCCATGACTGGGGCGCCCAGCCCTTAGGATTAGGGATGCCCAGGCCTTGGGCGCCCAGCCCTTAGGCTTTGGGGACCCCAGTCCTTGGGCGCCCCAGTCCTTAGGCTTAGGGAGCCCCAGGCCTGTGTCGCCCCAGCCCTTAGGCTTAGGGAGCCCCAGGCCCGTCGCCCCAGCCCTTTGGATTTGGGAGCCGCAAGCCTGGGCCGCCCCAGCCCTTAGGCTTAGGGAGCCCTAGGCCTGAGGCGCCCCAGCCTTTATGCTTTGGGAGCTCCAGGCCTGGGGCGCCCCAGCCCTTAGGCTTAGGGAGCCCCTGGCCTGAGGCGCCCCAGCACTTAGGCTTAGGGAGCCCCAGGCCTGGGGCGCCCCAGCCCTTAGAATTATAGAGCCCCAGACATGCGGCGCCCCAGCAATTGGGCTTAGGGATTCCCAACTTGGGGCGCCCCAGCCATTAGACTTAGGGAGCCCCAGGCCTGGGGCGCCCCAGCCCTTAGGCTTTGGGAGCCCCAGGCCTGGGACGCCTCATTCCTTGGGCTTTGGGAGCCCCAGGCCTGGGGCGCCCCAGCCCTTGGGCTTAGACAGCCCCAGGCCTGGGGTGCCCCAGCCCTTAGGCTTTGGGATCCCCAGGCCTGGGGCACCCCTGCCCTTACGCTTTGGGAGCCCCTGGCCTGGGGCGCCCCAGCCCTTGGGCTTTGGGAGCCCCTGGCCTGGGGGGTCCCAGCCCTTAGGCTTTGGGAGCCCCAGGCCGGGGGCGCCCCAGCCCTTAGGCTTAGGGAGCCCCAGACTTGGGGCACCCCAGCAATTAGGCTTAGGGAGCCCCAGGCCTTGGTCGCCCCAGCCCTTAGGATTAGGGATGCCCAGGCCTGGGGCGCCCCAGACCTTAGGCATAGGGATCCCCAGGCCTGGGGCCCCCCAGCCCTTAGTTTTAGGGAGGCCCAATCCTGGGTCGCCCCAGCCCTTAGGCTTTGCGAGCCCCAAGACTGGGGTGCCCCAGCCCTTAGGCTTTGGGAGCCCCAGGCCTGGAGAACCCCAGCCCTTGCGGTTAGAGATCCCCAGACCTGGGGCGCCCCAGCAATTAGGCTTTGGGAGCCCCAAGTCTGGGGTGCCCCAGCCCTTAGGCTTTGGGAGCCCCAGGCCTGGAGAACCCCAGCCCTTAGACTTAGATATCCCCAGACCTGGGGAGCCCCAGCAATTAGGCTTAGGGAGCGCCAGGCCAGGGTCTCGCCGGCCCTTAGGCTTAGGGAGCCCCAGGTCTGGGGCGCCCCAATCCTTAGGCTTAGGTAGCCCAAGGCCTGGTGAGCCCCAGTTCTTAGACTTTGGAAGCCCCAGCCTGGGGCGCCTAGCCCTTAGGCTTTGGGAGCCCCAGGCCTGCGGTGCCCAAGCCCTTAGGCTTTGATAGCCCCAGGTCTGGGGCGCCCCAGCCCTTAGGCTTAGTTAGCCCCAAGCCTCGTTCGCCCTAGCCCTTATACTTTGGGAGCCCGAGGCCGGGTCACCCCAACCCTTAGTCTTTGGGAGCCCCAGGCCAGGGGCGCCCCTGCCCTTAGGCTTTGGGAGCCCGAGGCTTGGGGACGCCCCATCCCTTAGGCTTTGGGAGCCCCAGGCCTGGGGGGCCCCAGCCCTTAGGCTTAGGGAGCGCCAGGCCAGTGTCGCCCCAGCCCTTAGGCTTAGAGAGCCCCAGACCTGGGGCCCCCCAGCAATTAGGCTTAGGGAGCCCAAGGCCTGGGGCATCCCAGCCCTCAGTATTTGGTATGGCCAGACCTGGGGCGCCCCGGCCATTAGTCTTAGGGAGCCCCAGGCCTGGGTCACCCCAGCCTTTAGGCTTAGGGCGCCACAGGCCTGGTGCGCCCCAGCCCTTAGGCTTAAGAAGCCCAAGGCCTGGGACGCCCCAGTCCTTAGGCTTTGATAGCTCCAGGTCTGGGGCGCCCCAGCCCTTAGTCCTAGTTAGCCCCAGGCCTGGGGTACCCCAGCCCTTAGGCTTTGGGAGCCCCAGGTCTGGGGTGCCCCAGCCCTAACGCTTAGGGAGCCCCAGACCTGGGGCGCCCAAGCCCTTAGGCTTAGGGGGCCCCTGGCCTGGGGCTCCCCAGCCCTTAGGCTTGGGAGCCCCAGGCCTGGGTCGCCCTAGTCCTTAGATTTTGGGAGCCCGAGGCCGGGTCGCCCCAGCCATTAGTCTTTGGGAGCCCCAGACCTGGTGCGCCCCAGCCCTTAGGCTTTGTGAGCCCCAGGCCTGGGGCGCCTCAGCCCTTAGGCTTTGGGAGGCCCAGGCCTGGGACGCCCCTGACCATAGGTTTTGGGAGCCCCAGGCCTGCGGCGCCCCAACCCTTAGGCTTTGGAACCCCAGGCATGGGGCGCCCCAGCCCTTAAGCTTTGGGAGGCCCCGGCCTCTTGCACCCAGCCCTTAGACTTAGGGAGAACCAGGCCTGGGACGCCCCAGCCCTTATGCTTAGGGAGCCCCAGTCCTGGGACGCCCCAGCCCTTAAGCTTAGGTAGCCCCAGGCCTGGGGCGCCACACCCTTAGTCTTAGGGAGCCCCTGGCCTGGGGCTCCCCAGCCCTTAGGCTGGGGAGACCCAGGCCTGGGTCGCCCTAGTCCTTAGATTTTGGTAGCCCGAGGCCAGGTTGCCCCAGCCCTTAGTCTTTGAGAGCTCCAGGTCTGGGGCGCCCCAGCCCTTAGGTTTTGGGAGCCCCAGGACTGGGGCGCCTCAGCCCTTAGGCTTTGGGAGGCCCAGGCCTGGGACGCCCCTGACCATAGATTTTGGGAGCCCCAGGCCTGCGGCGCCCCAACCCTTAGGCTTTGGAACCCCAGGCCTGGGGCGCCTCAGCCCTTAGGCTTTGGGAGGCCCAGGCCTGGGACGCCCCTGACCATAGATTTTGGGAGCCCCAGACCTGCGGCGGCCCAACCCTTAGGCTTTGGAACCCCAGGCATGGGGCGCCCCAGCCCTTAAGCTTTGGGAGGCCCCGGCCTCTTGCACCCAGCCCTTAGACTTAGGGAGAACCAGGCCTGGGACGCCCCAGCCCTTATGCTTAGGTAGCCCCAGGCCTGGGGCGCCACACCCTTAGTCTTAGGGAGCCCCTGGCCTGGGGCTCCCCAGCCCTTAGGCTGGGGAGACCCAGGCCTGGGTCGCCCTAGTCCTTAGATTTTGGTAGCCCGAGGCCAGGTTGCCCCAGCCCTTAGTCTTTGAGAGCTCCAGGTCTGGGGCGCCCCAGCCCTTAGGTTTTGGGAGCCCCAGGACTGGGGCGCCTCAGCCCTTAGGCTTTGGGAGGCCCAGGCCTGGGACGCCCCTGACCATAGATTTTGGGAGCCCCAGGCCTGCGGCGCCCCAACCCTTAGGCTTTGGAACCCCAGGCCTGGGGCGCCTCAGCGCTTAGGCTTTGGGAGGCCCAGGCCTGGGACGCCCCTGACCATAGATTTTGGGAGCCCCAGACCTGCGGCGGCCCAACCCTTAGGCTTTGGAACCCCAGGCATGGGGCGCCCCAGCCCTTAAGCTTTGGGAGGCCCCGGCCTCTTGCACCCAGCCCTTAGACTTAGGGAGAACCAGGCCTGGGACGCCCCAGCCCTTATGCTTAGGTAGCCCCAGGCCTGGGGCGCCACACCCTTAGTCTTAGGGAGCCCCTGGCTTGGGGCTCCCCAGCCCTTAGGCTGGGGAGACCCAGGCCTGGGTCGCCCTAGTCCTTAGATTTTGGTAGCCCGAGGCCAGGTTGCCCCAGCCCTTAGTCTTTGAGAGCTCCAGGTCTGGGGCGCCCCAGCCCTTAGGTTTTGGGAGCCCCAGGACTGGGGCGCCTCAGCCCTTAGGCTTTGGGAGGCCCAGGCCTGGGACGCCCCTGACCATAGATTTTGGGAGCCCCAGGCCTGCGGCGCCCCAACCCTTAGGCTTTGGAACCCCAGGCCTGGGGCGCCTCAGCCCTTAGGCTTTGGGAGGCCCAGGCCTGGGACGCCCCTGACCATAGATTTTGGGAGCCCCAGGCCTGCGGCGGCCCAACCCTTAGGCTTTGGAACCCCAGGCATGGGGCGCCCCAGCCCTTAAGCTTTGGGAGGCCCCGGCCTCTTGCACTCAGCCCTTAGACTTAGGGAGAACCAGGCCTGGGACGCCCCAGCCCTTATGCTTAGGGAGCCCCAGGGCTGAGGCGCCCCAGCCCTTAGGATTTGGGAGCCCGAGTCCTGGGGCGCCCCAGCCCTTAGGCTTAGGGAGGCCCAGACCTGGGTCGCGCCAGCCCTTAGGCTTTGGGAGCCCCAGGCCTGAGTTGCCCCAGCCATTAGGCTTTGAGAGCCCCAGGTCTGGGGCACCCCAGCCTTAGGCTTAGGGTGCCCCAGACATGTGACGCCCCAGCAATTAGGCTTAGGGAGCCCAAGGCCTGAGGCGCCCCAGCCCTTACGCTTTGGGAGCGCCAGGCCTGCGGCGCCCCCACACTTAGGCTTAGGGAGCCCGAGGCCTGAGGCTCCCCAGACCTTAGGCTTGGGGAGCCCCAGGCCTGGGACGCCCCTGACCATAGATTTTGGGAGCCCCAGACCTGCGGCGCCCCAACCCTTAGGCTTTGGAACCCCAGGCATGGGGCGCCCCAGCCCTTAAGCTTTGGGAGGCCCCGGGCTCTTGCACCCAGCCCTTAGATTTAGGGAGAACTAGGCTTGGGACGCCCCAGCCCTTATGCTTAGGGAGCCCCAGTCCTGGGACGCCCCAGGCCTTAAGCTTAGGGAGCCCCAGGCCTGGGGCGCCCCAGGCCTTAGGCTTAGGGTGCCCCAGGCCAGAGGCGCCCCAGCCATTAGGCTTTGAGAACCCCTGGTCTGGGGCGCCCCAGTCCTTAGGCTTAGAGTGCCCCAGACCTGGGGCTCCCTAGAAATTAGGCTTAGGGAGCCCCATGCCTGGTGCACCCCAGCAATTAAGCTTAGGGAGCACTAGTCCTGGGTCGTCCCAGCCCTTAGGCTTAGAGAGCCCCAGACATGCGCCGCCCCAGCAATTAGGCTTAGGGAACCCCAGGCCTAGGGGCCCCAGCCCTTACGCTTTGGGAGCCCCAGGCCTGGGGCACCACAGCCCTTAGGATTAGGGATGCCCAGGCCTGGGGCGCCCCAGCCCTTAGGTTTTGTGAACCCCAGTCCTGGGGCGCCCCAGCCTTTAGGCTTAGGGAACCCCAGGCCTGTGGCGCTCCAGCCCTTAGGCTTAGGGAGCCCCAGGCCGGGGGCGCCCCAGCCCTTAGGCTTTGGGAGCCCCAGACCTGGGGTACCCCAGCCCTTAGGCTTTGGGAGCGCCAGGCCTGTGGCGCCCCCACACTTAGGCTTAGGGAGCCCGAGGCCTGAGGCTCCCCAGCCCTTAGGCTTAGGGAGCCCCAGGCCTAAGGTGCCCCATTCCTTAGGCTTTGGGAGCCCCAAGCCTGGGGGGCCACAGCCCTTATTCTTTGGGAGCGCCAGGCCAGGGTCGCCCCAGCCTTAGGCTTAGAGAGCCCCAGACCTGGGCCCCCCCAGCAATTAGGCTTAGGGAGCCCAAGGCCTGGGGCATCACAGCCCTCAGTATTTGGTATGGCCAGACCTGGGGCACCCCAGCCATTAGCCTTATGGAGCCCCAGGCCTGGGTCGCCCCAGCCCTTAGGCTTTGGGAGGCCCAGGCCTGGGACGCCTCTGACCATAGATTTTGGGAGCCCCAGGCCTGCGGCGCCCCAACCCTTAGGCTTTGGAACCCCAGGCATGGGGCGCCCCAGCCCTTAAGCTTTGGGAGGCCCCGGGCTCTTGCACCCAGCCCTTAGATTTAGGGAGAACCAGGCTTGGGACGCCCCAGCCCTTATGCTTAGGGAGCCCCAGTCCTGGGACGCCCCAGCACTTAAGCTTAGGGAGCCCCAGGCCTGGGGCGCCCCAGGCCTTAGGCTTAGGGTGCCCCAGGCCAGAGGCGCCCCAGCCATTAGGCTTTGAGAGCCCCTGGTCTGGGGCGCCCCAGCCCTTAGGCTTAGAGCGTCCCAGACCTGTGGCTCCCTAGAAATTAGGCTTAGGGAGCCCCATGCCTGGTGCACCCCAGCAATTAGGCTTAGGGAGCACTAGTCCTGGGTCGCCCCAGCCCTTAGGCTTAGAGAGCCCCAGACATGCGCCGCCCCAGCAATTAGGCTTAGGGAGCCTCAGCCCTAGGGTCCCCATCCCTTACGCTTTGGGAGCCCCAAGCCTGGGGCGCCACAGCCCTTAGGATTAGGGATGCCCAGGCCTGGGGCGCCCCAGCCCTTAGGTTTTGGGAACCCCAGTCCTGGGGCGCCCCAGCCTTTAGGCTTAGGGAACCCCAGGCCTGTGGCGCTCCAGCCCTTAGGCTTAGGGAGCCCCAGGCCTGGGTCGCCCCAGCCCTTAGGCTTTGGGAGCCCCAGGCCTGGGGCGCCCCAACCCTTAGGCTTAGGGAGCCCCAGGCCTGGGGCACCCCAGCTCTGCGGCTTAGGTGGCCCCAGGCCTGGGGCGCCCCAGCCCGTAGACGTTGGGAGCCCCAGGCCTGGTGCGCCCCTGCCCTTAGGCTTTGGGAGCCCCAGGCCAGGGCGCCCCCGCCCTTAGGCGTAGGGAGCCCCAGGTCTGGTGAGCCCTAGCTCTTAGACATAGGTAGCCCCTGGCCCCGGGTGCCCCAGCACTTAGGCTAAGGGAGCCCCATGCCTGGGGCGCCCCAGCACTTAGGCTTAGGGAGCCCCAGGCCTAGGACGCCTCAGCCCTTAGGCTTTGGGAGCCCCAGGCATCAGGCGCCTCAACCCTTAGGCTTTGGGAGCTCCAGGCCAGGGGCGCCCCAGCCCTTAGGCTTAGGGATCCCGAGGCCTGAGGCGCCCCAGCCCTTAGGCTTAGGGAGCCCCAGGCCTGGGGCGCGCAATCCCTTAGGCTTTGGGAGCCCCAGGCCTGGGACGCCCCAGCCCTTAGGCTTTGGCAACCCCAGGGTGGGGCGACCCAGCCCTTAGTCTTTGGGATCTCCTGGCCTGGGCCGCCCCAGCCCTTATGCTTAGGGAGCCCCATCCTGGGGCGCCCCAGCCCTTAGGCTTAGGGTGCCCCAGGCCCGGGGCGCCACAGCCCTTAGGCTGAGGCAGCCCCAGACCTGGGGCGCCCCAGCCCTGGGTCGCCGCAGCCTTTAGCCATAGGGAGCCCCAGGCCTGGGGCGCCCATCCCTTAGGCTTAGTTAGCCCTAGTCCTGGGGTGCCCAAGCCCTTAGGATTTGGAAGACCCAGGCCTAGGGCGCCCCAGCCCTTAGGCTTAGGGAGCCTCAGGCCTGGGGCGCCCCAGCCCTAAGGCTTAGAGAGCCCCTGGCATCGGGCACCCCAGTCCTTAGGCTGTGGGAGCCCAAGGCCTGGGGCGCCCCAGCCCTTAGGCTTAGGCAGCCCCAGGCCTGGGGCGCCCCAGCTCTTAAGCTTGGGAGCCCCAGGCCTGTGGCACCCCAGCCCTTAGGCTTTGGGAGCCCAAGGCCTGGGGCACCCCAGCCCTTAGGCTTTGGGAGCCCCAGGCCTTGGGCACCCCAGCCCTTAGTCTTAGTTAGCCCCAGGCCTGGGGCGCCCCAGCTCTTAAGCTTGGGAGCCCAAGGCCTGGGGCGTCCCAGCCCTTAGGCTTAGGGAGCCCCAGGCCTGGGGCGCCCCAGCTCTTAAGCTTGGGAGCCCTAGGCCTGGGGCGCCCCAGCCCTTGGGCTTTGGGATCCCAAGGCCTTGGGCGCCCCAGCGCTTAGGCTTTGGGAGCCCCAGGCCTGGGGCGCGCCAGCCCTTAGGCTTATGTAGCCCCAGATCTGGGGCGCCCCTGCCCTTAGGTTTTGGAACCCCAGGCCTGGGGCGCCCCAGCCATTAGGCTTTGGGAGCCCCAGGCCAGGGACGCCCAAGCCCATAGGTTTTGGGAGCGTCAGTCCTGGGGCGCCCCCGCCATTCGGCGTAGGGAGCCCCAGGCCTGGTGAGCAGCAGCTCTTTGACTTAGGGAGCCCTAGCCAGGGTCGTCCCAGCCCTTAGGCTTATTGAGCCCCAGACCTGGGACGCCCCAGCAATTAGGCTTAGGGAGCCTCAGGCCTGGGTCGCCCCAACCCTTAGGCTTAGAAAGCCCCAGACCTGGGTCGCCCCAGCAATTAGGCTTAGGGAGCCCCAGGCCTTGGGTGCCCCAGCCCTTAGGATTAGGGATGCCCAGGCCTGGGGCGCCCCAGCCCTTAGGCTTTGGGAACCCCAGTCCTGGGGGGCCCCAGCCCTTAGGCTTAGGGAACCCCAGGCCTGTGGCGCTCCAGCCCTTAGGCTTAGGGAGACTCAGGCCTGGGTCGCCTCAGGCTTTAGATTTTGGGAGGCCCAGGCCAGGGGCGCCCCCACCCTTAGGCTTCGGGAGCCCCGGCCTGTGGCGCCACAGCTCTGCGGCTTAAGGTGCCCCAGGCCTGGGTCGCCCCAGCCCTTAGACTTTGGGAGCCCCAGGCCTGGGGCGCCCCAGCCCTTAGGCTTTGGGAACCCCAGGACAGGGAATCCTGCCCTTAGGCTAAGGGAGCCCCAGGCTAGGGTCTCCCCAACCATTAGGCTTAGAGAGCCCCAGACCTGGGGTGCCCCAGCAATTAGGCTTAGGGAGCCCCATGCCTGGGGCGCCCCAGCCCTTAAGATTAGGGATGCCCAGCCCTGGGGCGCCCAAACCCTTAGGCTTTGGGAACCCCAGTCCTGTGGCGCCCCAGTCCTTAGGCTTAGGGAGCCCCAGGCCTGTGTCGCCCCAGCCCTTAGGTTTAGGGAGCCCCAGGCCCGTCGCCCCAGCCCTTTGGCTTTGGGAGCCGCAAGCCTGGGGCGCCCCAGCCCTTAGGCTTTGGGAACCCCAGTCCTGGGGCGCCCCAGTCCTTAGGCTTAGGGAGCCCCAGGCCTGTGTCGCCCCAGCCCTTAGGCTTAGGGAGCCCCAGGCCCGTTGCCCCAGCCCTTTGGATTTGGGAGCCGCAAGCCAGGGGCGCCTCAGCCCTTAGGCTTAGGGAGCCCCAGGCCTGAGGCGCCCCAGCCTTTAGGCTTAGGGAGCCCCAGTCCAAGGTCGCCCAAGCCCTTAGGCTGAGAAAACCCCAGATTGGGGCACCCCTGCAATTAGGCTTAGGGAGCCCCAGGTCTGGGGCGCCCCAGCCCTTAGGATTACGGATGCCCATGCCTGGGGCGCCCCAACACTTAGGCATTGGGAACCCCAGTGCTGGGGCGCCCCAGCCCTTAGGCTTAGGGAGCCCCAAGCCTGGGGCTCCACAGCCCTTAGTTTTAGGGAGCCCCAGGCCTGGGGCGCCCCAACCCTTAGTCTATGGGAGCCCCTAGCCTGGGGCGCCCCAGCCTTTAGGCTTTGGGAGCCCCAGACCTGGGGCGCCCCAGCCCTTAGGCTTAGAGATCCCCAGACCTGGGGCGCCCCAGCAATTAGGCTTAGGGTGCGCCAGGCCAGGGTTGCCCCGGCCCTTAGGCTTAGGGAGCCCCAGGCCTGGGGCGCCCCAGCATTTAGGCTTAGGGAGGCCAGGCCAGGTTAGCCCAGCTCTTAGACTTTGGGAACCCCAGGCCTGGGACGCCCAGCCCTTAGGCTTTGGGAGACCCAGGCCTGGGGCTCCCCAGCCCTTAGGCTTAGGGAGTCCCAGGCCTGGTGATCCCCAGCTCTTAAATTTAGGGAGCCCCAGACCTGGGGCGCCCCAGCCATTAGGCTTAGGGCGCCCCAGGCCTTGGTAGCCCCAGCCCTTAAGCTTAGGGAGCCCCAGCCCTGGGGTGCCACAGACCATAGGCTTTGGGAGACCCAGGCCTGGGGCGTTCCAGCCCTTAGGCTTTGGGTGCGCCAGGTCTAGGGTGCCCCAGCCCTTAGGCTTAGGGAGCCCCAGGCCTGGTGATCCCCAGCTCTTAGACTTAGGGAGCCCCTGGCCTGGGGCGCCCCAACCCTTAGCCTTAGGGAGCCACAGGCCTGGGGCACCCATCCCTTAGGATTTGGGAGACCCAGGCTTGGGTCGCCCCAGCTCTTAGTCTTGGGCGCCCCTGAACTTGGGCGCCCCTGCCTTTAGCCTTAGGGAGCCCCAGGCCTGGGGCTCCCCAGCCCTTAGACTTAAGAAGCCCAAGGCCTGGGTTGCCCTAGACCTTAGACTTTGGGAGGCAGAGGTCGGGTCGCCCCAGCCCTTAGTCTTTGGGAGCCCCGACCTGGGGCGCCCCAGCCCTTAGACTTTGGAGCCCCAGGCCTGGGGCGCCTCAGCGCTTAGGCTTTGGGAGCCCCAGGCCTGGGACGCACCAGCCCATAGGTTTTGGGAGCCCCAGGCCTGCGGCGCCCCAGCCCTTAGGCTTTGGAACACCAGGCATGGGGCGCCCCAGCCCTTAGGCTTTGGGAGCCCTAGGTCTGGGGCGCCCCAGCCCTTAGCCGTAGGGAGCCCTAGGCCTCGGGCGCCCCAGCCCTTAGGCTTAGGGTGCCCCAGGCCTGGGACGCCTCAGCCCTAGGGCTTTTGGAGCCCCAGGCCTGGGGCGCCCCAGCCCTTAGGCTTTGGGAGTCCCTGGCCTGGTGCGCACCAGCTCTTAGACTTAGGGAGCCCCAGGCCTGAGGCGCCCCAGCACTTAGGCTTAGGGAGCCCCAGGCCTGGGGCGCCGCAGCCCTTATATTTAGAGAGCCCCAGACATGCGGCGCCCCAGCAATTAGGCTCAGGGATTCCCAACTTGGGGCGCCCCAGCCATTAGTCTTAGGGATCCCCAGGTCTGGGGCGCCCCCGCCCTTACGCTTTGGGAGCCCCTGGCCTGGGGCGCACCAGCCCTTGGGCTTTGGGAGACCCTGGCCTGGGGCGACACAGCCCTTAGGCTTTGGGAGCCCCAGGCCGGGGGCGCCCAAGCCTTAGGCTTAGAGAGCCCCAGACCGGGGGTGCCCCAGCAATTAGGCTTTGGGAGCCCCAGGCCTGGATCGCCCCATCCCTTAAGATTAGGGATGCCCAGCCCTGGGGCGCCCCAACCCTTAGGCTTTGGGAACCCCAGTCCTGAGGCGCCCGAGTCCTTAGGCTTATGGAGCCCCAGGCCTGGGGCGCCCCAGCTCTGCGGCTTAGGGTGCCCCAGGCCTGGGTCGCGCCAGCCCTTAGACTTTGGGAGCCCCAGGCCTGGGGCGCCCCAGCCCTTAGGCGTTGGGAGCCCAAGGACAGGGAATCCCGCCCTTAGGCTTAGGGAGCCCCAGGCTAGGGTCTCCCCAACCATTAGGCTTAGAGAGCCCCAGACCTGGGGCGCACCAGCAATTAGGCTTAGGGAGCCCCATGCCTGGGGCGCCCCAGCCCTTAAGATTAGTGATGCCCAGCCCTGGGGCGCCCCAACCCTTAGGCTTTGGGAACCCCAGTCCTGAGGCGCCCCAGTCCTTAGGCTTAGGGAGCCCCAGGCCTGTGTCGCCCCAGCCCTTAGGCTTTGGGAACCCCAGTCCTGGGGCGCCCCAGTCCTTAGCCTTAGGGAGCCCTAGGCCTGTGTCGCCCCAGCCCTTAGGCTTAGGGAGCCCCAGGCCCGTCGCCCCAGACCTTTGGATTTGGGAGCCGCAAGCCTGGGGCGCCCCAGCCCTTAGGCTTAGGGAGCCCCAGGCCTGTGGCGCCCCAGCCTTTAGGCTTTGGGAGCCCCCTGGCCTGGGGCGCCCCAGCCCTTAGGCTTTGGGAGCCCCAGGCCGGGGGCGCCCCATTCCTTAGGCTTAGGGAGCCCCAGTCCAGGGTCGCCCAAGCCCTTAGGCTGAGAAAACCCCAGATTGGGGCACCCCAGCAATTAGGCTTAGGGAGCCCCAGGCCTGGGGCGCCCCAGCCCTTAGGATTACGGATGCCCATGCCTGGGGCGCCCCAACCCTTAGGCATTGGGAACCCCAGTGCTGGGGCGCCCCAGCCCTTAGGCTTAGGGAGTCCCAAGCCTGGGGCTCCCCAGCCCTTAGTTTTAGGGAGCCCCAGGCCTGGGTCGCCCCAGCCCTTAGTCTATGGGAGCCCCTAGCCTGGGGCGCCCCAGCCTTTAGGCTTTGGGAGCCCCACTCCTGGGGCGCCCCAGCCCTTAGGCTTAGAGATCCCCAGACCTGGGGCGCCCCAGCAATTAGGCTTAGGGTGCGCCATGCCAGGGTCGCCCCGGCCCTTAGGCTTAGGGAGCCCAAGGCCTGGGGCGCCCCAGCATTTAGGCTTAGGGAGCCCAGGCCAGGTTAGCGCCAGCTCTTATACTTTGGGAACCCCAGGCCTGGGACGCCCAGCCCTTAGGCTTTGGGAGACCCAGGCCTGGGACTCCCCAGCCCTTAAGCTTAGGGAGCCCTAGCCCTGGGGTGCCACAGCCAATAGGCTTTGGGAGACCCAGGCCTGGGGCGTCCCAGCCCTTAGGCTTTGGGTGCGCCAGGTCTAGGGTGCCCCAGCCCTTAGGCTTAGGGAGCCCCAGGCCTGGTGAACCACAGCTCTTAGACTTAGGGAGCCCCTGGCCTGGGGCTCCCCAGCCCTTAGCCTTTGGGAGCCCCAGGCCTGGGGCGCCCCAACCCTTAGCCTTAGGGAGCCACAGGCCTGGGGCACCCATCCCTTAGGATTTGGGAGACCCAGGCTTGGGTCGCCCCAGCTCTTAGTCTTGGGCGCCCCTGGACTTGGGCGCCCCTGCCCTTAGGCTTAGGGAGCCCCAGGCCTGGGGCTCCCCAGCCCTTAGACTTAAGAAGCCCAAGGCCTGGGACGCCCCAGCCCTTAGGATTTGATAGCCCCAGGTCTTGGGAGCCCCAGCCCTTAGGCTTAGTTAGCCCCAGGCCTGGGTCGTCCTAGCCCTTAGACTTTGGGAGGCCGTGGTCGGGTCTCCCCAGTCCTTAGGCTTTGGGTGCGCCAGGTCTAGGGTGCCCCAGCCCTTAGGCTTTGGGAGCCCCAGGCCTGGGGCGCCTCAGCGCTTAGGCTTTTGGAGCCCCAGGCCTGGGACGCACCAGCCCATAGGTTTTTGGAGCCCCAGGTCTGCGGCGCCCCAGCCCTTAGGCTTTGGAACACCAGGCATGGGGCACCCCAGCCCTTAGGCTTTGGGAGCCCTAGGTCTGGGGCGCCCCAGCCCTTAGCCTTAGGGAGCCCTAGGCCTCGGGCGCCCCAACCCTTAGGCTTAGCGTGCCCCAGGCCTGGGACGCCTCAGCCCTTGGGCTTTTGGAGCCCAAGGCCTGGGGCGCCCCAGCCCTTAGGCTTTGGGAGTTCCTGGCCTGGTGAGCCCCAGCTCTTAGACTTAGGGAGACCCTGGCCTGAGGCGCCCCAGCACTTAGGCTTAGGGAGCCCCAGGCCTGGGGCGTCCCAGCCCTTAGACTTAGAGAGCCCCAGACATGCGGCGCCCCAGCAATTAGGCTTAGGGATTCCCAACTTGGGGCGCCCCAGCCATTAGACTTAGGGATCCCCAGGCCTGGGGCGCCCCCGCCCTTACGCTTTGGGAGCCCCTGGCCAGGGACGCAGCAGCCCTTGGGCTTTGGGAGCCCCTGGCCTGGGGCGACACAGCCCTTAGGCTTTGGGAGCCCCAGGCCGGGGGCGCCCCAGCCCTTAGGCTTAGGGAGCCCCAGGCCAGGGTCGCCCAAGCCTTTGCCTTAGAGAGCCCCAGACCGGGAGTGCCCCAGCAAGTAGGCTTTGGGAACCCCAGGCCTGGATCGCCCCAGCCCTTAGGCTTAGAGAGCCCCAGACTTGGGGCACCCCAGCAATTAGGCTTAGGGAGCCCCAGGCCTGGGGCGCCCCAGCCCTTAGGATTAGGGATGCCCAGGCCTGGGGTGCCCCAGCCCTTAGGTTTAGGGATCCCCAGGCCTGGGGCGCCCCAGCCATTAGTTTTAGGGAGCCCCAGGCCTGGGTCGCCCCAGCCCTTAGGCTTTGGGAGCCCCAAGTCTGGGGTGCCCCAGCCTTTAGGCTTTGGGAGCCCCAGGCCTGGAGAACCCCAACCCTTAGGCTTAGAGATCCCCAGCCTTGGGGCTCCCCAGCAATTAGGCTTAGGGAGTGCCAGGCCAGGGTCTCCCCGGCCCTTAGGCTTAGGGAGCCCCAGGTCTGGGGCGCCCCAGCCCTTAGTTTTAGGGAGCCCCAGGCCTGGGTCGCCCCAGCCCTTAGGCTTTGGGAGCCCCAAGCCTGGGGTGCCCCAGCCCTTAGGCTTTGGGAGCCCCAGGCCTGGAGAACCCCAGCCCTTAGGCTGAGAGATCCCCAGACCTGGGGCGCCCCAGCAATTAGGCTTAGGGAGCGCCAGGCCAGGGTCTCGCCAGCCCTTAGGCTTAGGGAGCCCC
The DNA here is from genome assembly GCF_050624435.1 of Tenrec ecaudatus. Classification (NCBI taxonomy): domain Eukaryota; kingdom Metazoa; phylum Chordata; class Mammalia; order Afrosoricida; family Tenrecidae; genus Tenrec; species Tenrec ecaudatus. Next base: position 223,505 of record NW_027459447.1, on the reverse strand, counting down.
AGGTCTGGGGCGCCCCAATCCTTAGGCTTAGGGAGCCCAAGGCCTGGTGAGCCCCAGTTCTTAGACTTTGGGAGCCCCAGCCTGGGACGCCTAGCACTTAGGCTTTGGGAGCCCCAGGATTGGGGCACTCCACCCCTCAGTATTTTGTATGCCCAGACCTGGGGCGCTCCAGCCATTAGGCTTAGGGAGCCCCAGACCTGGGTTGCCCCAGCCCTTAGGCTTAGGGAGCCCCAGGCCTGGTGAGCCCCAGCTCTTAGACTTTGGGAGCCCCAGGCCTGGGGCGCCCAGCCCTTAGGCTTTGGGAGACCCAGGCCTGGGGTGCCCCAGCCCTTTGGCTTTGGGAGTCCCAGGCCTGGTGATCCCCAGCTCTTAGACTTAGGGAGCCCATGGCCTGGGGCGCCCCAGCCCTTAAGCTTTGGGAGCCCCAGGCCTGGGGCGCCCCAACCCTTATCCTTAGGGTGCCACAGGCCTGGGGCCCCCAGCCCTTAGGCTTTGGGAGACCCAGGCTTGGGTCGCCCCAGCTCTTAGTCTTTGGGAGCCCCAGGCCTGGGGCGCCTCAGCCCTTAGGCTTTGGGAGCCCCAGGCCTGCGGTACCCCAGCCCTTAGGCTTTGATAGCCCCAGGTCTGGGGCGCCCCAGCCCTTAGGCTTAGTTAGCCCCAGGCCTGGGTCGCCCTAGCCCTTAGACTTTGGGAAGCCGAGGTCGGGTCACCCCAGCCCTTAGTCTTTGGGAGCCCCGACCTGGGGCGCCCCAGCCCTTAGACTTTGGGAGCTTCAGGCCTGGGGCGCCTCAGCGCTTAGGCTTTGGGAGCCCCAGGCCTGGGACGCACCAGCCCATAGGTTTTTGGAGCACCAGGCCTGCGGCGCCCCAGCCCTTAGGCTTTGGAACACCAGGCATGGGGCGCCCCAGCCCTTAGGCTTTGGGATCCCTAGGTCTGGGGCACCCCAGCCCTTAGCCTTAGGGAGCCCTAGGCCTCGGGTGCCCCAGCCCTTAGGCTTAGGGTGCCCCAGGCCTGGGACGCCCCAGCCCTTAGGCTTTGGTAGTCCCTGGCCTGGTGAGTCCAAGCTCTTAGACTTAGGGAGCCCCTGGCCTGAGGCGCCCCAGCACTTAGGCTTAGGGATCCCCAGGCCTGGGGCGCCCCAGCCCTTAGACTTATAGAGCCCCAGACATGCGGCGCCCCAGCAATTAGGCTTAGGGATTCCCAACTTGGGGCGCCCCAGCCATTAGACTTAGGGAGCCCCAGGCCTGGGGCGCCCCAGCCCTTAGGCTTTGGGAGCCCCAGGCCTGGGACTCCTCATTCCTTGGGCTTTGGGAGCCCCAGGCTTGGGGCGCCCCAGCCCTTGGGCTTAGACAGCCCCAGGCCTGGGGCGCCCCAGCCCTTAGGCTTTGGGAGCCCCAGACCTGAGGCGCACCAGCCCTTAGGCTTTGGGAGCCCCAGGCCTGGGGCGCCTCAGCCCTTAGTCTTTGATAGCCCCAGGCCTGCGGTGCCCCAGCCCTTAGGCTTTGATATCCCCAGGTCTGGGGCGCCCCAACCCTTAGGCTTAGTTAGCCCAAGGCCTCGTTTGCCCTAGCCCTTATACTTTGGGAGCCCGAAGCCGGGTTACCCAACCCTTAGTCTTTGGGAGACCCAGGCCTGGGGCGCCCCAGCCCTTAGGCTTTGGGAGCCCCAGGCTTGGGGCGCCACATCCCTTAGGCTTTGGGAGCCCCAGGCCTGGGGGGCCCCAGCCCTTAGGCTTATAGAGCCCCAGACCTGGGGCCCCCCAACAATTAGGCTTTGGGAGCCCAAGGCCTGTGGCATCCCAGCCCTCAGTATTTGGTATGGCCAGACCTGGGGCGCCCCAGCCATTAGTCTTAGGGAGCCCCAGGCCTGGGTCACCCCAGCCCTTAGGCTTAGGGCGCCCCAGGCCAGGGGCGCCCCAAACCTTAGGTTTAAGAAGCCCAAGGCCTGGGACGCCCCAGTTCTTAGGCTTTGATAGCACCAGGTCTGGGGCGCCCCAGCCCTTAGTCCTAGTTAGCCCCAGGCCTGGGGTACCCCAGCCCTTAGGCTTTGGGAGCCCCAGGTCTGGGGCGCCCCAGCCCTAACGCTTAGGGAGCCCAAGACCTGGGGCGCCCCAGCCCTTAGGCTTAGGGAGCCCCTGGCCTGGGGCTCCCCAGCCCTTAGGCTTGGGAGCCCCAGGCCTGGGTCGCCCTAGTCCTTAGATTTTGGGAGCCCGAGGCCGTGTCGCCCCAGCCCTTAGTCTTTGGGAGCCCCAGACCTGGGGCGCCTCAGCCCTTAGGCTTTGGGAGGCTCAGGCCTGGGACGCCCCTGACCATAGGTTTTGGGAGCCCCAGGCCTGCGGCGCCCCAACCCTTAGGCTTTGGAACCCCAGGCATGGGGCGCCCCAGCCCTTAAGCTTTGGGAGGCCCGGCCTCTTGCACCCAGCCCTTAGGCGGAGGGAGACCCAGGCCTGGGGCTCCCCAGTCCTTAGGCTTTGGGTGCGCCAGGGCTAGGGTGCCCCAGCCCTTAGGCTTTGGGAGCCCCAGGCCTGGGGCGCCCCAACCCTTAACCTTAGGGAGCCACAGGCCTGGGGCACCCAGCCCTTAGGCTTTGATAGCCCCAGGTCTTGGGAGCCCCAGCCCTTAGGCTTAGTTAGCCCCAGGCCTGGGTCGCCCTAGCCCTTAGACTTTGGGAGGCCGAGTTCGGGTCACCCCAGCCCTTAGTCTTTGGGAGCCCCGACCTGGGGCGGCCCAGCCCTTAGACTTTGGGAGCTCCAGGCCTGGGGCGCCTCAGCGCTTAGGCTTTGGGAGCCCCAGGCCTGGGACGCACCAGCCCATAGGTTTTTGGAGCCCCAGGCCTGCGGCGCCCCAGCCCTTCGGCTTTGGAACACCAGGCATGGGGCGCCCAAGCCCTTAGGCTTTGGGAGCCCTAGGTCTGGGGCGCCCCAGCCCTTAGCCTTAGGGAGCCCTAGGCCTCGGGTGCCCCAGCCCTTAGGCTTAGGGTGCCCCAGGCCTGGGACGCCTCAGCGCTTGGGCTTTTGGAGCCCCAGGCCTGGGGCGCCCCAGCCCTTAGGCTTAGGGAGCCCCTGGCCTGAGGCGCCCCAGCACTTAGGCTTAGGGAGCCCCAGGCCTGGGGCGCCCCAGCCCTTAGACTTATAGAGCCCCAGACATGCAGCGCCCCAGCAATTAGGCTTAGGGATTCCCAACTTGGGGCGCCCCAGCCATTAGACTTAGGGAGCCCCAGGCCTGGGGCGCCCCAGCCCTTAGGCTTTGGGAGCCCCAGGCCTGGGACTCCTCATTCCTTGGGCTTTGGGAGCCCCAGGCCTGGGGCGCCCCAGCCCTTGGGCTTAGACAGCCCCAGGCCTGGGGTGCCCCAGCCCTTAGGCTTTGGGTACCCAGGCCTGGGGTGCCCCCGCCCTTACGCTTTGGGTGCCCCTGGCCTGGGGCGCCCCAGCCCTTGGGATTTGGGAGCCCCTGGCCTGGGGGGTCCCAGCCCTTAGGCTTTGGGAGCCCCAGGCCGGGGGCGCCCCAGCCCTTAGGCTTAGGGATCCCCAGACTTGGGGCACCCCAGCAATTAGGCTTATGGAGCCCCAGGCCTTGGTCGCCCCAGCCCTTAGGATTAGGGATGCCCAGGCCTGGGGCGCCCCAGACCTTAGGCATAGGGATCCCCAGGCCTGGGGCGCCCCAGCCCTTAGTTTTAGGGAGCCCCAGTCCTGGGTCGCCCCAGCCCTTAGGCTTTGGGAGCCCCAGGCCTGGGACTCCTCATTCCTTGGGCTTTGGGAGCCCCAGGCTTGGGGCGCCACATCCCTTAGGCTTTGGGAGCCCCAGGCCTGGGGGGCCCCAGCCCTTAGGCTTAGAGAGCCCCAGACCTGGGGCCCCCCAACAATTAGGCTTTGGGAGCCCAAGGCCTGTGGCATCCAGCCCTCAGTATTTGGTATGGCCAGACCTGGGGCGCCCCAGCCATTAGTCTTAGGGAGCCCCAGGCCTGGGTCACCCCAGCCCTTAGGCTTAGGGCGCCCCAGGCCAGGGGCGCCCCAAACCTTAGATTTAAGAAGCCCAAGGCCTGGGACGCCCCAGTTCTTAGGCTTTGATAGCACCAGGTCTGGGGCGCACCAGCCCTTAGTCCTAGTTAGCCCCAGGCCTGGGGTACCCCAGCCCTTAGGCTTTGGGAGCCCCAGGTCTGGGGCGCCCCAGCCCTAACGCTTAGGGAGCCCAAGACCTGGGGCGCCCCAGCCCTTAGGCTTAGGGAGCCCCTGGCCTGGGGCTCCCCAGCCCTTAGGCTTGGGAGCCCCAGGCCTGGGTCGCCCTAGTCCTTAGATTTTGGGAGCCCGAGGCCGTGTCGCCCCAGCCCTTAGTCTTTGGGAGCCCCAGACCTGGGGCGCCTCAGCCCTTAGGCTTTGGGAGGCTCAGGCCTGGGACGCCCCTGACCATAGGTTTTGGGAGCCCCAGGCCTGCGGCGCCCCAACCCTTAGGCTTTGGAACCCCAGGCATGGGGCGCCCCAGCCCTTAAGCTTTGGGAGGCCCGGCCTCTTGCACCCAGCCCTTAGGCGGAGGGAGACCCAGGCCTGGGGCTCCCCAGTCCTTAGGCTTTGGGTGCGCCAGGGCTAGGGTGCCCCAGCCCTTAGGCTTTGGGAGCCCCAGGCCTGGGGCGCCCCAACCCTTAACCTTAGGGAGCCACAGGCCTGGGGCACCCAGCCCTTAGGCTTTGATAGCCCCAGGTCTTGGGAGCCCCAGCCCTTAGGCTTAGTTAGCCCCAGGCCTGGGTCGCCCTAGCCCTTAGACTTTGGGAGGCCGAGGTCGGGTCACCCCAGCCCTTAGTCTTTGGGAGCCCCGACCTGGGGCGCCCCAGCCCTTAGACTTTGGGAGCTCCAGGCCTGGGGCGCCTCAGCGCTTAGGCTTTGGGAGCCCCAGGCCTGGGACGCACCAGCCCATAGGTTTTGGGAGCCCCAGGCCTGCGGCGCCCCAGCCCTTCGGCTTTGGAACACCAGGCATGGGGCGCCCAAGCCCTTAGGCTTTGGGAGCCCTAGGTCTGGGGCGCCCCAGCCCTTAGCCTTAGGGAGCCCTAGGCCTCGGGTGCCCCAGCCCTTAGGCTTAGGGTGCCCCAGGCCTGGGACGCCTCAGCGCTTGGGCTTTTGGAGCCCCAGGCCTGGGGCGCCCCAGCCCTTAGGCTTAGGGAGCCCCTGGCCTGAGGCGCCCCAGCACTTAGGCTTAGGGAGCCCCAGGCCTGGGGCGCCCCAGCCCTTAGACTTATAGAGCCCCAGACATGCGGCGCCCCAGCAATTAGGCTTAGGGATTCCCAACTTGGGGCGCCCCAGCCATTAGACTTAGGGAGCCCCAGGCCTGGGGCGCCCCAGCCCTTAGGCTTTGGGAGCCCCAGGCCTGGGACTCCTCATTCCTTGGGCTTTGGGAGCCCCAGGCCTGGGGCTCCCCAGCCCTTGGGCTTAGACAGCCCCAGGCCTGGGGTGCCCCCGCCCTTACGCTTTGGGAGCCCCTGGCCTGGGGCGCCCCAGCCCTTGGGATTTGGGAGCCCCTGGCCTGGGGGGTCCCAGCCCTTAGGCTTTGGGAGCCCCAGGCCGGGGGCGCCCCAGCCCTTAGGCTTAGGGATCCCCAGACTTGGGGCACCCCAGCAATTAGGCTTATGGAGCCCCAGGCCTTGGTCGCCCCAGCCCTTAGGATTAGGGATGCCCAGGCCTGGGGCGCCCCAGACCTTAGGCATAGGGATCCCCAGGCCTGGGGCGCCCCAGCCCTTAGTTTTAGGGAGCCCCAGTCCTGGGTCGCCCCAGCCCTTAGGCTTTGGGAGCCCCAAGACTGGGGTGCCCCAGCCCTTAGGCTTTGGAAGCGCCAGTCCTGGAGGACCCCAGCCCTTGCGCTTAGAGATCCCCAGACCTGGGGCGCCCCAGCAATTAGGCTTTGGGAGCCCCAAGTCTGGGGTGCCCCAGCCCTTAGGCCTTGGGAGCCCTAGGCCTGGAGAACCCCAGCCCTTAGGCTTAGATATCCCCAGAACTGGGGCGCCCCAGCAATTAGGCTTAGGGAGCGCCAGGCCAGGGTCTCGCCGGCCCTTAGGCTTAGGGAACCCCAGGTCTGGGGCGCCCCAATCCTTAGGCTTAGGGAGCCCAAGGCCTCGTTTGCCCTAGCCCTTATACTTTGGGAGCCCGAAGCCGGGTTACCCAACCCTTAGTCTTTGGGAGACCCAGGCCTGGGGCGCCCCAGCCCTTAGGCTTTGGGAGCCCCAGGCTTGGGGCGCCACATCCCTTAGGCTTTGGGAGCCCCAGGCCTGGGGGGCCCCAGCCCTTAGGCTTAGAGAGCCCCAGACCTGGGGCCCCCCAACAATTAGGCTTTGGGAGCCCAAGGCCTGTGGCATCCCAGCCCTCAGTATTTGGTATGGCCAGACCTGGGGCGCCCCAGCCATTAGTCTTAGGGAGCCCCAGGCCTGGGTCACCCCAGCCCTTAGGCTTAGGGCGCCCCAGGCCAGGGGCGCCCCAAACCTTAGGTTTAAGAAGCCCAAGGCCTGGGACGCCCCAGTTCTTAGGCTTTGATAGCACCAGGTCTGGGGCGCCCCAGCCCTTAGTCCTAGTTAGCCCCAGGCCTGGGGTACGCCAGCCCTTAGGCTTTGGGAGCCCCAGGTCTGGGGCGCCCCAGCCCTAACGCTTAGGGAGCCCAAGACCTGGGGCGCCCCAGCCCTTAGGCTTAGGGAGCCCCTGGCCTGGGGCTCCCCAGCCCTTAGGCTTGGGAACCCCAGGCCTGGGTCGCCCTAGTCCTTAGATTTTGGGAGCCCGAGGCCGTGTCGCCCCAGCCCTTAGTCTTTGGGAGCCCCAGACCTGGGGCGCCTCAGCCCTTAGGCTTTGGGAGGCTCAGGCCTGGGACGCCCCTGACCATAGGTTTTGGGAGCCCCAGGCCTGCGGCGCCCCAACCCTTAGGCTTTGGAACCCCAGGCATGGGGCGCCCCAGCCCTTAAGCTTTGGGAGGCCCGGCCTCTTGCACCCAGCCCTTAGGCGGAGGGAGACCCAGGCCTGGGGCTCCCCAGTCCTTAGGCTTTGGGTGCGCCAGGGCTAGGGTGCCCCAGCCCTTAGGCTTTGGGAGCCCCAGGCCTGGGGCGCCCCAACCCTTAACCTTAGGGAGCCCAGGCCTGGGGCACCCAGCCCTTAGGCTTTGATAGCCCCAGGTCTTGGGAGCCCCAGCCCTTAGGCTTAGTTAGCCCCAGGCCTGGGTCGCCCTAGCCCTTAGACTTTGGGAGGCCGAGGTCGGGTCACCCCAGCCCTTAGTCTTTGGGAGCCCCGACCTGGGGCGCCCCAGCCCTTAGACTTTGGGAGCTCCAGGCCTGGGGCGCCTCAGCGCTTAGGCTTTGGGAGCCCCAGGCCTGGGACGCACCAGCCCATAGGTTTTGGGAGCCCCAGGCCTGCGGCGCCCCAGCCCTTCGGCTTTGGAACACCAGGCATGGGGCGCCCAAGCCCTTAGGCTTTGGGAGCCCTAGGTCTGGGGCGCCCCAGCCCTTAGCCTTAGGAGCCCTAGGCCTCGGGTGCCCCAGCCCTTAGGCTTAGGGTGCCCCAGGCCTGGGACGCCTCAGCGCTTGGGCTTTTGGAGCCCCAGGCCTGGGGCGCCCCAGCCCTTAGGCTTAGGGAGCCCCTGGCCTGAGGCGCCCCAGCACTTAGGCTTAGGGAGCCCAGGCCTGGGGCGCCCCAGCCCTTAGACTTATAGAGCCCAGACATGCGGCGCCCCAGCAATTAGGCTTAGGGATTCCCAACTTGGGGCGCCCCAGCCATTAGACTTAGGGAGCCCCAGGCCTGGGGCGCCCCAGCCCTTAGGCTTTGGGAGCCCCAGGACTGGGACTCCTCATTCCTTGGGCTTTGGGAGCCCCAGGCCTGGGGCGCCCCAGCCCTTGGGCTTAGACAGCCCCAGGCCTGGGGTGCCCCAGCCCTTAGGCTTTGGGATCCCCAGCCTGGGGTGCCCCCGCCCTTACGCTTTGGAGCCCCTGGCCTGGGGCGCCCCAGCCCTTGGGATTTGGGAGCCCCTGGCCTGGTGGGTCCAGCCTTAGGCTTTGGGAGCCCCAGGCCGGGGGCGCCCCAGCCCTTAGGCTTTGGAAGCGCCAGTCCTGGAGGACCCCAGCCCTTGCGCTTAGAGATCCCCAGACCTGGGGCGCCCCAGCAATTAGGCTTTGGGAGCCCCAAGTCTGGGGTGCCCCAGCCCTTAGTCTTTGGGAGCCCCAGGCCTGGAGAACCCCAGCCCTTAGGCTTAGATATCCCCAGACCTGGGGCGCCCCAGCAATTAGGCTTAGGGAGCGCCAGGCCAGGGTCTCAGCCGGCCCTTAGGCTTAGGGAACCCCAGGTCTGGGCGCCCCAATCCTTAGGCTTAGGGAGCCCAAGGCCTGGTGAACCCCAGTTCTTAGACTTTGGGAGCCCCAGCCTGGGGCGCCTAGCCCTTAGGCTTTGGGAGTCCCAGGCCTGCGGTGCCCCAGCCCTTAGGCTTTGATAGCCCCAGGTCTGGGCGCCCCAGCCCTTAGGCTTAGTTAGCCCCAAGCCTCGTTCAGCCTAGCCTTATACTTTGGGAGCCCGAGGCCGGGTCAACCCCAACCCTAAGTCTTTGGGAGCCCCAGGCCTGGGGCGCCCCAGCCCTTAGGCTTTGGGAGCCCCAGGCTTGGGGCGCCCATCCCTTAGGCTTTGGGAGCCCCAGGCCTGGGGGCCCCAGCTCTTAGGCTTAGGGAGCGCCAGGCCAGTGTCGCCCCAGCCCTTAGGCTTAGAGAGCCCCAGACCTGGGGCCCCCCAGCAATTAGGCTTAGGAGCCCAAGGCCTGGGGCATCCCAGCCCTCAGTATTTGGTATGGCCAGACCTGGGGCGCCCGGCCATTAGTCTTAGGGAGCCCCAGGCCTGGGTCACCCCAGCCCTTAGGCTTAGGGCGCCAGAGGCCTGTGGGCGCCCCAGCCCTTAGCTTATGAAGCCCAAGGCCTGGGACGCCCCAGTCCTTAGGCTTTGGGAGCCCAGGTCTTGGGCGTCCCAGCCCTAACGCTTAGGGAGCCCAGACCTGGTGGCGCCCAAGCCCTTAGGCTTAGGGGGCCCCTGGCCTGGGGCTCCCCAGCCCTTAGACTTGGGAGCCCCAGGCCTGGGTCGCCCTAGTCCATAGATTTTGGGAGCCCGAGGCCGGGTCGCCCCAGCCCTTAGTCTTTGGGAGCCCCAGACCTGGTGCGCCCCAACCCTTAGGCTTTGTGAGTCCCAGGCCTGGGCGCCTCAGCCCTTAGGCTTTGGGAGGCCCAGGCCTGGGACGCCCCTGACCATAGGTTTTGGGAGCCCCAGGCCTGCGGCGCCCCAACCCTTAGGCTTTGGAACCCCAGGCATGGGGCGCCCCAGCCCTTAAGCTTTGGGGAGGCCCCGGCCTCTTGCACCCAGCCCTTAGATTTAGGGAGAACCAGGGCTGGGACACCCCAGCCCTTATGCTTAGGGAGCCTCAGGCCTGGGGCGCCCCAGCCCTTAGGCTTTGGGAGCCCAGACCTGGGGCACCCAGCCCTTAGGCATTGGGGAGCCGCCAGGCCTGTGGCGCCCCAGCCCTTAGGATTTGGGAGCCCCAGGCCTGCGGCGCGCCAACCATTAAGCTTTTGGAGCCCCAGGCCTGGGCGCCCCAGCTCTTAGGCTTAGGGAGCCCCAGGCCTGGGGCGTCCCAGCCTTAGGATTTGGGAACCCCAGTCCTGGGGCGCCCCAGGGCTTAGGCTTTGGGAGCGCCAGGCTGTGGTGCCCCAGCCCTTAGGATTTGGGAGCCCCAGGCCTGCGGCGCGCCAACCCTTAAGCTTTTGGAGACCCAGGCCTGGGGCGCACCAGCCTTTAGGTTTAGGGAGCCCCAGGCCTGGGGTGCCCCAGCCATTAGGCTTGGGAGCCCGAGGCCAGGGACGCCCAAGCCCATAGTTTTGGGAGCAACAGGCTGGGGCGCCCCCGCCATTCGGCGTAGGGAGCCCCAGGCCTGGTGAGCCGCAGCTCTTTGACTTAGGGAGACCCAGGCCAGGGTCGCCCCAGCCCTTAGGCTTATTGAGCCCCAGACCTGGGGCGCCCCAGCAATTAGGCTTAGGGAGCCCCAGGCCTGGGTCGCCCCAACCCTTAGGCTTAGAAAGCCCCAGACCTGGGTCGCCCCAGCAATTAGGCTTAGGGAGCCCCAGGCCTGGGGTGCCCCAGCCCTTAGGATTAGGGATGCCCAGGCCTGGGGCGCCCCAGCCCTTAGGCTTTGGGAACCCCAGTCCTGGGGCGCCCCAGCGCTTAGGCTTAGGGAACCCCAGGCCTGTGACGCTCTGGCCCTTAGGCTGAGGGAGACCCAGGCCTGGGTCTCCCCAGCCCTTAGGTTTTGTGAGCCCCAGGCCTGGGGCGCCCCCACCCTTAGGCTTAGGGAGCCCCAGGCCTGGGGTGCCCCAGTTCTGCGGATTAGGGTGCCCCAGGCCTGGGTCGCCCCAGCCCTTAGACACTGGGAGCCCCAGGCCTGGGGCGCCCCAGCCCTTAGGCTTTTGGAGCCCCAGGACAGGGAACCCCGCCCTTAGGCTTAGGGAGCCCCATTCTAGGGTCTACCCAACCATTAGGCTTAGAGAGCCCCAGACCTGGGGCGCCCCAACAATTAGGCTTAGGGAGCCCCATGACTGGGGCGCCCCAGCCCTTATGATTAGGGATGCCCAGGCCTTGGGCGCCCAGCCCTTAGGTTTTGGGAACCCCAGTCCTGGGGCGCCCCAGTCCTTAGGCTTAGGGAGCCCCAGGCCTGTGTCGCCCCAGCCCTTAGGCTAAGGGAGCCCCAGGCCCGTCGCCCCACCCCTTTGGCTTTGGGAGCCGCAAGCCTGGGCCGCCCCAGCCCTTAGGCTTAGGGAGCCCTAGACCTGAGGCACCCCAGCCTTTATGCTTTGGGAGCTCCAGGCCTGGGGCGCCCCAGCCCTTAGGCTTAGGGAGCCCCTGGCCTGAGGCGCCCCAGCACTTAGGCTTAGGGAGCCCCAGGCCTGGGGCGCCCCAGCCCTTAGACTTATAGAGCCCCAGACATGCGGCGCCCCAGCAATTAGGCTTAGGGATTCCCAACTTGGGGCGCCCCAGCCATTAGACTTAGGGAGCCCCAGGCCTGGGGCGCCCCAGCCCTTAGGCTTTGGGAGCCCCAGGCCTGGGACTCCTCATTCCTTGGGCTTTGGGAGCCCCAGGCCTGGGGCGCCCCAGCCCTTGGGCTTAGACAGCCCCAGGCCTGGGGTGCCCCAGCCCTTAGGCTTTGGGATCCCCAGGCCTGGGGCGCCCCTGCCCTTACGCTTTGGGAGCCCCTGGCCTGGGGCGCCCCAGCCCTTGGGCTTTGGGAGCCCCTGGCCTGGGGGGTCCCAGCCCTTAGGCTTTGGGAGCCCCAGGCCGGGGGCGCCCCAGCCCTTAGGCTTAGGGAGCCCCAGACTTGGGGCACCCCAGCAATTAGGCTTAGGGAGCCCCAGGCCTTGGTCGCCCCAGCCCTTAGGATTAGGGATGCCCAGGCCTGGGGCGCCCCAGACCTTAGGCATAGGGATCCCCAGGCCTGGGGCCCCCCAGCCCTTAGTTTTAGGGAGCTCCAGTCCTGGGTCTCCCCAGCCCTTAGGCTTTGGGAGCCCCAAGACTGGGGTGCCCCAGCCCTTAGGCTTTGGGAGCCCCAGGCCTGGAGAACCCCAGCCCTTGCGCTTAGAGATCCCCAGACCTGGGGCGCCCCAGCAATTAGGCTTTGGGAGCCCCAAGTCTGGGGTTCCCCAGCCCTTAGGCTTTGGGAGCCCTAGGCCTGGAGAACCCCAGCCCTTAGGCTTAGATATCCCCAAACCTGGGGCGCCCCAGCAATTAGGCTTAGGGAGCGCCAGGCCAGGGTCTCGCCGGCCCTTAGGCTTAGGGAGCCCCAGGTCTGGGGCGCCCCAATCCTTAGGCTTAGGGAGCCCAAGGCCTGGTGAGCCCCAGTTCTTAGACTTTGGGAGCCCCAGCCTGGGGCGCCTAGCCCTTAGGCTTTGGGAGCCCCAGGCCTGCGGTGCCCCAGCCCTTAAGCTTTGATAGCCCCAGGTCTGGGGCGCCCCAGCCCTTAGGCTTAGTTAGCCCCAAGCCTCGTTCGCCCTAGCCCTTATACTTTGGGAGCCCGAGGCCGGGTCACCCCAACCCTTAGTCTTTGGGAGCCCCAGGCCTGGGCGCCCCAGCCCTTAGGCTTTGGGAGCCCCAGGCTTGGGGCGCCCCATCCCTTAGGCTTTGGGAGTCCCAGGCCTGGGGGGCCCCAGCCCTTAGGCTTAGGGAGCGCCAGGCCAGTGTCGCCCCAGCCCTTAGGCTTAGAGAGCCCCAGACCTGGGGCCCCCCAGCAATTAGGCTTAGGGAGCCCAAGGCCTGGGGCATCCCAGCCCTCAGTATTTGGTATGGCCAGACCTGGGGCGCCCCGGCCATTAGTCTTAGGGAGCCCCAGGCCTGGGTCACCCCAGCCCTTAGGCTTAGGGCGCCACAGGCCTGGGGCGCCCCAACCCTTAGGCTTAAGAAGCCCAAGGCCTGGGACGCCCCAGTCCTTAGGCTTTGATAGCTCCAGGTCTGGGGCGCCCCAGCCCTTAGTCCTAGTTAGGCCCAGGCCTGGGGTACCCCAGCCCTTAGGCTTTGGGAGCCCCAGGTCTGGGGCGCCCCAGCCCTAACGCTTAGGGAGCCCCAGACCTGGGGCGCCCAAGCCCTTAGGCTTAGGGGGCCCCTGGCCTGGGGCTCCCCAGCCCTTAGGCTTGAGAGCCCCAGGCCTGGGTCGCCCTAGTCCTTAGATTTTGGGAGCCCGAGGCCGGGTCGCCCCAGTCCTTAGTCTTTGGGAGCCCCAGACCTGGTGCGCCCCAGCCCTTAGGCTTTGTGAGCCCCAGGCCTGGGGCGCCTCAGCCCTTAGGCTTTGGGAGGCCCAGGCCTGGGACGCCCCTGACCATAGGTTTTGGGAGCCCCAGGCCTGCGGCGCCACAACCCTTAGGCTTTGGAACCCCAGGCATGGGGCGCCCCAGCCCTTAAGCTTTGGGAGGCCCTGGCCTCTTGCACCCAGCCCTTAGATTTAGGGAGAACCAGGGCTGGGACACCCCAGCCCTTATGCTTAGGGAGCCTCAAGCCTGGGGCGCCCCAGCCCTTAGGCTTTGGGAGCCCCAGACCTGGGGCGCCCCAGCCCTTAGGCTTTGGGAGCGCCAGGCCTGTGGCGCCCCAGCCCTTAGGATTTGGGAGCCCCAGGCCTGCGGCGCGCCAACCCTTAAGCTTTTGGAGCCCCAGGCCTGGGGCGCCCCAGCCCTTAGGCTTAGGGAGCCCCAGGCCTGGGGCGCCCCAGCCCTTAGGCTTTGGGAACCCCAGTCCTGGGGCACCCCAGGGCTTAGGCTTTGGGAGCGCCAGGCCTGTGGCGCCCCAGCCCTTAGGATTTGGGAGCCCCAGGCCTGCGGCGCGCCAACCCTTAAGCTTTTGGAGCCCCAGGCCTGGGGCGCCCCAGCCCTTAGGCTTAGGGAGCCCCAGGCCTGGGGTGCCCCAGCCATTAGGCTTTGGGAGCCCCAGGCCAGGGACGCCCAAGCCCATAGTTTTGGGAGCACCAGGCCTGGGGCGCCCCCGCCATTCGGCGTAGTGAGCCCAAGGCCTGGTGAGCCGCAGCACTTTGACTTAGGGAGACCCAAGCCAGGGTCGCCCCAGCCCTTAGGCTTATTGAGCCCCAGACCTGGGGCGCCCCAGCAATTAGGCTTAGGGAGCCCCAGGCCTGGGTCGCCCAAACCCTTAGGCTTAGAAAGCCCCAGACCTGGGTCGCCCCAGCAATTAGGCTTAGGGAGCCCCAGTCCTGGGGTGCCCCAGCCCTTAGGATTAGGGATGCCCAGGCCTGGGGCGCCCCAGCCCTTAGGCTTTGGGAACCCCAGTCCTGGGGCGCCCCAGCGCTTAGGCTTAGGTAACCCCAGGCCTGTGGCGCTCCAGCCCTTAGGCTGAGGGAGACCCAGGCCTGGGTCTCCCCATCCCTTAGGTTTTGTGAGCCCCAGGCCTGGGGCGCCCCCACCCTTAGGCTTAGGGAGCCCCAGGCCTGGGGCGCCCCCACCCTTAGGCTTAGGGAGCCCCAGGCCTGGGGTGCCCTAGTTCTGCGGCTTAGGGTGCCCCAGGCCTGGGTCGCCCCAGCCCTTAGACTTTGGGACCCCCAGGCCTGGGGCGCCCCAGCCCTTAGGCTTTGGGAGCCCCAGGACAGGGAACCCCGCCCTTAGGCTTAGGGAGCCCCAGGCTAGGGTCTACCCAACCATTAGGCTTAGAGAGCTCCAGGCCTGGGGCGCCCCAGCACTTAGACTTTGGGAGCTCCAGGCCTGGGGCGCCTCAGCGCTTAGGCTTTGGGAGCCCCAGGCCTGGGACGCAGCAGCCCATAGGTTTTGGGAGCCCCAGGCCTGCGGCGCCCCAGCCCTTCGGCTTTGGAACACCAGGCATGGGGCGCCCAAGTCCTTAGGCTTTGGGAGCCCTAGGTCTGGGGCGTCCCAGCCCTTAGCCTTAGGGAGCCCTAGGCCTCGGGTGCCCCAGCCCCCTTAGGCTTAGGGTGCCCCAGGCCTGGGACGCCTCAGCGCTTGGGCTTTTGGAGCCCCAGGCCTGGGGCGCCCCAGCCATTAGGCTTAGGGAGACCCTGGCCTGAGGCGCCCCAGCACTTAGGCTTAGGGAGCCCCAGGCCTGGGGCGCCCCAGCCCTTAGACTTAGAGAGCCCCAGGCCTGGGGTGCCCCAGCCCTTAGGCTTTGGGAGCCCTAGGTCTGGGGCGCCCCAGCCCTTAGCCTTAGGGAGCCCTAGGCCTCGGGCTCCCCAGCCCTTAGGCTTAGGGTGCCCCAGGCCTGGGACGCCTCAGCCCTTGGGCTTTTGGAGCCCAAGGCCTGGGGCTCCCCAGCCTTTAGGCTTTGGGAGTTCCTGGCCTGGTGAGCCCCAGCTCTTAGACTTAGGGAGCCCCTGGCCTGAGGCGCCCCAGCACTTAGGCTTAGGGAGCCCCAGGCCTGGGGCGCCCCAGCCCTTAGACTTAGAGAGCCCCAGACATGCGGCGCCCCAGCAATTAGGCTTAGGGATTCCCAACTTGGGGCGCCCCAGCCATTAGACTTAGGGATCCCCAGGCCTGGGGCGCCCCCGCCCTTACGCTTTGGGAGCCCCTGGCCAGGGGCGCAGCAGCCCTTGGGCTTTGGGAGCCCCTGGCCTGGGGCGACACAGCCCTTAGGCTTTGGGAGCCCCAGGCCGGGGGCGCCCCAGCCCTTAGGCTTAGGGAGCCCCAGACATGCGGCGCCCCAGCAATTAGGCTTAGGGATTCCCAACTTGGGGCGCCCCAGCCATTAGACTTAGGGATCCCCAGGCCTGGGGCGCCCCCGCCCTTACGCTTTGGGAGCCCCTGGCCAGGGGCGCAGCAGCCCTTGGGCTTTGGGCGCCCCTGGCCTGGGGCGACACAGCCCTTAGGCTTTGGGAGCCCCAGGACGGGGGCGCCCCAGCCCTTAGGCTTAGGGAGCCCCAGGCCAGGGTCGCCCAAGCCTTAGGCTTTGAGAGCCCCAGACCGGGAGTGCCCCAGCAAGTAGGCTTTGGGAACCCCAGGCCTGGATCGCCCCAGCCCTTAGGCTTAGAGAGCCCCAGACTTGGGGCACCCCAGCAATTAGGCTTAGGGAGCCCCAGGCCTGGGGCGCCCCAGCCCTTAGGATTAGGGATGCCCAGGCCTGGGGTGCCCCAGCCCTTAGGTTTAGGGATCCCCAGGCCTGGGGCGCCCCAGCCATTAGTTTTAGGGATCCCCAGGCCTGGGTCGCCCCAGCCCTTAGGCTTTGGGAGCTCCAAGTCTGGGGTGCCCCAGCCTTTAGGCTTTGGGAGCCCCAGGCCTGGAGAACCCCAACCCTTAGGCTTAGAGATCCCCAGCCTTGGGGCTCCCCAGCAATTAGGCTTAGGGAGTGCCAGGCCAGGGTCTCCCCGGCCCTTAGGCTTAGGGAGCCCCAGACTTGGGGCACCCCAGCAATTAGGCTTAGGGAGCCCCAGGCCTTGGTCGCCCCAGCCCTTAGGATTAGGGATGCCCAGGCCTGGGGCGCCCCAGACCTTAGGCATAGGGATCCCCAGGCCTGGGGCCCCCCAGCCCTTAGTTTTAGGGAGCCCCAGTCCTGGGTCTCCCCAGCCCTTAGGCTTTGGGAGCCCCAAGACTGGGGTGCCCCAGCCCTTAGGCTTTGGGAGCCCCAGGCCTGGAGAACCCCAGCCCTTGCGCTTAGAGATCCCCAGACCTGGGGCGCCCCAGCAATTAGGCTTTGGGAGCCCCAAGTCTGGGGTGCCCCAGCCCTTAGGCTTTGGGAGCCCTAGGCCTGGAGAAGCCCAGCCCTTAGGCTTAGATATCCCCAAACCTGGGGCGCCCCAGCAATTAGGCTTAGGGAGCGCCAGGCCAGGGTCTCGCCGGCCCTTAGGTTTAGGGAGCCCCAGGTCTGGGGCGCCCCAATCCTTAGGCTTAGGGAGCCCAAGGCCTAGTGAGCCCCAGTTCTTAGACTTTGGGAGCCCCAGCCTGGGGCGCCTAGCCCTTAGGCTTTGGGAGCCCCAGGCCTGCGGTGCCCCAGCCCTTAGGCTTTGATAGCCCCAGGTCTGGGGCGCCCCAGCCCTTAGGCTTAGTTAGCCCCAAGCCTCGTTCGCCCTAGCCCTTATACTTTGGGAGCCCGAGGCCGGATCACCCCAACCCTTAGTCTTTGGGAGCCCCAGGCCTGGGCGCCCCAGCCCTTAGGCTTTGGGAGCCCCAGGCTTGGGGCGCCCCATCCCTTAGGCTTTGGGAGTCCCAGGCCTGGGGGGCCCCAGCCCTTAGGCTTAGGGAGCGCCAGGCCAGTGTCGCCCCAGCCCTTAGGCTTAGAGAGCCCCAGACCTGGGGCCCCCCAGCAATTAGGCTTAGGGAGCCCAAGGCCTGGGGCATCCCAGCCCTCAGTATTTGGTATGGCCAGACCTGGGGCGCCCCGGCCATTAGTCTTAGGGAGCCCCAGGCCTGGGTCACCCCAGCCCTTAGGCTTAGGGCGCCACAGGCCTGGGGCGCCCCAACCCTTAGGCTTAAGAAGCCCAAGGCCTGGGACGCCCCAGTCCTTAGGCTTTGATAGCTCCAGGTCTGGGGCGCCCCAGCCCTTAGTCCTAGTTAGGCCCAGGCCTGGGGAACCCCAGCCCTTAGGCTTTGGGAGCCCCAGGTCTGGGGCGCCCCAGCCCTAACGCTTAGGGAGCCCCAGACCTGGGGCGCCCAAGCCCTTAGGCTTAGGGGGCCCCTGGCCTGGGGCTCCCCAGCCCTTAGGCTTGGGAGCCCCAGGCCTGGGTCGCCCTAGTCCTTAGATTTTGGGAGCCCGAGGCCGGGTCGCCCCAGCCCTTAGTCTTTGGGAGCCCCAGACCTGGTGCGCCCCAGCCCTTAGGCTTTGTGAGCCCCAGACCTGGGGCGCCTCAGCCCTTAGGCTTTGGGAGGCCCAGGCCTGGGACGCCCCTGACCATAGGTTTTGGGAGCCCCAGGCCTGCGGCGCCACAACCCTTAGGCTTTGGAACCCCAGGCATGGGGCGCCCCAGCCCTTAAGCTTTGGGAGGCCCTGGCCTCTTGCACCCAGCCCTTAGATTTAGGGAGAACCAGGGCTGGGACACCCCAGCCCTTATGCTTAGGGAGCCTCAAGCCTGGGGCGCCCCAGCCCTTAGGCTTTGGGAGCCCCAGACCTGGGGCGCCCCAGCCCTTAGGCTTTGGGAGCGCCAGGCCTGTGGCGCCCCAGCCCTTAGGATTTGGGAGCCCCAGGCCTGCGGCGCGCCAACCCTTAAGCTTTTGGAGCCCCAGGCCTGGGGCGCCCCAGCCCTTAGGCTTAGTGAGCCCCAGGCCTGGGGCGCCCCAGCCCTTAGGCTTTGGCAACCCCAGTCCTGGGGCTCCCCAGGGCTTAGGCTTTGGGAGCGCCAGGCCTGTGGTGCCCCAGCCCTTAGGATTTGGGAGCCCCAGGCCTGCGGCGCGCCAACCCTTAAGCTTTTGGAGCCCCAGGCCTGGGGCGCCCCAGCCCTTAGGCTTAGGGAGCCCCAGGCCTGGGGTGCCCCAGCCATTAGGCTTTGGGAGCCCCAGGCCAGGGACGCCCAAGCCCATAGTTTTGGGAGCACCAGGCCTGGGGCGCCCCCGCCATTCGGCGTAGGGAGCCCCAGGCCTGGTGAGCCGCAGCTCTTTGACTTAGGGAGACCCAGGCCAGGGTCGCCCCAGCCCTTAGGCTTATTGAGCCCCAGACCTGGGGCGCCCCAGCAATTAGGCTTAGGGAGCCCCAGGCCTGGGTCGCCCCAACACTTAGGCTTAGAAAGCCCCAGACCTGGGTCGCCCCAGCAATTAGGCTTAGGGAGCCCCAGGCCTGGGGTGCCCCAGCCCTTAGGATTAGGGATGCCCAGGCCTGGGGCGCCCCAGCCCTTAGGCTTTGGGAACCCCAGTCCTGGGGCGCCCTAGCGCTTAGGCTTAGGTAACCCCAGGCCTGTGGCGCTCCAGCCCTTAGGCTGAGGGAGACCCAGGCCTGGGTCTCCCCATCCCTTAGGTTTTGTGAGCCCCAGGCCTGGGGCGCCCCCACCCTTAGGCTTAGGGAGCCCCAGGCCTGGGGCGCCCCCACCCTTAGGCTTAGGGAGCCCCAGGCCTGGGGTGCCCTAGTTCTGCGGCTTAGGGTGCCCCAGGCCTGGGTCGCCCCAGCCCTTAGACTTTGGGACCCCCAGGCCTGGGGCGCCCCAGCCCTTAGGCTTTGGGAGCCCCAGGACAGGGAACCCCGCCCTTAGGCTTAGGGAGCCCCAGGGTAGGGTCTACCCAACCATTAGGCTTAGAGAGCTCCAGGCCTGGGGCGCCCCAGCACTTAGACTTTGGGAGCTCCAGGCCTGGGGCGCCTCAGCGCTTAGGCTTTGGGAGCCCCAGGCCTGGGACGCAGCAGCCCATAGGTTTTGGGAGCCCCAGGCCTGCGGCGCCCCAGCCCTTCGGCTTTGGAACACCAGGCATGGGGCGCCCAAGCCCTTAGGCTTTGGGAGCCCTAGGTCTGGGGCGCCCCAGCCCTTAGCCTTAGGGAGCCCTAGGCCTCGGGTGCCCCAGCCCCCTTAGGCTTAGGGTGCCCCAGGCCTGGGACGCCTCAGCGCTTGGGCTTTTGGAGCCCCAGGCCTGGGGCGCCCCAGCCATTAGGCTTAGGGAGACCCTGGCCTGAGGCGCCCCAGCACTTAGGCTTAGGGAGCCCCAGGCCTGGGGCGCCCCAGCCCTTAGACTTATAGAGCCCGAGACATGCGGCGCCCCAGCAATTAGGCTTAGGGATTCCCAACTTGGGGCGCCCCAGCCATTAGACTTAGGGAGCCCCAGGCCTGGGGCGCCCCAGTCCTTAGGCTTTGGGAGCCCCAGGCCTGGGACTCCTCATTCCTTGGGCTTTGGGAGCCCCAGGCCTGGGGCGCCCCAGCCCTTGGGCTTAGACAGCCCCAGGCCTGGGGTGCCCCAGCCCTTAGGCTTTGGGAGCCCTAGGTCTGGGGCGCCCCAGCCCTTAGCCTTAGGGAGCCCTAGGCCTCGGGCTCCCCAGCCCTTAGGCTTAGGGTGCCCCAGGCCTGGGACGCCTCAGCCCTTGGGCTTTTGGAGCCCAAGGCCTGGGGCGCCCCAGCCTTTAGGCTTTGGGAGTTCCTGGCATGGTGAGCCCCAGCTCTTAGACTTAGGGAGCCCCTGGCCTGAGGCGCCCCAGCACTTAGGCTTAGGGAGCCCCAGGCCTGGGGCGCCCCCGCCCTTACGCTTTGGGAGCCCCTGGCCAGGGGCGCAGCAGCCCTTGGGCTTTGGGAGCCCCTGGCCTGGGGCGACACAGCCCTTAGGCTTTGGGAGCCCCAGGCCGGGGGCGCCCCAGCCCTTAGGCTTAGGGAGCCCCAGACATGCGGCGCCCCAGCAATTAGGCTTAGGGATTCCCAACTTGGGGCGCCCCAGCCATTAGACTTAGGGATCCCCAGGCCTGGGGCGCCCCCGCCCTTACGCTTTGGGAGCCCCTGGCCAGGGGCGCAGCAGCCCTTGGGCTTTGGGCGCCCCTGGCCTGGGGCGACACAGCCCTTAAGCTTTGGGAGCCCCAGGACGGGGGCGCCCCAGCCCTTAGGCTTAGGGAGCCCCAGGCCAGGGTCGCCCAAGCCTTAGGCTTAGAGAGCCCCAGACCGGGAGTGCCCCAGCAAGTAGGCTTTGGGAACCCCAGGCCTGGATTGCCCCAACCCTTAGGCTTAGAGAGCCCCAGACTTGGGGCACCCCAGCAATTAGGCTTAGGGAGCCCCAGGCCTGGGGCGCCCCAGCCCTTAGGATTAGGGATGCCCAGGCCTGGGGTGCCCCAGCCCTTAGGTTTAGGGATCCCCAGGCCTGGGGCGCCCCAGCCATTAGTTTTAGGGAGCCCCAGGCCTGGGTCGCCCCAGCCCTTAGGCTTTGGGAGCTCCAAGTCTGGGGTGCCCCAGCCTTTAGGCTTTGGGAGCCCCAGGCCTGGAGAACCCCAACCCTTAGGCTTAGAGATCCCCAGCCTTGGGGCTCCCCAGCAATTAGGCTTAGGGAGTGCCAGGCCAGGGTCTCCCCGGCCCTTAGGGTTAGGGAGCCCCAGGTCTGGGGCGCCCCAGCCCTTAGTTTTAGGGAGCCCGAGGCCTGGGTCGCCCCAGCCCTTAGGCTTTGGGAGCCCCAAGCCTGGGGTGCCCCAGCCCTTAGGCTTTGGGAGCCCCAGGCCTGGAGAACCCCAGCCTTTAGGCTGAGAGATCTCCAGACCTGGGGCGCCCCAGCAATTAGGTTTAGGGAGCGCCAGGCCAGGGTCTCGCCAGCCCTTAGGCTTAGGGAGCCCCAGGTCTGGGGCGCCCCAATCCTTAGGCTTAGGGAGCCCAAGGCCTGGTGAGCCCCAGTTCTTAGACTTTGGGAGCCCCAGCCTGGGGCGCCTAGCCCTTAGGCTTTGGGAGCCCCAGGATTGGGGCACTCCACCCCTCAGTATTTTGTATGCCCAGACCTGGGGCGCTCCAGCCATTAGGCTTAGGGAGCCCCAGACCTGGGTTGCCCCAGCTCTTAGGCTTAGGGAGCCCCAGGCCTGGTGAGCCCCAGCTCTTAGACATTGGGAGCCCCAGGCCTGGGGCGCCCAGCCCTTAGGCTTTGGGAGACCCAGGCCTGGGGTGCCACAGCCCTTTGGCTTTGGGAGTCCCAGGCCTGGTGATCCCCAGCTCTTAGACTTAGGGAGCCCATGGCCTGGGGCGCCCCAGCCCTTAAGCTTTGGGAGCCCCAGGCCTGCGGCGCCCCAACCCTTAGCCTTAGGGTGCCACAGGCCTGGGGCCCCCAGCCCTTAGGCTTTGGGAGACCCAGGCTTGGGTCGCCCCAGCTCTTAGTCTTTGGGAGCCCCAGGCCTGGGGCGCCTCAGCCCTTAGGCTTTGGGAGCCCCAACCTGCGGTGCCCCAACCCTTAGGCTTTGATAGCCCCAGGTCTGGGGCGCCCCAGCCCTTAGGCTTAGTTAGCCCCAGGCCTGGGTCGCCCTAGCCCTTAGACTTTGGGAGGCCGAGGTCGGGTCACCCCAGCCCTTAGTCTTTGGGAGCCCCGACCTGGGGCGCCCCAGCCCTTAGACTTTGGGAGCTCCAGGCCTGGGGCGCCTCAGCGCTTAGGCTTTGGGAGCCCCAGGCCTGGGACGCACCAGCCCATAGGTTTTTGGAGCCCCAGGCCTGCGGCGCCCCAGCCCTTAGGCTTTGGAACACCAGGAATGGGGCGCCCCAGCCCTTAGGCTTTGGGATCCCTAGGTCTGGGGCGCCCCAGCCCTTAGCCTTAGGGAGCCCTAGGCCTCGGGTACCCCAGCCCTTAGGCTTAGGGTGCCCCAGGCCTGGGACGCCCCAGCCGTTAGGCTTTGGGAGTCTCTGGCCTGGTGAGTCCCAGCTCTTAGACTTAGGGAGCCCCTGGCCTGAGGCGCCCCAGCACTTAGGCTTAGGGAGCCCCAGGCCTGGGGCGCCCCAGCCCTTAGACTTATAGAGCCCCAGACATGCGGCGCCCCAGCAATTAGGCTTAGGGATTCCCAACTTGGGGCGCCCCAGCCATTAGACTTAGGGAGCCCCAGGCCTGGGGCGCCCCAGCCCTTAGGCTTTGGGAGCCCCAGGCCTGGGACACCTCATTCCTTGGGCTTTGGGAGCCCCATGCTTGGGGCGCCCCAGCCCTTGGGCTTAGACAACCCCAGGCCTGGGGTGCCCCAGCCCTTAGGCTTTGGGATCCCCAAGCCTGGGGCGCCCCCGCCCTTTACTTTGGGAGCCCCAGGTCTGGTGAGCCCCAGATCTTAGACTTTGGGAGCCCCAGGCCTGGGTCGCCCAGCCCTTAGGCTTTGGGAGACCCAGGCCTGGGGCGCCCAACCCTTAGGCTTTGGGAGTCCCAGGCCTGGTGATCCCCAGCTCTTAGACTTAGGGAGCCCATGGCCTAGGGCGCCCCAGCCCTTAGGCTTTGGGAGCCCCAGGCCTGGGGCGCCTCAGCCCTTAGGCTTTGATAGCCCCAGGCCTGCGGTGCCCCAGCCCTTAGGCTTTGATAGCCCCAGGTCTGGGGCGCCCCAACCCTTAGGCATAGTTAGCCCAAGGCCTCGTTTACCCTAGCCCTTATACTTTGGGAGCCCGAAGCCGGGTTACCCAACCCTTAGTCTTTGGGAGCCCCAGGCCTGGGGCTCCCCAGCCCTTAGGCTTTGGGAGCCCCAGGCTTGGGGCGCCCCATCCCTTAGGCTTTGGGAGCCCCAGGCCTGGGGGGCCCCAGCCCTTAGGCTTAGAGAGCCCCAGACCTGGGGCCCCCCAACAATTAGGCTTTGGGAGCCCAAGGCCTGTGGCATCCCAGCCCTCAGTATTTGGTATGGCCAGACCTGGGGTGCCCCAGCCATTAGTCTTAGGGAGCCCCAGGCCTGGGTCACCACAGCCCTTAGGCTTAGGGCGCCCCAGGCCAGGGGCGCCCCAAACCTTAGGTTTAAGAAGCCCAAGGCCTGGGACGCCCCAGTCCTTAGGCTTTGATAGCACCAGGTCTGGGGCGCCCCAGCCCTTAGTCCTAGTTAGCCCCAGGCCTGCGGTACCCCAGCCCTTAGGCTTTGGGAGCCCCAGGTCTGGGGCGCCCCAGCCCTAACGCTTAGGGAGCCCCAGACCTGGGGCGCCCCAGCCCTTAGGCTTAGGGAGCCCCTGGCCTGGGGCTCCCCAGCCCTTAGGCTTGGGAGCCCCAGGCCTGGGTCGCCCTAGTCCTTAGATTTTGGGAGCCCGAGGCCGTGTCGCCCCAGCCCTTAGTCTTTGGGAGCCCCAGACCTGGTGTGCCCCAGCCCTTAGGCTTTGGGAGCCCCAGGCCTGCGGCGCCCCAACCCTTAGGCTTTGGAACCCAGGCATGGGGCGCCCCAGCCCTTAAGCTTTGGGAGGCCCGGCCTCTTGCACCCAGCCCTTAGGCGGAGGGAGACCCAGGCCTGGGGCTCCCCAGTCCTTAGGCTTTGGGTGCGCCAGGTCTAGGGTGCCCCAGCCCTTAGGCTTTGGGAGCCCCAGGCCTGGGGCGCCCCAACACTTAACCTTAGGGAGCCACAGGCCTGGGGCACCCAGCCCTTAGGCTTTGGGAGACCCAGGCTTGGGTCACCCCAGCTCTTAGTCTTGGGCGCCCCTGAACTTGGGCGCCCCTGCCCTTAGGCTTAGGGAGCCCCAGGCCTGGGGCTCCCCAGCCCTTAGACTTAAGAAGACCAAGGCCAGGGACGCCCCAGCCCTTAGGCTTTGATAGCCCCAGGTCTTGGGAGCCCCAGCCCTTAGGCTTAGTTAGCCCCAGGCCTGGGTCGCCCTAGCCCTTAGACTTTGGGAGGCCGAGGTCGGGTCACCCCAGCCCTTAGTCTTTGGGAGCCCCGACCTGGGGCGCCCCAGCCCTTAGACTTTGGGAGCTCCAGGCCTGGGGCGCCTCAGCGCTTAGGCTTTGGGAGCCCCAGGCCTGGGACGCACCAGCCCATAGGTTTGGGAGCCCCAGGCCTGCGGCGCCCCAGCCCTTCGGCTTTGGAACACCAGGCATGGGGCGCCCCAGCCCTTAGCCTTAGGGAGCCCTAGGCCTCGGGTGCCCCAGCCCTTAGGCTTAGGGTGCCCCAGGCCTGGGACGCCTCAGCGCTTGGGCTTTTGGAGCCCCAGGCCTGGGGCGCCCCAGCCCTTAGGCTTAGGGAGCCCTGGCCTGAGGCGCCCCAGCACTTAGGCTTAGGGAGCCCCAGGCCTGGGGCGCCCCAGCCCTTAGACTTATAGAGCCCCAGACCTGGGGCTCCCCAGCAATTAGATTTAGGGAGCGCCAGGCCAGGGTCTCGCCGGCCCTTAGGCTTAGGGAGCCCCAGGTCTGGGGCGCCCCAATCCTTAGGCTTAGGGAGCCCAAGGCCTGGTGAGCCCCAGTTCTTAGACTTTGGGAGCCCCAGCCTGGGGCGCCTAGCCCTTAGGCTTTGGGAGCCCCAGGCCTGCGGTGCCCCAGCCCTTAGGCTTTGATAGCCCCAGGTCTGGGGCGCCCCAGCCCTTAGGCTTAGTTAGCCCCAAGCCTCGTTCGCCCTAGCCCTTATACTTTGGGAGCCCGAGGCCGGGTCACCCCAACCCTTAGTCTTTGGGAGCCCCAGGCCTGGGCGCCCCAGCCCTTAGGCTTTGGGAGCCCCAGGCTTGGGGCGCCCCATCCCTTAGGCTTTGGGAGTCCCAGGCCTGGGGGGCCCCAGCCCTTAGGCTTAGGGAGCGCCAGGCCAGTGTCGCCCCAGCCCTTAGGCTTAGAGAGCCCCAGACCTGGGGCCCCCCAGCAATTAGGCTTAGGGAGCCCAAGGCCTGGGGCATCCCAACCCTCAGTATTTGGAATGGCCAGACCTGGGGCGCCCCGGCCATTAGTCTTAGGGAGCCCCAGGCCTGGGTCACCCCAGCCCTTAGGCTTAGGGCGCCACAGGCCTGGGGCGCCCCAGCCCTTAGGCTTAAGAAGCCCAAGGCCTGGGACGCCCCAGTCCTTAGGCTTTGATAGCTCCAGGTCTGGGGCACCCCAGCCCTTAGTCCTAGTTAGCCCCAGGCCTGGTGTACCCCAGCCCTTAGGCTTTGGGAGCCCCAGGTCTGGGGCGCCCCAGCCCTAATGCTTAGGGAGCCCCAGACCTGGGGCGCCCAAGCCCTTAGGCTAAGGGGTCCCCTGGCCTGGGGCTCCCCAGCCCTTAGGCTTGGGAGCCCCAGGCCTGGGTCGCCCTAGTCCTTAGATTTAGGGAGCCCGAGGCCGGGTCGCCCCAGCCCTTAGTCTTTGGGAGCCCCAGACCTGGTCGCCCCAGCCCTTAGGCTTTGTGAGCCCCAGGCCTGGGGCGCCTCAGCCCTTAGGCTTTGGGAGGCCCAGGCCTGGGACGCCCCTGACCATAGGTTTTGGGAGCCCCAGGCCTGCGGCGCCCCAACCCTTAGGCTTTGGAACCCCAGGCATGGGGCGCCCCAGCCCTTAAGCTTTGGGAGGCCCCGGCCTCTTGCACCCAGCCCTTAGATTTAGGGAGACCCAGGGCTGGGACACCCCAGCCCTTATGCTTAGGGAGCCTCAGGCCTGGGGAGCCCCAGCCCTTAGGCTTTGGGAGCCCCAGACCTGGGGTGCCCCAGCCCTTAGGCTTTGGGAGCGCCAGGCCTGTGGCGCCCCACTCTTAGGATTTGGGAGCCCCAGGCCTGCGGCTCGCCAACCCTTAAGCTTTTGGAGCCCCAGGCCTGGGGCGCCCCAGCCCTTAGGCTTAGGGAGCCCCAGGCCTGGGGCGCCCCAGCCCTTAGGCTTTGGGAACCCCAGGCCTGGGGCACCCCAGGGCTTAGGCTTTGGGAGCGCCAGGCCTGTGGCGCCCCAGCCCTTAGGATTTGGGAGCCCCAGGCCTGCGGCGCGCCAACCCTTAAGCTTTTGGAGCCCCAGGCCTGGGGCGCCCCAGCCCTTAGGCTTAGGAAGCCCCAGGCCTGGGGTGCCCCAGCCATTAGGCTTTGGGAGCCCCAGGCCAGGGACGCCCAAGCCCATAGTTTTGGGAGCACCAGGCCTGGGGCGCCCCCGCCATTCGGCGTAGGGAGCCCCAGGCCTGGTGAGCCGCAGCTCTTTGACTTAGGGAGACCCAGGCCAGGGTCGCCCCAGCCCTTAGGCTTATTGAGCCCCAGACCTGGGGCGCCCCAGCAATTAGGCTTAGGGAGCCCAAGGCCTGGGGTGCCCCAGCCCTTAGGATTAGGGATGCCCAGGCCTGGGGCGCCCCAGCCCTTAGGCTTTGGGAACCCCAGGCCTGTGGCGCTCCAGCCCTTAGGCTGAGGGAGACCCAGGCCTGAGTCTCTCCAGCCCTTAGGTTTTGGGAGCCCCAGGCCTGGGGCGCCCCCACCCTTAGGCTTAGGGAGCCCCAGGCCTGGGGTGCCCCAGTTCTGCGGCTTAGGGTGCCCCAGGCCTGGGTCGCCCCAGCCCTTAGACTTTGGGAGCCCCAGGCCTGGGGCGCCCCAGCCCTTAGGCTTTGGGAGCCCCAGGACAGGGAACCCTGCCCTTAGGCTTAGGGAGCCCCAGGCTAGGGTCTACCCAACCATTAGGCTTAGAGAGCCCCAGACCTGGGACACCCCAACAATTAGGCTTAGGGAGCCCCATGACTGGGGCGCCCCAGCCCTTAGGATTAGGAATGCCCAGGCCTTGGGCGCCCAGCCCTTAGACTTTGGGAACCTCAGTCCTGGGGCGCCCCAGTCCTTAGGCTTAGGGAGCCCCAGGCCTGTGTCGCCCCAGCCCTTAGGCTTAGGGAGCCCCAGGCCCGTCGCCCCAGCCCTTTGGCTTTGGGAGCCCTAGGCCTGAGGCGCCCCAGCCTTTATGCTTTGGGAGCTCCAGGCCTGGGGCGCCCCAGCACTTAGGCTTAGGGAGCCCCAGGCCTGAGGCGCCCCAGCCTTTAGGCTTTGGGAGCCCGTGGCCTGGGTCGCCCCAGTCCTTAGGCTTTGGGAGCCCCAGGCCGGGGGCGCCCAAGTCCTTAGGCTTAGGGAACCCCAGGCCAGGGTCACCCAAGCCCTTAGGCTTAGAGAGCCCCAGACCTGGGGTGCCCCAGCAATTAGGCTTAGGGAGCCCCAGGCCTGGGTCGCCCCAGCCCTTAGTCTTTGGGAGCCCCTAGCCTGTGGAGCCCCAGCCTTTAGGCTTTGGGAGCCCCAGACCTGGGGCGCCCCAGCCCTTAGGCTTAGAGATCCCGAGACCTGGGGCGCCCCAGCAAGTAGGCTTAGGGAGCCCCAGGCCAGGGTCGCCAAGGCCCTTAGGCTTAGGGAGCCCCAGGCCTGGGGCGCCCCAGCATTTAGGCTTAGGGAGCCCCAGGCCAGGTTAGCCCCAGCTCTTAGACTTTGGGAGCCCCAGGCCTGGGGCGCCCCACCCTTGGCCTTGGGAGCTCCAGGCCTGGGACGCCTCAGTCCTTCCGCTTTGGGAGCCCCAGGACTGGGGTGCCCCAGCTCTTGGGCTTACAGAGCCCTAGGCCTGGGGCACCCCAGCACTTAGGCTTTGGGAGCCCAGGGCCTGGGACGCCCCAGCCCTTCGGCTTAGGGAGCTCCAAGCCTGGGGCGCCCCCACACTTAGGCTTAGGGAGCCCCTGGTCTGGGGCGCCCAAACCCTTAGGCTTAGAGAGCCCCAGGCCTGAGGCGCCCCAGCCCTTAGGCTTAGATAGCCCCAGACCTGGGTCGCCCCAGCCCTTAGGCTTAGGGATCCCCAGGCCTGGGGCGCCCCAGCACTTAGACTTTGAGAACCCCAGGCCTGGGACGCCCAGCCCTTAGGCTTTGGGAGACCCAGGCCTGGGGCTCCCCAGCCCTTAGGCTTTGGGTGCGCCAGGTCTAGGGTGCCCCAGCCCTTAGGCTTAGGGAGCCCCAGGCCTGGTGATCCACAGCTCTTAGACTTAGGGAGCCCCTGGCCTGGGGCTCCCCAGCCCTTAGGCTTTGGGAGCCCCAGGCCTGTGGCGCCCCAACCCTTAGCCTTAGGGAGCCACAGGCCTGGGGCACCCAGCCATTAGGCTTTGGGAGACCCAGGCTTGGGTCGCCCCAGCTCTTAGTCTTGGGCACCCCTGAACTTGGGCGCCCCTGCCCTTAGGCTTAGGGAGCCCCAGGCCTGGGGCTCCCCAGCCCTTAGACTTAAGAAGCCCAAGGCCTGAGACGCCCCAGCCCTTAGGCTTTGATAGCCCCAGGTCTTGGGAACCCCAGCCCTTAG
Organism: Tenrec ecaudatus; assembly: GCF_050624435.1. Taxonomy (NCBI): domain Eukaryota; kingdom Metazoa; phylum Chordata; class Mammalia; order Afrosoricida; family Tenrecidae; genus Tenrec; species Tenrec ecaudatus. The sequence continues at coordinate 195,512 of NW_027459447.1, read as the reverse complement.
GCTTAGTTAGCCCCAGGCCTGGGTCGCCCTAGCCCTTAGACTTTGGGAGTCCGAGGTCGGGTCACCCCAGCCCTTAGTCTTTGGGAGCCCCCACCTGGGGCGCCCCAGCCCTTAGACTTTGGGAGCTCCAGGCCTGCGGCGCCTCAGCGCTTAGGCTTTGGGAGCCCCAGGCCTGGGACGCACCAGCCCATAGGTTTTGGGAGCCCAAGGCCTGCGGCGCCCCAGCCCTTAGGCTTTGGAACACCAGGCATGGGGCGCCCCAGCCCTTAGGCTTAGGGATCCCCAGGCCTGGGGCGCCCCAGCTCTTAGGCTTTGGGTGCGCCAGGTCTAGGGTGCCCCAGCCCTTAGGCTTAGGGAGCCCCAGGCCTGGTGATCCACAGCTCTTAGACTTAGGGAGCCCCTGGCCTGGGGCTCCCCAGCGCTTAGGCTTTGGGAGCCCAAGGCCTGTGGCGCCCCAACCCTTAGCCTTAGGGAGCCACAGGCCTGGGGCACCCAGCCCTTAGGCTTTGGGAGACCCAGGCTTGGGTCGCCCCAGCTCTTAGTCTTGGGCGCCCCTGAACTTGGGCGCCCCTGCCCTTAGGCTTAGGGAGCCCCAGGCCTGGGGCTCCCCAGCCCTTAGACTTAAGAAGCCCAAGGCCTGAGACGCCCCAGCCCTTAGGCTTTGATAGCCCCAGGTCTTGGGAACCCCAGCCCTTAGGCTTAGTTAGCCCCAGGCCTGGGTCGCCCTAGCCCTTAGACTTTGGGAGGCCGAGGTCGGGTCACCCCAGCACTTAGTCTTTGGGAGCCCCGACCTGGGGCGCCCCAGCCCTTACACTTAGGGAGCTCCAGGCCTGGGGCGCCTCAGCGCTTAGGCATTGGGAGCCCCAGGCCTGGGACGCACCAGCCCATAGGTTTGGGAGCCCAAGGCCTGCGGCGCCCCAGCCCTTAGGCTTTGGAACACCAGGCATGGGGCGCTCCAGCCCTTAGGCTTTGGGAGCCCTAGGTCTGGGGCGCCCCAGCCCTTAACCTTAGGGAGCCCTAGGCCTCGGGCGCCCCAGCCCTCAGGCTTAGTGTGCCCCAGGCCTGGGACGCCTCAGCGCTTGGGCTTTTGGAGCCCCTGGCCTGGGGCGCCCCAGCCCTTAGGCTTTGGGAGCCCCAGGCCGGGGGCGCCCCAGCCTTTAGGCTTTGGGAGCCCCTGGCCTGGGGCACCCCAGCCCTTAGGCTTTGGGAGACCCATGCCGGGGGCGCCCCAGTCCTTAGGCTTAGGGAGCCCCAGTCCAGGGTCGCCCAAGCCCTTAGGCTGAGAAAACCCCAGATTGGGGCACCCCAGCAATTAGGCTTAGGGAGCCCCAGGCCTGGGGCGCCCCAGCCCTTAGGATTACGGATGCCCATGCCTGGGGCGCCCCAACCCTTAGGCATTGGGAACCCCAGTGCTGGGGCGCCCCAGTCCTTAGGCTTAGGGAGTCCCAAGCCTGGGGCTCCCCAGCCCTTAGTTTTAGGGAGCCCCAGGCCTGGGTCGCCCCAGCCCTTATTCTATGGGAACCCCTAGCCTGGGGCGCCCCAGCCTTTAGGCTTTGGGAGCCCCAGACCTGGGGCCCCCCAGCCCTTAGGCTTAGAGATCCCCAGACCTGGGGCGCCCCAGCAATTAGGCTTAGGGTGTGCCAGGCCAGGGTCGCCCCGGCCCTTAGGCTTAGGGAGCCCCAGGCCTGGGGCGCCCCAGCATTTAGGCTTAGGGAGCCCAGGCCAGGTTAGCCCCAGCTCTTAGACTTTGGGAACCCCAGGCCTGGGACACCCAGCCCTTAGGCTTTGTGAGACCCAGGCCTGGGGCTCCCCAGCCCTTAAGCGTAGGGAGCCCCAGCCCTGGGGTGCCACAGCCAATAGGCTTTGGGAGACCCAGGCCTGGGGCGTCCCAGTCCTTAGGCTTTGGGTGCGCCAGGTCTAGGGTGCCCCAGCCCTTAGGCTTAGGGAGCCCCAGGCCTGGTGATCCCCAGCTCTTAGACTTAGGGAGCCCCTGGCCTGGGGCTCCCCAGCCCTTAGCTTTGGGAGCCCCAGGCCTGGGGCGCCCCAACCCTTAGCCTTATGGAGCCACAGGCCTGGGGCACCCATCCCTAAGGATTTGGGAGACCCAGGCTTGGGTCGCCCCAGCTCTTAGTCTTGGGCGCCCCTGAACTTGGGCGCCCCTGCCCTTAGGCTTAGGGAGCCCCGACCTGGGGCGCCCCAGCCCTTAGATTTTGGGAGCCCCAGGCCTGGGATGCACCAGCCCATAGGTTTTGGGAGCCCCAGGCCTGCGGCGCCCCAGCCCTTAGGCTTAGGGTGCCCCAGGCCTGGGACGCCTCAGCGCTTGGGCTTTTGGAGCCCCTGGCCTGGGGCACCCCAGCCCTTAGGCTTTGGGAGTCCCTGGCCTGGTGAGCCCCAGCTCATAGATTTAGGGAGCCCCTGGCCTGAGGCGCCCCAGCAGTTAGGCTTAGGGAGCCCCAGGCCTGGGGCGCCCCAGCCCTTAGACTTATAGAGCCCCAGACATGCGGCGCCCCAGCAATTAGGCTTAGGGATTCCCAACTTGGGGCGCCCCAGCCCTTAGGCTTTGGGAGCCCCAGGCCTGGGACTCCTCATTCCTTGGGCTTTGGGAGCCCCAGGCCTGGGGTGCCCCAGCCCTTAGGCTTTGGGATCCACAGGCCTGGGGCGCCCCCGCCCTTACGCTTTGGGAGTCCCTGGCCTGGGGCGCCCCAGCCCTTGGGCTTTGGGAGTCCCTGGCCTGGGGGGACCCAGCCCTTAGGCTTTGGGAGCCCCAGGCCGGGGGCGCCCCAGCCCTTAGGTTTAGGGAGCCCCAGGCCAGGGTCGCCCAAGCCTTAGGCTTAGAGAGCCCCAGACCGGTGTTGCCCCAGCAATTAGGCTTTGGGAGCCCCAGGCCTGGGTCGCCCCAGCCCTTAGGCTTAGAGAGCCCCAGACTTGGGGCACCCCAGCAATTAGGCTTAGGGAGCCCCAGGCCTGGGCGCCCCAGCCCTTAGGATTAGGGATGCCCAGGCCTGGGGCGCCCCAGCCCTTAGGCTTTGGGAGCCCCAAGCCTGGGGTGCCCCAGCCCTTAGTCTTTGGGAGCCCCAGGCCTGGAGAACCCCAGCCCTTGGGCTTAGAGTTCCCCAGGCCTGGGGCGCCCCAGCAATTAGGCTCTGGGAGCCCCAAGCCTGGGGTGCCCCAGCCCTTAGGCTCTGGGAGCCCCAGGTCTGGGGCGCCCCAGCCCTAACGCTTAGGGAGCCCCAGACCTGGGGCGCCCCAGCCCTTAGGATTGGGGAGCCCCTTGCCTGGGGCTCCCCAGCCCTTAGTCTTTGGGAACCGCAGACCTGGTGCGCCCCAGCCCTTAGGCTTTGTGAGCCCCAGGCCTGGGGCGCTTCAGCCCTTAGGCTTTGGGAGGCCCAGGCCTGGGACGCCCCTGAACATAGGTTTTGGGAGCCCCAGGCCTGCGGCGCCCCAACCCTTAGGCTTTGGAACCCCAGGCATGGGGCGCCCCAGCCCTTAAGCTTTGGGATGCCCCGGCCTCTTGCACCCAGCCCTTAGACTTAGGGAGAACCAGGGCTGGGACGCCCCAGCCCTTATGCTTAGGGAGCCTCAGGCCTGGGGCGCCCCAGCCCTTAGGCTTTGGGAGCCCCAGACCTGGGGTGCCCCAGCCTTAGGCTTTGGGAGCGCCAGGCTTGTGGCGACCCAGGCCTTAGGATTTGGGAGCCCCAGGCCTGCGGCGCGCCAACCCTTAAGCTTTTGGAGACCCAGGCATGGGGCGCCCCAGCCCTTAGGCTTAGGGAGCCCCAGGCCTGGGGCGCCCCAGCCCTTAGGCTTTGGGAACCCCAGTCCTGGGGCGCCCCAAGCCTTAGGCTTTGGGAGCCCCAGGCCTGGGGCGCCCCAACCCTTAGGCTTTGGGAACCCCAGTCCTGGGGCGCCCCAAGCCTTAGGCTTTGGGAGCCCCAGGCCTGCGGCGCCCCAACCCTAAAGCTTTTGGAGCCCCAGGCCTGGGGCGCCCCAGCCCTTAGGCTTAGGGAGCCCCAGGCCTGGGGCGCCCCAGCCATTAGGCTTTGGGAGCCCCAGGCCAGGGACGCCGAGCCCATAGGTTTTGGGAGCGCCAGGCCTGGGGCGCCCCCGCCATTCGGCGTAGGGAGCCCCAGGCCTGGTGAGCCGCAACTCTTTGACTTAGGGAGACCCAGGCCAGGGTCGCCCCAGCCCTTAGGCTTATTGAGACCCAGACCTGGGGCGCCCCAGCAATTAGGCTTAGGGAGCCCCAGGCCTGGGTCGCCCCAACCCTTAGGCTTAGAAAGCCACAGACCTGGGTCGCCCCAGCAATTAGGCTTAGGGAGCCCCAGGCCTGGGGTGCCCCAGCCCTTAGGATTAGGGATGCCCAGGCCTGGGGCGCCCCAGCCCTTAGGCTTTGGGAACCCCAGTCCTGGGGCGCCCCAGCGCTTAGGCTTAGGGAACCCCAGGCCTGTGGCGCTCCAGCCCTTAGGCTGAGGGAGACCCAGGCCTGGGTCTCCCCAGCCCTTAGGTTTTGGGAGCCCCAGGCTTGGGGCGCCCCCACCCTTAGGCTTAGGGAGCCCCAGGCCTGGGGTGCCCCAGCTCTGCGGCTTAGGGTGCCCCAGGCCTGGGTCGCCCCAGCCCTTAGACTTTGGGAGGCCCAGGCCTGGGGCGCCCCAGCCCTTAGGCTTTGGGAGCCCCAGGACAGGGAAACCCACCCTTAGGCTTAGGGAGCCCCAGGCTAGGGTCTACCCAACCATTAGGCTTAGAGAGCCCCAGACCTGGGGCGCCCCAACAATTAGGCTTAGGGAGCCCCATGAATGGGGCACCCCAGCCCTTAGGATTAGGGATGCCCAGGCCTGGGGCGCCCCAGCCCTTAGGCTTTGGGAACCCCAGTCCTGGGGCGCCCCAGTCCTTAGGCTTAGGGAGCCCCAGGCCTGTGTCGCCCCAGCCCTTAGGCTAAGGGAGCCCCAGGCCCGTCGCCCCAGCACTTTGGCTTTTGGAGACGCAAGCCTGCGCCGCCCGAGCCCTTAGGCTTAGGGAGCCCTAGGCCTGAGGCGCCCCAGCCTTTAGGCTTTGGGAGCTCCAGGCCTGGGGCGCCCCAGCACTTAGGCTTAGGGAGCCCCAGGCCTGAGGCGCCCCAGCCTTTAGGCTTTGGGAGCCCTGGCCTGGGTCGCCCCAGTCCTTAGGCTTTGGGAGCCCCAGGCCGGGGGCGCCCGAGTCCTTAGGCTTAGGAAACCCCAGGCCATCGTCGCCCAAGCCCTTAGGCTTAAAGAGCCCCAGACCTGGGGTGCCCCAGCAATTAGGCTTAGGGAGCCCCAGGCCTGGGTCGCCCCAGCCCTTAGTCTTTGGGAGCCCCTAGCCTGTGGAGCCCCAGCCTTTAGGCTTTGGGAGCCCCAGACCTGGGGCGCCCCAGCCCTTAGGCTTAGAGATCCCGAGACCTGGGGCGCCCCAGCAAGTAGGCTTTGGGAGCCCCAGGGAGGGACGCCAAGCCCATAGGTTTTGGGAGCGCCAGGCCTGGGGCGCCCCCGCCATTCGGCATAGGGAGCCCCAGGCCTGGTGAGCCGCAGCTCTTTGACTTAGTGAGACCCAGGCCAGGGTCGCCCCAGCCCTTAGGCTTATTGAGACCCAGACCTGGGGCGCCCCAGCAATTAGGCTTAGGGAGCCCCAGGCCTGGGTCGCCCCAACCCTTAGGCTTAGAAAGCCCCAGACCTGGGTCGCCCCAGCAATTAGGCTTAGGGAGCCCCAGGCCTGGGGTGCCCCAGCCCTTAGGATTAGGGATTCCCAGGCCTGGGGCGCCCCAGCCCTTAGGCTTTGGGAACCCCAGTCCTGGGGCGCCCCAGCCCTTAGGCTTAGGGAGCGCCAGGCCTGTGGCGACCCAGGCCTTAGGATTTGGGAGCCCCAGGCCTGCGGCGCGCCAACCCTTAAGCTTTTGGAGCCCCAGGCCTGGGGCGCCCCAGCCCTTAGGCTTAGGGAGCCCCAGGCCTGGGGCGCCCCAGCCCTTAGGCTTTGGGAACCCCAGTCCTGGGGCGCCCCAAGCCTTAGGCTTTGGGAGCGCCAGGCCGGTGGCGCCCCAGCCCTTAGGCTTAGGGAGCCCCAGGCCTGGGGCGCCCAAGCCCTTAGGCTTTGGGAGCCCCAGGCCTGTGGCGCCCCAGCCCTTAGGCTTTGGGGACCCCAGTCCTGGGGCACCCCAAGCCTTAGGCTTTGGGAGCCCCAGGCCTGCGGCGCCCCAACCCTAAAGCTTTTGGAGCCCCAGGCCTGGGGCGCCCCAGCCCTTAGGCTTAGGGAGCCCCAGGCCTGGGGCGCCCCAGCCATTAGGCTTTGGGAGCCCCAGGCCAGGGACGCCGAGCCCATAGGTTTTGGGAGCGCCAGGCCTGGGGCGCCCCCGCCATTCGGCATAGGGAGCCCCAGGCCTGGTGAGCCGCAGCTCTTTGACTTAGGGAGACCCAGGCCAGGGTCGCCCCAGCCCTTAGGCTTATTGAGACCCAGACCTGGGGCGCCCCAGCAATTAGGCTTAGGGAGCCCCAGGCCTGGGTCGCCCCAACCCTTAGGCTTAGAAAGCCCCAGACCTGGGTCGCCCCAGCAATTAGGCTTAGGGAGCCCCAGGCCTGGGGTGCCCCAGCCCTTAGACTTAAGAAGCCCAAGGCCTGAGACGCCCCAGCCCTTAGGCTTTGATAGCCCCAGGTCTTGGGAACCCCAGCCCTTAGGCTTAGTTAGCCCCAGGCCTGGGTCGCCCTAGCCCTTAGACTTTGGGAGTCCGAGGTCGGGTCACCCCAGCCCTTAGTCTTTGGGAGCCCCCACCTGGGGCGCCCCAGCCCTTAGACTTTGGGAGCTCCATGCCTGCGGCGCCTCAGCGCTTAGGCTTTGGGAGCCCCAGGCCTGGGACGCACCAGCCCATAGGTTTTGGGAGCCCAAGGCCTGCGGCGCCCCAGCCCTTAGGCTTTGGAACACCAGGCATGGGGCGCCCCAGCCCTTAGGCTTAGGGATCCCCAGGCCTGGGGCGCCCCAGCTCTTAGGCTTTGGGTGCGCCAGGTCTAGGGTGCCCCAGCCCTTAGGCTTAGGGAGCCCCAGGCCTGGTGATCCACAGCTCTTAGACTTAGGGAGCCCCTGGCCTGGGGCTCCCCAGCGCTTAGGCTTTGGGAGCCCAAGGCCTGTGGCGCCCCAACCCTTAGCCTTAGGGAGCCACAGGCCTGGGGCACCCAGCCCTTAGGCTTTGGGAGACCCAGGCTTGGGTCGCCCCAGCTCTTAGTCTTGGGCGCCCCTGAACTTGGGCGCCCCTGCCCTTAGGCTTAGGGAGCCCCAGGCCTGGGGCTCCCCAGCCCTTAGACTTAAGAAGCCCAAGGCCTGAGACGCCCCAGCCCTTAGGCTTTGATAGCCCCAGGTCTTGGGAACCCCAGCCCTTAGGCTTAGTTAGCCCCAGGCCTGGGTCGCCCTAGCCCTTAGACTTTGGGAGGCCGAGGTCGGGTCACCCCAGCACTTAGTCTTTGGGAGCCCCGACCTGGGGCGCCCCAGCCCTTACACTTTGGGAGCTCCAGGCCTGGGGCGCCTCAGCGCTTAGGCATTGGGAGCCCCAGGCCTGGGACGCACCAGCCCATAGGTTTGGGAGCCCAAGGCCTGCGGCGCCCCAGCCCTTAGGCTTTGGAACACCAGGCATGGGGCGCTCCAGCCCTTAGGCTTTGGGAGCCCTAGGTCTGGGGCGCCCCAGCCCTTAACCTTAGGGAGCCCTAGGCCTCGGGCGCCCCAGCCCTCAGGCTTAGTGTGCCCCAGGCCTGGGACGCCTCAGCGCTTGGGCTTTTGGAGCCCCTGGCCTGGGGCGCCCCAGCCCTTAGGCTTTGGGAGCCCCAGGCCGGGGGCGCCCCAGCCTTTAGGCTTTGGGAGCCCCTGGCCTGGGGCACCCCAGCCCTTAGGCTTTGGGAGACCCATGCCGGGGGCGCCCCAGTCCTTAGGCTTAGGGAGCCCCAGTCCAGGGTCGCCCAAGCCCTTAGGCTGAGAAAACCCCAGATTGGGGCACCCCAGCAATTAGGCTTAGGGAGCCCCAGGCCTGGGGCGCCCCAGCCCTTAGGATTACGGATGCCCATGCCTGGGGCGCCCCAACCCTTAGGCATTGGGAACCCCAGTGCTGGGGCGCCCCAGTCCTTAGGCTTAGGGAGTCCCAAGCCTGGGGCTCCCCAGCCCTTAGTTTTAGGGAGCCCCAGGCCTGGGTCGCCCCAGCCCTTATTCTATGGGAACCCCTAGCCTGGGGCGCCCCAGCCTTTAGGCTTTGGGAGCCCCAGACCTGGGGCCCCCCAGCCCTTAGGCTTAGAGATCCCCAGACCTGGGGCGCCCCAGCAATTAGGCTTAGGGTGTGCCAGGCCAGGGTCGCCCCGGCCCTTAGGCTTAGGGAGCCCCAGGCCTGGGGCGCCCCAGCATTTAGGCTTAGGGAGCCCAGGCCAGGTTAGCCCCAGCTCTTAGACTTTGGGAACCCCAGGCCTGGGACACCCAGCCCTTAGGCTTTGTGAGACCCAGGCCTGGGGCTCCCCAGCCCTTAAGCGTAGGGAGCCCCAGCCCTGGGGTGCCACAGCCAATAGGCTTTGGGAGACCCAGGCCTGGGGCGTCCCAGTCCTTAGGCTTTGGGTGCGCCAGGTCTAGGGTGCCCCAGCCCTTAGGCTTAGGGAGCCCCAGGCCTGGTGATCCCCAGCTCTTAGACTTAGGGAGCCCCTGGCCTGGGGCTCCCCAGCCCTTAGCTTTGGGAGCCCCAGGCCTGGGGCGCCCCAACCCTTAGCCTTATGGAGCCACAGGCCTGGGGCACCCATCCCTAAGGATTTGGGAGACCCAGGCTTGGGTCGCCCCAGCTCTTAGTCTTGGGCGCCCCTGAACTTGGGCGCCCCTGCCCTTAGGCTTAGGGAGCCCCGACCTGGGGCGCCCCAGCCCTTAGATTTTGGGAGCCCCAGGCCTGGGATGCACCAGCCCATAGGTTTTGGGAGCCCCAGGCCTGCGGCGCCCCAGCCCTTAGGCTTAGGGTGCCCCAGGCCTGGGACGCCTCAGCGCTTGGGCTTTTGGAGCCCCTGGCCTGGGGCACCCCAGCCCTTAGGCTTTGGGAGTCCCTGGCCTGGTGAGCCCCAGCTCATAGATTTAGGGAGCCCCTGGCCTGAGGCGCCCCAGCAGTTAGGCTTAGGGAGCCCCAGGCCTGGGGCGCCCCAGCCCTTAGACTTATAGAGCCCCAGACATGCGGCGCCCCAGCAATTAGGCTTAGGGATTCCCAACTTGGGGCGCCCCAGCCCTTAGGCTTTGGGAGCCCCAGGCCTGGGACTCCTCATTCCTTGGGCTTTGGGAGCCCCAGGCCTGGGGTGCCCCAGCCCTTAGGCTTTGGGATCCACAGGCCTGGGGCGCCCCCGCCCTTACGCTTTGGGAGTCCCTGGCCTGGGGCGCCCCAGCCCTTGGGCTTTGGGAGTCCCTGGCCTGGGGGGACCCAGCCCTTAGGCTTTGGGAGCCCCAGGCCGGGGGCGCCCCAGCCCTTAGGTTTAGGGAGCCCCAGGCCAGGGTCGCCCAAGCCTTAGGCTTAGAGAGCCCCAGACCGGTGTTGCCCCAGCAATTAGGCTTTGGGAGCCCCAGGCCTGGGTCGCCCCAGCCCTTAGGCTTAGAGAGCCCCAGACTTGGGGCACCCCAGCAATTAGGCTTAGGGAGCCCCAGGCCTGGGCGCCCCAGCCCTTAGGATTAGGGATGCCCAGGCCTGGGGCGCCCCAGCCCTTAGGCTTTGGGAGCCCCAAGCCTGGGGTGCCCCAGCCCTTAGTCTTTGGGAGCCCCAGGCCTGGAGAACCCCAGCCCTTGGGCTTAGAGTTCCCCAGGCCTGGGGCGCCCCAGCAATTAGGCTCTGGGAGCCCCAAGCCTGGGGTGCCCCAGCCCTTAGGCTCTGGGAGCCCCAGGTCTGGGGCGCCCCAGCCCTAACGCTTAGGGAGCCCCAGACCTGGGGCGCCCCAGCCCTTAGGATTGGGGAGCCCCTTGCCTGGGGCTCCCCAGCCCTTAGTCTTTGGGAACCGCAGACCTGGTGCGCCCCAGCCCTTAGGCTTTGTGAGCCCCAGGCCTGGGGCGCTTCAGCCCTTAGGCTTTGGGAGGCCCAGGCCTGGGACGCCCCTGAACATAGGTTTTGGGAGCCCCAGGCCTGCGGCGCCCCAACCCTTAGGCTTTGGAACCCCAGGCATGGGGCGCCCCAGCCCTTAAGCTTTGGGATGCCCCGGCCTCTTGCACCCAGCCCTTAGACTTAGGGAGAACCAGGGCTGGGACGCCCCAGCCCTTATGCTTAGGGAGCCTCAGGCCTGGGGCGCCCCAGCCCTTAGGCTTTGGGAGCCCCAGACCTGGGGTGCCCCAGCCTTAGGCTTTGGGAGCGCCAGGCTTGTGGCGACCCAGGCCTTAGGATTTGGGAGCCCCAGGCCTGCGGCGCGCCAACCCTTAAGCTTTTGGAGACCCAGGCATGGGGCGCCCCAGCCCTTAGGCTTAGGGAGCCCCAGGCCTGGGGCGCCCCAGCCCTTAGGCTTTGGGAACCCCAGTCCTGGGGCGCCCCAAGCCTTAGGCTTTGGGAGCCCCAGGCCTGGGGCGCCCCAACCCTTAGGCTTTGGGAACCCCAGTCCTGGGGCGCCCCAAGCCTTAGGCTTTGGGAGCCCCAGGCCTGCGGCGCCCCAACCCTAAAGCTTTTGGAGCCCCAGGCCTGGGGCGCCCCAGCCCTTAGGCTTAGGGAGCCCCAGGCCTGGGGCGCCCCAGCCATTAGGCTTTGGGAGCCCCAGGCCAGGGACGCCGAGCCCATAGGTTTTGGGAGCGCCAGGCCTGGGGCGCCCCCGCCATTCGGCGTAGGGAGCCCCAGGCCTGGTGAGCCGCAACTCTTTGACTTAGGGAGACCCAGGCCAGGGTCGCCCCAGCCCTTAGGCTTATTGAGACCCAGACCTGGGGCGCCCCAGCAATTAGGCTTAGGGAGCCCCAGGCCTGGGTCGCCCCAACCCTTAGGCTTAGAAAGCCACAGACCTGGGTCGCCCCAGCAATTAGGCTTAGGGAGCCCCAGGCCTGGGGTGCCCCAGCCCTTAGGATTAGGGATGCCCAGGCCTGGGGCGCCCCAGCCCTTAGGCTTTGGGAACCCCAGTCCTGGGGCGCCCCAGCGCTTAGGCTTAGGGAACCCCAGGCCTGTGGCGCTCCAGCCCTTAGGCTGAGGGAGACCCAGGCCTGGGTCTCCCCAGCCCTTAGGTTTTGGGAGCCCCAGGCTTGGGGCGCCCCCACCCTTAGGCTTAGGGAGCCCCAGGCCTGGGGTGCCCCAGCTCTGCGGCTTAGGGTGCCCCAGGCCTGGGTCGCCCCAGCCCTTAGACTTTGGGAGGCCCAGGCCTGGGGCGCCCCAGCCCTTAGGCTTTGGGAGCCCCAGGACAGGGAAACCCGCCCTTAGGCTTAGGGAGCCCCAGGCTAGGGTCTACCCAACCATTAGGCTTAGAGAGCCCCAGACCTGGGGCGCCCCAACAATTAGGCTTAGGGAGCCCCATGAATGGGGCACCCCAGCCCTTAGGATTAGGGATGCCCAGGCCTGGGGCGCCCCAGCCCTTAGGCTTTGGGAACCCCAGTCCTGGGGCGCCCCAGTCCTTAGGCTTAGGGAGCCCCAGGCCTGTGTCGCCCCAGCCCTTAGGCTAAGGGAGCCCCAGGCCCGTCGCCCCAGCACTTTGGCTTTTGGAGACGCAAGCCTGCGCCGCCCGAGCCCTTAGGCTTAGGGAGCCCTAGGCCTGAGGCGCCCCAGCCTTTAGGCTTTGGGAGCTCCAGGCCTGGGGCGCCCCAGCACTTAGGCTTAGGGAGCCCCAGGCCTGAGGCGCCCCAGCCTTTAGGCTTTGGGAGCCCTGGCCTGGGTCGCCCCAGTCCTTAGGCTTTGGGAGCCCCAGGCCGGGGGCGCCCGAGTCCTTAGGCTTAGGAAACCCCAGGCCATCGTCGCCCAAGCCCTTAGGCTTAAAGAGCCCCAGACCTGGGGTGCCCCAGCAATTAGGCTTAGGGAGCCCCAGGCCTGGGTCGCCCCAGCCCTTAGTCTTTGGGAGCCCCTAGCCTGTGGAGCCCCAGCCTTTAGGCTTTGGGAGCCCCAGACCTGGGGCGCCCCAGCCCTTAGGCTTAGAGATCCCGAGACCTGGGGCGCCCCAGCAAGTAGGCTTTGGGAGCCCCAGGGAGGGACGCCAAGCCCATAGGTTTTGGGAGCGCCAGGCCTGGGGCGCCCCCGCCATTCGGCATAGGGAGCCCCAGGCCTGGTGAGCCGCAGCTCTTTGACTTAGTGAGACCCAGGCCAGGGTCGCCCCAGCCCTTAGGCTTATTGAGACCCAGACCTGGGGCGCCCCAGCAATTAGGCTTAGGGAGCCCCAGGCCTGGGTCGCCCCAACCCTTAGGCTTAGAAAGCCCCAGACCTGGGTCGCCCCAGCAATTAGGCTTAGGGAGCCCCAGGCCTGGGGTGCCCCAGCCCTTAGGATTAGGGATTCCCAGGCCTGGGGCGCCCCAGCCCTTAGGCTTTGGGAACCCCAGTCCTGGGGCGCCCCAGCCCTTAGGCTTAGGGAGCGCCAGGCCTGTGGCGACCCAGGCCTTAGGATTTGGGAGCCCCAGGCCTGCGGCGCGCCAACCCTTAAGCTTTTGGAGCCCCAGGCCTGGGGCGCCCCAGCCCTTAGGCTTAGGGAGCCCCAGGCCTGGGGCGCCCCAGCCCTTAGGCTTTGGGAACCCCAGTCCTGGGGCGCCCCAAGCCTTAGGCTTTGGGAGCGCCAGGCCTGTGGCGCCCCAGCCCTTAGGCTTAGGGAGCCCCAGGCCTGGGGCGCCCAAGCCCTTAGGCTTTGGGAGCCCCAGGCCTGTGGCGCCCCAGCCCTTAGGCTTTGGGGACCCCAGTCCTGGGGCACCCCAAGCCTTAGGCTTTGGGAGCCCCAGGCCTGCGGCGCCCCAACCCTAAAGCTTTTGGAGCCCCAGGCCTGGGGCGCCCCAGCCCTTAGGCTTAGGGAGCCCCAGGCCTGGGGCGCCCCAGCCATTAGGCTTTGGGAGCCCCAGGCCAGGGACGCCGAGCCCATAGGTTTTGGGAGCGCCAGGCCTGGGGCGCCCCCGCCATTCGGCATAGGGAGCCCCAGGCCTGGTGAGCCGCAGCTCTTTGACTTAGGGAGACCCAGGCCAGGGTCGCCCCAGCCCTTAGGCTTATTGAGACCCAGACCTGGGGCGCCCCAGCAATTAGGCTTAGGGAGCCCCAGGCCTGGGTCGCCCCAACCCTTAGGCTTAGAAAGCCCCAGACCTGGGTCGCCCCAGCAATTAGGCTTAGGGAGCCCCAGGCCTGGGGTGCCCCAGCCCTTAGGATTAGGGATGCCCAGGCCTGGGGCGCCCCAGCCCTTAGGCTTTGGGAACCCCAGTCCTGGGGCGCCCCAGCCCTTAGGCTTAGGGAACCCCAGGCCTGTGGCGCTCCAGCCCTTAGGCTGAGGGAGACCCAGGCCTGGGTCTCCCCAGCCCTTAGGTTTTGGGAGCCCCAGGCTTGGGGCGCCCCCACCCTTAGGCTTAGGGAGCCCCAGGCCTGGGGTGCCCCAGCTCTGCGGCTTAGGGTGCCCCAGGCCTGGGTCGCCCCAGCCCTTAGACTTTGGGAGGCCCAGGCCTGGGGCGCCCCAGCCCTTAGGCTTTGGGAGCCCCAGGACAGGGAAACCCGCCCTTAGGCTTAGGGAGCCCCAGGCTAGGGTCTACCCAACCATTAGGCTTAGAGAGCCCCAGACCTGGGGCGCCCCAACAATTAGGCTTAGGGAGCCCCATGAATGGGGCACCCCAGCCCTTAGGATTAGGGATGCCCAGGCCTGGGGCTCCCCAGCCCTTAGTCTTTGGGAACCACAGACCTGGTGCGCCCCAACCCTTAGGCTTTGTGATCCCCAGGCCTGGGGCGCCTCAGCCCTTAGGCTTTGGGAGGCCCAGGCCTGGGACGCCCCTGAACATAGGTTTTGGGAGCCCCAGGCCTGCGGCGCCCCAACCCTTAGGCTTTGGAACCCCAGGCATGGGGGGCCCCAGCCCTTAAGCTTTGGGATGCCCCGGCCTCTTGCACCCAGCCCTTAGACTTAGGGAGAACCAGGGCTGGGACGCCCCATCCCTTTTGCTTAGGGAGCCTCAGGCCTGGGGCGCCCCAGCCCTTAGGCTTTGGGAGCCCCAGACCTGGGGTGCCCCAGCCCTTAGGCTTTGGGAGCGCCAGGCCTGTGGCGACCCAGGCCTTAGGATTTGGGAGCCCCAGGCCTGCGGCGCGCCAACCCATAAGCTTTTGGAGCCACAGGCCTGGGGCGACCCAGCCCTTAGGCTTAGGGAGCTCCAGGCCTGGGGCGCCCCAGCCCTTAGGCTTTGGGAACCCCAGTCCTGGGGCGCCCCAAGCCTTAGGCTTTGGGAGCCCTAGGCCTGGGGCGCCCCAGCCCTTAGGCTTTGGGAACCCCAGTCCTGGGGCGCCCCAAGCCTTAGGCTTTGGGAGCCCCAGGCCTGCGGCGCCCCAACCCTAAAGCTTTTGGAGCCCTAGGCCTGGGGCGCCCCAGCCCTTAGGCTTAGGGAGCCCCAGGCCTGGGGCGCCCCAGCCATTAGGCTTTGGGAGCCCCAGGCCAGGGACGCCAAGCCCATAGGTTTTCGGAGCGCCAGGCCAGGGGCGCCCCCGCCATTCGGCGTAGGGAGCCTCAGGCCTGGTGAGCCGCAGCTCTTTGACTTAGGGAGACCCAGGCCAGGGTCGCCCCAGCCCTTAGGCTTATTGAGACCCAGACCTGGGGCGCCCCAGCAATTAGGCTTAGGGAGCCCCAGGCCTGGGTCGCCCCAACCCTTAGGCTTAGAAAGCCCCAGACCTGGGTCGCCCCAGCAATTAGGCTTAGGGAGCCCCAGGCCTGGGGTGCCCCAGCCCTTAGGATTAGGGATGCCCAGGCCTGGGGCGCCCCAGCCCTTAGGCTTTGGGAACCCCAGTCCTGGGGCGCCCCAGCGCTTAGGCTTAGGGAACCCCAGGCCTGTGGCGCTCCAGCCCTTAGGCTGAGGGAGACCCAGGCCTGGGTCTCCCCAGCCCTTAGGTTTTGGGAGCCCCAGGCTTGGGGCGCCCCCACCCTTAGGCTTAGGGAGCCCCAGGCCTGGGGTGCCCCAGCTCTGCGGCTTAGGGTGCCCCAGGCCTGGGTCGCCCCAGCCCTTAGACTTTGGGAGGCCCAGGCCTGGGGCGCCCCAGCCCTTAGGCTTTGGGAGCCCCAGGACAGGGAAACCCGCCCTTAGGCTTAGGGAGCCCCAGGCTAGGGTCTACCCAACCATTAGGCTTAGAGAGCCCCAGACCTGGGGCGCCCCAACAATTAGGCTTAGGGAGCCCCATGAATGGGGCACCCCAGCCCTTAGGATTAGGGATGCCCAGGCCTGGGCCGCCCCAGCCCTTAGGCTTTGGGAACCCCAGTCCTGGGGCTCCCCAGTCCTTAGGCTTAGGGAGCCCCAGGCCTGTGGCGCCCCAGCCCTTAGGCTAAGGGAGCCCCAGGCCCGTCGCCCCAGCCCTTTGGCTTTGGGAGACGCAAACCTGGGCCGCCCGAGCCCTTAGGCTTAGGGAGCCCTAGGCCTGAGGCGCCCCAGCCTTTAGGCTTTGGGAGCTCCAGGCCTGGGGCGCCCCAGCACTTAGGCTTAGGGAGCCCCAGGCCTGAGGCGCCCCAGCCTTTATGCTTTGGGAGCCCGGGCCTGGGGCGTCCCAGTCCTTAGGCTTTGGGAGCCCCAGGCCGGGGGCGCCCGAGTCCTTAGGCTTAGGGAACCCCAGGCCAGGGTCGCCCAAGCCCTTAGGCTTAGAGAGCCCCAGACCTGGGGTGCCCCAGCAATTAGGCTTAGGGAGCCCCAGGCCTGGGTCCCCCCAGCCCTTAGTCTTTGGGAGCCCCTAGCCTGTGGAGCCCCAGCCTTTAGGCTTTGGGAGCCCCAGACCTGGGGCGCCCCAGCCCTTAGGCTTAGAGATCCCCAGACCTGGGGCGCCCCAGCAAGTAGGCTTAGGGAGCCCCAGGCCAGGGTCGTCCCGGCCCTTAGGCTTAGGGAGCCCCAGGCCTGGGGTGCCCCAGCCCTTAGGATTAGGGATGCCCAGGCCTGGGGCGCCCCAGCCCTTAGGCTTTGGGAACCCCAGTCCTGGGGCGCCCCAGCGCTTAGGCTTAGGGAACCCCAGGCCTGTGGCGCTCCAGCCCTTAGGCTGAGGGAGACCCAGGCCTGGGTCTCCCCAGCCCTTAGGTTTTGGGAGCCCCAGGCTTGGGGCGCCCCCACCCTTAGGCTTAGGGAGCCCCAGGCCTGGGGTGCCCCAGCTCTGCGGCTTAGGGTGCCCCAGGCCTGGGTCGCCCCAGCCCTTAGACTTTGGGAGGCCCAGGCCTGGGGCGCCCCAGCCCTTAGGCTTTGGGAGCCCCAGGACAGGGAAACCCGCCCTTAGGCTTAGGGAGCCCCAGGCTAGGGTCTACCCAACCATTAGGCTTAGAGAGCCCCAGACCTGGGGCGCCCCAACAATTAGGCTTAGGGAGCCCCATGAATGGGGCACCCCAGCCCTTAGGATTAGGGATGCCCAGGCCTGGGGCTCCCCAGCCCTTAGTCTTTGGGAACCACAGACCTGGTGCGCCCCAGCCCTTAGGCTTTGTGAGCCCCAGGCCTGGGGAGCCTCAGCCCTTAGGCTTTGGGAGGCCCAGGCCTGGGACGCCCCTGAACATAGGTTTTGGGAGCCCCAGGCCTGCGGCGCCCCAACCCTTAGGTTTTGCAACCCCAGGCATGGGGCGCCCCAGCCCTTAAGCTTTGGGATGCCCCGGCCTCTTGCACCCAGCCCTTAGACTTAGGGAGAACCAGGGCTGGGACGCCCCATCCCTTTTGCTTATAGAGCCTCAGGCCTGGGGCGCCCCTGCCCTTAGGCTTTGGGAGCCCCAGACCTGGGGTGCCCCAGCCCTTAGGCTTTGGGAGCGCCAGGCCTGTGGCGACCCAGGCCTTAGGATTTGGGAGCCCCAGGCCTGCGGCGCCCCAACCCCAAAGCTTTTGGAGCCCCAGGCCTGGGGCGCCCCAGCCCTTAGGCTTTGGGAACCCCAGTCCTGGGGCGCCCCAAGCCTTAGGCTTTGGGAGCCCCAGGCCTGCGGCGCCCCAACCCCAAAGCTTTTGGAGCCCCAGGCCTGGGGCGCCCCAGCCCTTAGGCTTAGGGAGCCCCAGGCCTGGGGCGCCCCAGCCATTAGGCTTTGGGAGCCCCAGGCCAGGGACGCCAAGCCCATTGGTTTTGGGAGCGCCAGGCCTGGGGCGCCCCCGCCATTCGGCGTAGGGAGCCCCAGGCCTGGTGAGCCGCAGCTCTTTGACTTAGGGAGACCCAGGCCAGGGTCGCCCCAGACCTTAGGCTTATTGAGACCCAGACCTGGGGCGCCCCAGCAATTAGGCTTAGGGAGCCCCAGGCCTGGGGTGCCCCAGCCCTTAGGATTAGGGATGCCCAGGCCTGGGGCGCCCCAGCCCTTAGGCTTTGGGAACCCCAGTCCTGGGGCGCCCCAGCGCTTAGGCTTAGGGAACCCCAGGCCTGTGGCGCTCCAGCCCTTAGGCTGAGGGAGACCCAGGCCTGGGTCTCCCCAGCCCTTAGGTTTTGGGAGCCCCAGGCTTGGGGCGCCCCCACCCTTAGGCTTAGGGAGCCCCAGGCCTGGGGTGACCCAGCTCTGCGGCTTAGGGTGCCCCAGGCCTGGGTCGCCCCAGCCCTTAGACTTTGGGAGGCCCAGGCCTGGGGCGCCCCAGCCCTTAGGCTTTGGGAGCCCCAGGACAGGGAAACCCGCCCTTAGGCTTAGGGAGCCCCAGGCTAGGGTCTACCCAACCATTAGGCTTAGAGAGCCCCAGACCTGGGGCGCCCCAACAATTAGGCCTAGGGAGCCCCATGAATGGGGCACCCCAGCCCTTAGGATTAGGGATGCCCAGGCCTGGGGCGCCCCAGCCCTTAGGCTTTGGGAACCCCAGTCCTGGGGTGCCCCAGTCCTTAGGCTTAGGGAGCCCCAGGCCTGTGTCGCCCCAGCCCTTAGGCTAAGGGAGCCCCAGGCCCGTCGCCCCAGCCCTTTGGCTTTGGGAGACGCAAGCCTGGGCCGCCCGAGCCCTTAGGCTTAGGGAGCCCTAGGCCTGAGGCGCCCCAGCCTTTAGGCTTTGGGAGCTCCAGGCCTGGGGCGCCCCAGCACTTAGGCTTAGGGAGCCCCAGGCCTGAGGTGCCCCAGCCTTTAGGCTTTGGGAGCCCCTGGCCTGTGGCGCCCCAGTCCATAGGCTTTTGGAGCCCCAGGCCTGGGGCGCCCCAGCCCTTAGGCTTTGGGAACCCCAGTCCTGGGGCGCCCCAGTCCTTAGGCTTAGGGAGCCCCAGGCTTGTGGCGCCCCAGCCCTTAGGCTAAGGGAGCCCCAGGCCCGTCGCCCCAGCCCTTTGGCTTTGGGAGACGCAAGCCTGGGCCGCCCGAGCCCTTAGGCTTAGGGAGCCCTAGGCCTGAGGCGCCCCAGCCTTTAGGCTTTGGGAGCTCCAGGCCTGGGGCGCCCCAGCACTAAGGCTTAGGGAGCCCCAGGCCTGAGGCGCCCCAGCCTTTAGGCTTTGGGAGCGCTGGCCTGGGGCGCCCCAGTCCTTAGGATTTGGGAGCCCCAGGCCGGGGGCGCCCGAGTCCTTAGGCTTAGGGAACCCCAGGCCAGGGTCGCCCAAGCCCTTAGGCTTAAAGAGCCCCAGACCTGGGGTGCCCCAGCAATTAGGCTTAGGGAGCCCCAGGCCTGGGTCGCCCCAGCCCTTAGTCTTTGGGAGCCCCTAGCCTGTGGAGCCCCAGCCTTTAGGCTTTGGGAGCCCCAGACCTGGGGCGCCCCAGGCCTTAGGCTTAGAGATCCCCAGACCTGGGGCGCCCCAGCAAGTAGGCTTTGGGAGCCCCAGGCCAGGGACGCCAAGCCCATAGGTTTTGGGAGCGCCAGGCCTGGGGCGCCCCCGCCATTCGGCGTAGGGAGCCCCAGGCCTGGTGAGCCACAGCTCTTTGACTTAGGGAGACCCAGGCCAGGGTCGCCCCAGCCCTTAGGCTTATTGAGACCCAGACCTGGGGCGCCCCAGCAATTAGGCTTAGGGAGCCCCAGGCCTGGGTCGCCCCAACCCTTAGGCTTAGAAAGCCCCAGACCTGGGTCGCCCCAGCAATTAGGCTTAGGGAGCCCCAGGCCTGGGGTGCCCCAGCCCTTAGGATTAGGGATGCCCAGGCCTGGGGCGCCCCAGCCCTTAGGCTTTGGGAACCCCAGTCCTGGGGCGCCCCAGCGCTTAGGCTTAGGGAACCCCAAGCCTGTGGCGCTCCAGCCCTTAGGCTGAGGGAGACCCAGGCCTGGGTCTCCCCAGCCCTTAGGTTTTGGGAGCCCCAGGCTTGGGGCGCCCCCACCCTTAGGCTTAGGGAGCCCCAGGCCTGGGGTGCCCCAGCTCTGCGGCTTAGGGTGCCCCAGGCCTGGGTCGCCCCAGCCCTTAGACTTTGGGAGGCCCAGGCCTGGGGCGCCCCAGCCCTTAGGCTTTGGGAGCCCCAGGACAGGGAAACCCGCCCTTAGGCTTAGGGAGCCCCAGGCTAGGGTCTACCCAAACATTAGGCTTAGAGAGCCCCAGACCTGGGGCGCCCCAACAATTAGGCCTAGGGAGCCCCATGAATGGGGCACCCCAGCCCTTAGGATTAGGGATGCCCAGGCCTGGGGCGCCCCAGCCCTTAGGCTTTGGGAACCCCAGTCCTGGGGTTCCCCAGTCCTTAGGCTTAGGGAGCCCCAGGCCTGTGTCGCCCCAGCCCTTAGGCTAAGGGAGCCCCAGGCCCGTCGCCCCAGCCCTTTGGCTTTGGGAGACGCAAGCCTGGGCCGCCCGAGCCCTTAGGCTTAGGGAGCCCTAGGCCTGAGGCGCCCCAGCCTTTAGGCTTTGGGAGCTCCAGGCCTGGGGCGCCCCAGCACTTAGGCTTAGGGAGCCCCAGGCCTGAGGCGCCCCAGCCTTTAGGCTTTGGGAGCCCCTGGCCTGTGGCGCCCCAGTCCATAGGCTTTGGGAGCCCCAGGCCGGGGGCGCCCGAGTCCTTAGGCTTAGGGAACCACAGGCCAGGGTCGCCCAAGCCCTTAGGCTTAGAGAGCCCCAGACCTGGGGTGCCCGAGCAATTAGGCTTAGGGAGCCCCAAGCCTGGGTCGCCCCAGCCCTTAGTCTTTGGGAGCCCCTAGCCTGTGGAGCCCCAGCCTTTAGGCTTTGGGAGCCCCAGACCTGGGGCGCCCCAGCCCTTAGGCTTAGAGATCCCCAGACCTGGGGCGCCCCAGCAAGTAGGCTTAGGGAGCCCCAGGCCAGGGTCGTCCCGGCCCTTAGGCTTAGGGAGCCCCAGGCCTGGGGCGCCCCAGCATTTAGGCTTAGGGAGCCCCAGGCCAGGTTAGCCCCAGCTCTTAGACTTTAGGAGCCCCAGGCCTGGGGCGCCCCACCCTTGGTCTTAGGGAGCCCCAGGCCTGGGACGCCTCAGTACTTTGGCTTTGGGAGCCCCAGGACTTGGGTGCCCCAGCTCTTGGGCTTTCAGAGCCCTAGGCCTGGGGCACCCCAGCACTTAGCATTTGGGAGCCCAGGGCCTGGGACGCCCCAGCCCTTCGGCTTAGGGAGCTCCAAGCCTGGGGTGCCCCCACACTTAGGCTTAGGGAGCCCCTGGTCTGGGGCGCCCAAACCCTTAGGCTTAGAGAGCCCCAGGCCTGAGGCGCCCAAGCCCTTAGGCTTAGATAGCCCCAGACCTGTGTCGCCCCAGCAATTACGCTTAGGGATCCCCAGGCCTGGGGCGCCCCAGCCCTTTGGCTTAGGGAGCCCCAGGCCTGGTGATCCCCAGCTCTTAGACTTTGGGAACCCCAGGCCTGGGACGCCCAGCCCTTAGGCTTTGGGAGACCCAGGCCTGGGGCTCCCCAGCCCTTTGGCTTTGGGTGCGCCAGGTCTAGGGTGCCCCAGCCCTTAGGCTTAGGGAGCCCTAGGCCTGGTGATCCCCACCTCTTAGAATAGGGAGCCCCTGGCCTGGGGCTCCCCAGCCCTTTGGCTTTGGGTGCGCCAGGTCTAGGGTGCCCCAGCCCTTAGGCTTAGGGAGCCCTAGGCCTGGTGATCCCCACCTCTTAGAATAGGGAGCCCCTGGCCTGGGGCTCCCCAGCCCTTAGGCTTTGGGAGCCCCAGGCCTGAGGCGCCCCAACCCTTAGCCTTAGGGAGCCACAGGCCAGGGGCACCCAGCCCTTAGGCTTTGGGAGACCCAGGCTTGGGTCGCCCCAGCTCTTAGTCTTGGGCGCCTCTGAACTTTGGCGTCCCTGCCCTTAGGCTTAGGGAGCCCCAGGCCTGGGACGCACCAGCCCATAGGTTTTGGGAGCCCCATGCCTGCGGCGCCCCAGCCCTTAGGCTTTGGAACACCAGGCATGGGGCGCCCCAGCCCTTAGGCTTTGGGAGCCCTAGGTCTGGGGCGCCCCATCCCTTAGCCTTAGGGAGCCCTAGGCCTCGGGCGCCCCAGCCCTTAGGCTTTGGGAGTCCCTGGCCTGGTGAGCCCCAGCTCTTAGACTTAGGGAGCCCCTGGCCTGAGGCGCCCCATCACTTAGGCTTAAGTAGCCCCAGGCCTGGGGCGACCCAGCCCTTAGACTTATAGAGCCCCAGACATGCGGCGCCCCAGCAATTAGGTTTAGGGATTCCCAACATGGGGCGCCCCAGCCATTAGACTTAGGGAGCCCCAGGCCTGGTGATCCCCAGCTCTTAGACTTTGGGAACCCCAGGCCTGGGACGCCCAGCCCTTAGGCTTTGGGAGACCCAGGCCTGGGGCTCCCCAGCCCTTAGGCTTTGGGTGCGCCAGGTCTAGGGTGCCCCAGCCCTTAGGCTTAGGGAGCCCCAGGCCTGGTGATCCCCACCTCTTAGACTAGGGAGCCCCTGGCCTGGGGCTCCCCAGCCCTTAGGTTTTGGGAGCCCCAGGCCTGGGGCGCCCCAACCCTTAGACTTAGGGAGCCACAGGCCAGGGGCACCCAGCCCTTAGGCTTTGGGAGACCCAGGCTTGGGTCGCCCCAGCTCTTAGTCTTGGGCGCCCCTGAACTTGGGCGTCCCTGCCCTTAGGCTTAGGGAGCCCCAGGCCTGGGACGCACCAGCCCATAGGTTTTGAGAGCCCCATGCCTGCGGCGCCCCAGCCCTTAGGCTTTGGAACACCAGGCATGGGGCGCCCTAGCCCTTAGGCTTTGGGAGCCCTAGGTCTGGGGCGCCCCATCCCTTATCCTTAGGGAGCCCTAGGCCTCGGGCGCCCCAGCCCTTAGGCTTTGGGAGTCCCTGGCCTGGTGAGCCCCAGCCCTTAGGCTTATTGAGACCCAGACCTGGGGCGCCCCAGCAATTAGGCTTAGGGAGCCCCAGGCCTGGGTCGCCCCAACCCTTAGGCTTAGAAAGCCCCAGACCTGGGTCGCCCCAGCAATTAGGCTTAGGGGGCCCCAGGCCTGGGGTGCCCCAGCCCTTAGGATTAGGGATGCCCAGGCCTGGGGCGCCCCAGCCCTTATGCTTTGGGAACCCCAGTCCTGGGGCGCCCCAGCGCTTAGGCTCAGGGAACCCCAGGCCTGTGGCGCTCCAGCCCTTAGGCTGAGGGAGACCCAGGCCTGGGTCTCCCCAGACCTTAGGTTTTGGGAGCCCCAGGCTTGGGGCGCCCCCACCCTTAGGCTTAGGGAGCCCCAGGCCTGGGGTGCCCCAGCTCTGCGGCTTAGGGTGCCCCAGGCCTGGGTCGCCCCAGCCCTTAGACTTTGGGAGGCCCAGGCCTGGGGCGCCCCAGCCCTTAGGCTTTGGGAGCCCCAGGACAGGGAAACCCGCCCTTAGGCTTAGGGAGCCCCAGGCTAGGGTCTACCCAACCATTAGGCTTAGAGAGCCCCAGACCTGGGGCGCCCCAACAATTAGGCTTAGGGAGCCCCATGAATGGGGCACCCCAGCCCTTAGGATTAGGGATGCCCAGGCCTGGGGCTCCCCAGCCCTTAGTCTTTGGGAACCACAGACCTGGTGCGCCCCAGCCCTTAGGCTTTGTGAGCCCCAGGCCTGGGGCGCCTCAGCCCTTAGGCTTTGGGAGGCCCAGGCCTGGGACGCCCCTGAACATAGGTTTTGGGAGCCCCAGGCCTGCGGCGCCCCAAACCTTAGGCTTTGCAACCCCAGGCATGGGGCGCCCCAGCCCTTAAGCTTTGGGATGCCCCGGCCTCTTGCACCCAGCCCTTAGACTTAGGGAGAACCAGGGCTGGGACGCCCCATCCCTTTTGCTTATAGAGCCTCAGGCCTGGGGCGCCCCTGCCCTTAGGCTTTGGGAGCCCCAGACCTGGGGTGCCCCAGCCCTTAGGCTTTGGGAGCGCCAGGCCTGTGGCGACCCAGGCCTTAGGATTTGGGAGCCCCAGGCCTGCGGCGCCCCAACCCCAAAGCTTTTGGAGCCCCAGGCCTGGGGCGCCCCAGCCCTTAGGCTTTGGGAACCCCAGTCCTGGGGCGCCCCAAGCCTTAGGCTTTGGGAGCCCCAGGCCTGCGGCGCCCCAACCCCAAAGCTTTTGGAGCCCCAGGCCTGGGGCGCCCCAGCCCTTAGGCTTAGGGAGCCCCAGGCCTGGGGCGCCCCAGCCATTAGGCTTTGGGAGCCCCAGGCCAGGGACGCCAAGCCCATAGGTTTTGGGAGCGCCAGGCCTGGGGCGCCCCCGCCATTCGGCGTAGGGAGCCCCAGGCCTGGTGAGCCGCAGCTCTTTGACTTAGGGAGACCCAGGCCAGGGTCGCCCCAGACCTTAGGCTTATTGAGACCCAGACCTGGGGCGCCCCAGCAATTAGGCTTAGGGAGCCCCAGGCCTGGGGTGCCCCAGCCCTTAGGATTAGGGATGCCCAGGCCTGGGGCGCCCCAGCCCTTAGGCTTTGGGAACCCCAGTCCTGGGGCACCCCAGCGCTTAGGCTTAGGGAACCCCAGGCCTGTGGCGCTCCAGCCCTTAGGCTGAGGGAGACCCAGGCCTGGGTCTCCCCAGACCTTAGGTTTTGGGAGCCCCAGGCTTGGGGCGCCCCCACCCTTAGGCTTAGGGAGCCCCAGGCCTGGGGTGACCCAGCTCTGCGGCTTAGGGTGCCCCAGGCCTGGGTCGCCCCAGCCCTTAGACTTTGGGAGGCCCAGGCCTGGGGCGCCCCAGCCCTTAGGCTTTGGGAGCCCCAGGACAGGGAAACCCGCCCTTAGGCTTAGGGAGCCCCAGGCTAGGGTCTACCCAACCATTAGGCTTAGAGAGCCCCAGACCTGGGGCGCCCCAACAATTAGGCCTAGGGAGCCCCATGAATGGGGCACCCCAGCCCTTAGGATTAGGGATGCCCAGGCCTGGGGCGCCCCAGCCCTTAGGCTTTGGGAACCCCAGTCCTGGGGTGCCCCAGTCCTTAGGCTTAGGGAGCCCCAGGCCTGTGTCGCCCCAGCCCTTAGGCTAAGGGAGCCCCAGGCCCGTCGCCCCAGCCCTTTGGCTTTGGGAGACGCAAGCCTGGGCCGCCCGAGCCCTTAGGCTTAGGGAGCCCTAGGCCTGAGGCGCCCCAGCCTTTAGGCTTTGGGAGCTCCAGGCCTGGGGCGCCCCAGCACTAAGGCTTAGGGAGCCCCAGGCCTGAGGCGCCCCAGCCTTTAGGCTTTGGGAGCGCTGGCCTGGGGCGCCCCAGTCCTTAGGATTTGGGAGCCCCAGGCCGGGGGCGCCCGAGTCCTTAGGCTTAGGGAACCCCAGGCCAGGGTCGCCCAAGCCCTTAGGCTTAAAGAGCCCCAGACCTGGGGTGCCCCAGCAATTAGGCTTAGGGAGCCCCAGGCCTGGGTCGCCCCAGCCCTTAGTCTTTGGGAGCCCCTAGCCTGTGGAGCCCCAGCCTTTAGGCTTTGGGAGCCCCAGACCTGGGGCGCCCCAGGCCTTAGGCTTAGAGATCCCCAGACCTGGGGCGCCCCAGCAAGTAGGCTTTGGGAGCCCCAGGCCAGGGACGCCAAGCCCATAGGTTTTGGGAGCGCCAGGCCTGGGGCGCCCCCGCCATTCGGCGTAGGGAGCCCCAGGCCTGGTGAGCCGCAGCTCTTTGACTTAGGGAGACCCAGGCCAGGGTCGCCCCAGCCCTTAGGCTTATTGAGACCCAGACCTGGGGCGCCCCAGCAATTAGGCTTAGGGAGCCCCAGGCCTGGGTCGCCCCAACCCTTAGGCTTAGAAAGCCCCAGACCTGGGTCGCCCCAGCAATTAGGCTTAGGGAGCCCCAGGCCTGGGGTGCCCCAGCCCTTAGGATTAGGGATGCCCAGGCCTGGGGCGCCCCAGCCCTTAGGCTTTGGGAACCCCAGTCCTGGGGCGCCCCAGCGCTTAGGCTTAGGGAACCCCAAGCCTGTGGCGCTCCAGCCCTTAGGCTGAGGGAGACCCAGGCCTGGGTCTCCCCAGCCCTTAGGTTTTGGGAGCCCCAGGCTTGGGGCGCCCCCACCCTTAGGCTTAGGGAGCCCCAGGCCTGGGGTGCCCCAGCTCTGCGGCTTAGGGTGCCCCAGGCCTGGGTCGCCCCAGCCCTTAGACTTTGGGAGGCCCAGGCCTGGGGCGCCCCAGCCCTTAGGCTTTGGGAGCCCCAGGACAGGGAAACCCGCCCTTAGGCTTAGGGAGCCCCAGGCTAGGGTCTACCCAAACATTAGGCTTAGAGAGCCCCAGACCTGGGGCGCCCCAACAATTAGGCCTAGGGAGCCCCATGAATGGGGCACCCCAGCCCTTAGGATTAGGGATGCCCAGGCCTGGGGCGCCCCAGCCCTTAGGCTTTGGGAACCCCAGTCCTGGGGTGCCCCAGTCCTTAGGCTTAGGGAGCCCCAGGCCTGTGTCGCCCCAGCCCTTAGGCTAAGGGAGCCCCAGGCCCGTCGCCCCAGCCCTTTGGCTTTGGGAGACGCAAGCCTGGGCCGCCCGAGCCCTTAGGCTTAGGGAGTCCTAGGCCTGAGGCGCCCCAGCCTTTAGGCTTTGGGAGCTCCAGGCCTGGGGCGCCCCAGCACTTAGGCTTAGGGAGCCCCAGGCCTGAGGCGCCCCAGCCTTTAGGCTTTGGGAGCCCCTGGCCTGGGGCGACCCAGTCCTTAGGCTTTGGGAGCCCCAGGCCGGGGGCGCCCGAGTCCTTAGGCTTAGGGAACCCCAGGCCAGGGTCGCCCAAGCCCTTAGGCTTAGAGAGCCCCAGACCTGGGGTGCCCCAGCAATTAGGCTTAGGGAGCCCCAGGCCTGGGGTGCCCCAGCCCTTAGGATTAGGGATGCCCAGGCCTGGGGCGCCCCAGCCCTTAGGCTTTGGGAACCCCAGTCCTGGGGCGCCCCAGCGCTTAGGCTTAGGGAACCCCAGGCCTGTGGCGCTCCAGCCCTTAGGCTGAGGGAGACCCAGGCCTGGGTCTCCCCAGCCCTTAGGTTTTGGGAGCCCCAGGCTTGGGGCGACCCCCACCCTTAGGCTTAGGGAGCCCCAGGCCTGGGGTGCCCCAGCTCTGCGGCTTAGGGTGCCCCAGGCCTGGGTCGCCCCAGCCCTTAGACTTTGGGAGGCCCAGGACAGGGAAACCCGCCCTTAGGCTTAGGGAGCCCCAGGCTAGGGTCTACCCAACCATTAGGCTTAGAGAGCCCCAGACCTGGGGCGCCCCAACAATTAGGCTTAGGGAGCCCCATGAATGGGGCACCCCAGCCATTAGGCTTTGGGAACCCCAGTCCTGGGGCGCCCCAGTCCTTAGGCTTAGGGAGCCCCAGGCCTGTGTCGTCCCAGCCCTTAGGCTCTGGGAGCCCCAGGACAGGGAAACCCGCCCTTAGGCTTAGGGAGCCCCAGGCTAGGGTCTACCCAACCATTAGGCTTAGAGAGCCCCAGACCTGGGGCGCCCCAACAATTAGGCTTAGGGAGCCCCATGAATGGGGCACCCCAGCCATAAGGCTTTGGGAACCCCAGTCCTGGGGCGCCCCAGTCCTTAGGCTTAGGGAGCCCCAGGCCTGTGTCGCCCCAGCCCTTTGGCTTTGGGAGACGCAAGCCTGGGCCGCCCGAGCCCTTAGGCTTAGGGAGCCCTAGGCCTGAGGCGCCCCAGCCTTTAGGCTTTGGGAGCTCCAGGCCTGGTGCGCCCCAGCACTTAGGCTTAGGGAGCCCCAGGCCTGAGGCGCCCCAGCCTTTAGGCTTTGGGAGCCCCTGGCCTGTGGCGCCCCAGTCCATAGGCTTTGGGAGCCCCAGGCCGGGGGCGCCCGAGTCCTTAGGCTTAGGGAACCACAGGCCAGGGTCGCCCAAGCCCTTAGGCTTAGAGAGCCCCAGACCTGGGGTGCCCGAGCAATTAGGCTTAGGGAGCCCCAGGCCTGGGTCGCCCCAGCCCTTAGTCTTTGGGAGCCCCTAGCCTGTGGAGCCCCAGCCTTTAGGCTTTGGGAGCCCCAGACCTGGGGCGCCCCAGCCCTTAGGCTTAGAGATCCCCAGACCTGGGGCGCCCCAGCAAGTAGGCTTAGGGAGCCCCAGGTCAGGGTCGTCCCGGCCCTTAGGCTTAGGGAGCCCCAGGCCTGGGGCGCCCCAGCATTTAGGCTTAGGGAGCCCCAGGCCAGGTTAGCCCCAGCTCTTAGACTTTAGGAGCCCCAGGCCTGGGGCGCCCCACCCTTGGTCTTAGGGAGCCCCAGGCCTGGGACGCCTCAGTACTTTGGCTTTGGGAGCCCCAGGACTTGGGTGCCCCAGCTCTTGGGCTTTCAGAGCCCTAGGCCTGGGGCACCCCAGCACTTAGCCTTTGGGAGCCCAGGGCCTGGGACGCCCCATCCCTTCGGCTTAGGGAGCTCCAAGCCTGGGGTGCCCCCACACTTAGGCTTAGGGAGCCCCTGGTCTGGGGCGCCCAAACCCTTAGGCTTAGAGAGCCCCAGGCCTGAGGCGCCCAAGCCCTTAGGCTTAGATAGCCCCAGACCTGTGTCGCCCCAGCAATTACGCTTAGGGATCCCCAGGCCTGGGGCGCCCCAGCCCTTTGGCTTAGGGAGCCCCAGGCCTGGTGATCCCCAGCTCTTAGACTTTGGGAACCCCAGGCCTGGGACGCCCAGCCCTTAGGCTTTGGGAGACCCAGGCCTGGGGCTCCCCAGCCCTTTGGCTTTGGGTGCGCCAGGTCTAGGGTGCCCCAGCCCTTAGGCTTAGGGAGCCCTAGGCCTGGTGATCCCCACCTCTTAGAATAGGGAGCCCCTGGCCTGGGGCTCCCCAGCCCTTAGGCTTTGGGAGCCCCAGGCCTGAGGCGCCCCAACCCTTAGCCTTAGGGAGCCACAGGCCAGGGGCACCCAGCCCTTAGGCTTTGGGAGACCCAGGCTTGGGTCGCCCCAGCTCTTAGTCTTGGGCGCCTCTGAACTTTGGCGTCCCTGCCCTTAGGCTTAGGGAGCCCCAGGCCTGGGACGCACCAGCCCATAGGTTTTGGGAGCCCCATGCCTGCGGCGCCCCAGCCCTTAGGCTTTGGAACACCAGGCATGGGGCGCCCCAGCCCTTAGGCTTTGGGAGCCCTAGGTCTGGGGCGCCCCATCCCTTAGCCTTAGGGAGCCCTAGGCCTCGGGCGCCCCAGCCCTTAGGCTTTGGGAGTCCCTGGCCTGGTGAGCCCCAGCTCTTAGACTTAGGGAGCCCCTGGCCTGAGGCGCCCCATCACTTAGGCTTAAGTAGCCCCAGGCCTGGGGCGACCCAGCCCTTAGACTTATAGAGCCCCAGACATGCGGCGCCCCAGCAATTAGGTTTAGGGATTCCCAACATGGGGCGCCCCAGCCATTAGACTTAGGGAGCCCCAGGCCTGGTGATCCCCAGCTCTTAGACTTTGGGAACCCCAGGCCTGGGACGCCCAGCCCTTAGGCTTTGGGAGACCCAGGCCTGGGGCTCCCCAGCCCTTAGGCTTTGGGTGCGCCAGGTCTAGGGTGCCCCAGCCCTTAGGCTTAGGGAGCCCCAGGCCTGGTGATCCCCACCTCTTAGACTAGGGAGCCCCTGGCCTGGGGCTCCCCAGCCCTTAGGTTTTGGGAGCCCCAGGCCTGGGGCGCCCCAACCCTTAGACTTAGGGAGCCACAGGCCAGGGGCACCCAGCCCTTAGGCTTTGGGAGACCCAGGCTTGGGTCGCCCCAGCTCTTAGTCTTGGGCGCCCCTGAACTTGGGCGTCCCTGCCCTTAGGCTTAGGGAGCCCCAGGCCTGGGACGCACCAGCCCATAGGTTTTGAGAGCCCCATGCCTGCGGCGCCCCAGCCCTTAGGCTTTGGAACACCAGGCATGGGGCGCCCTAGCCCTTAGGCTTTGGGAGCCCTAGGTCTGGGGCGCCCCATCCCTTATCCTTAGGGAGCCCTAGGCCTCGGGCGCCCCAGCCCTTAGGCTTTGGGAGTCCCTGGCCTGGTGAGCCCCAGCTCTTAGACTTAGGGAGCCCCTGGCCTGAGGCGCCCCATCACTTAGGCTTAGGGAGCCCCAAGCCTGGGGCGCCCCAGCCCTTAAACTTATAGAGCCCCAGACATGCGGCGCCCCAGCAATTAGGTTTAGGGATTCCCAACTTGGGGCGCCCCAGCCATTAGACTTAGTGAGCCCCAGGCCTGGGGCGCCCCAGCCCTTAGGCTTTGGGATCCCCAGGCCTGGGGCGCCCCCGCCCTTACGCTTTGGGAGCCCCTGGCCTGGGGGGACCCAGCCCTTAGGCTTTGGGAGCCCCAGGCCGGGGGCGCCCCAGCCCTTAGGCTTAGGGAGCCCCAGGCCAGGGTCGCCCAAGCCTTAGGCTTAGAGAGCCCCAGACCGGGGGTGCCCCAGCAATTAGGCTTTGGGAGCGCCAGGCCTGGGTCGCCCCAGCCCTTAGGCTTAGAGAGCCCCAGACTTGGGGCACCCTAGCAATTAGGCTTAGGGAGCCCCAGGCCTGGGGCGCCCCAGCCCTTAGGATTGGGGATGCCCAGGCCTGGGGCGCCCCAGCCCTTAGGCTTATGGATCCCCAGGCATGGGGCGCCACAGCCCTTAGTTTTAGGGAGCCCCAGGCCTGGGTCGCCCCAGCCCTTCGGCTTTGGGAGCCCCAAGCCTGGGGTGCCCCAGCCCTTCGGCTTTGGGAGCCCCAGGCCTGGAGAACCCCAGCCCTTGGGCTTAGAGATCCCCAGGCCTGGGGCGCACCAGCAATTAGGCTTAGGGAGTGCCAGGCCAGGGTCTCCCCGGCCATTAGGCTTAGGGAGCCCCAGGTATGGGGCTCCCCAGCCCTTAGTTTTAGGGAGCCCCTGGCCTGGGTCGCCCCAGCCCTTTGGCTGTGGGAGCCCCAAGCCTGGGGTGCCCCAGAACTTAGGCTTCGGGAGCCCCAGGCCTGGAGGACCCCAGCCCTTAGGCTTAGAGATCCCCAGACCTGCGGCGCCCCAGCAATTAGGCTTAGGGAGCGCCAGGCCAGGGGTCGCTGGCCCTTAGGCTTAGGGAGCCCCAGGTCTGGAGCGCCCCAATCCTTAGGCTTAGGGAGCCACAGGCCAGGGGCACCCAGCCCTTAGGCTTTGGGAGACCCAGGCTTGGGTCGCCCCAGCTCTTAGTCTTGGGCGCCCCTGAACTTGGGCGTCCCTGCCCTTATGCTTAGGGAGCCCCAGGCTTGGGACGCACCAGCTCATAGGTTTTGGGAGCCCCATGCCTGCGGCGCCCCAGCCCTTAGGCTTTGGAACACCAGGCATGGGGCGCCCTAGCCCTTAGGCTTTGGGAGCCCTAGGTCTGGGGCGCCCCATCCCTTATCCTTAGGGAGCCCTAGGCCTCGGGCGCCCCAGCCCTTAGGCTTTGGGAGTCCCTGGCCTGGTGAGCCCCAGCTCTTAGACTTAGGGAGCCCCTGGCCTGAGGCGCCCCATCACTTAGGCTTAGGGAGCCCCAAGCCTGGGGCGCCCCAGCCCTTAGACTTATAGAGCCCCAGACATGCGGCGCCCCAGCAATTAGGTTTAGGGATTCCCAACTTGGGGCGCCCCAGCCATTAGACTTAGTGAGCCCCAGGCCTGGGGCGCCCCAGCCCTTAGGCTTTGGGATCCCCAGGCCTGGTGCGCTCCCGACCTTATGCTTTGGGAGCCCCTGGCCTGGGGGGACCCAGCCCTTAGGCTTTGGGAGCCCCAGGCCGGGGGCGCCCCAGCCCTTAGGCTTTGGGAGTCCCTGGCCTGGTGAGCCCCAGCTCTTAGACTTAGGGAGCCCCTGGCCTGAGGCGCCCCATCACTTAGGCTTAGGGAGCCCCAAGCCTGGGGCGCCCCAGCCCTTAGACTTATAGAGCCCCAGACATGCGGCGCCCCAGCAATTAGGTTTAGGGATTCCCAACTTGGGGCGCCCCAGCCATTAGACTTAGTGAGCCCCAGGCCTGGGGCGCCCCAGCCCTTAGGCTTTGGGATCCCCAGGCCTGGGGCGCTCCCGACCTTATGCTTTGGGAGCCCCTGGCCTGGGGGAACCCAGCCCTTAGGCTTTGGGAGCCCCAGGCCGGGGGCGCCCCAGCCCTTAGGCTTAGGGAGCCCCAGGCCAGGGTCGCCCAAGCCTTAGGCTTAGAGAGCCCCAGACCGGGGGTGCCCCAGCAATTAGGCTTTGGGAGCGCCAGGCCTGGGTCGCCCCAGCCCTTAGGCTTAGAGAGCCCCAGACTTGGGGCACCCTAGCAATTTGGCTTAGGGAGCCCCAGGCCTGGGGCGCCCCAGCCCTTAGGATTGGGGATGCCCAGGCCTGGGGCGCCCCAGCCCTTAGGCTTATGGATCCCCAGGCCTGGGGCGCCACAGCCCTTAGTTTTAGGGAGCCCCAGGCCTGGGTCGCCCCAGCCCTTCGGCTTTGGGAGCCCCAAGCCTGGGGTGCCCCAGCCCTTAGGCTTTGGGAGCCCCAGGCCTGGAGAACCCCAGCCCTTGGGCTTAGAGATCCCCAGGCCTGGGGCGCCCCAGCAATTAGGCTTAGGGAGTGCCAGGCCAGGGTCTCCCCGGCCATTAGGCTTAGGGAGCCCCAGGTATGGGGCTCCCCAGCCCTTAGTTTTAGGGAGCCCCAGGCCTGGGTTGCCCCAGCCCTTAGGCTGTGGGAGCCCCAAGCCTGGGGTGCCCCAGCCCTTAGGCTTCGGGAGCCCCAGGCCTGGAGGACCCCAGCCCTTAGGCTTAGAGATCCCCAGACCTGCGGCGCCCCAGCAATTAGGCTTAGGGAGCGCCAGGCCAGGGGTCGCTGGCCCTTAGGCTTAGGGAGCCCCAGGTCTGGAGCGCCCTAATCCTTAGGCTTAGGGAGCCCAAGGCCTGGTGAGCCCCAGTTCTTAGACTTTGGAAGCCCCAGCCTGGGGCGCCTAGCCCTTAGGCTTTGGGAGCCCCAGGCTTGGGGCACTCCAGCCCTCAGTATTTTGTATGACCAGACCTGGGGCGCTCCAGCCATTAGGCTTTGGGAGCCCCAGGCCTGCGGTGCCCCAGCCCTTAGGCTTTGATAGCCCCAGTTCTGGGGAGCCCCAGCCCTTAGGCTTAGTTAGCCCCAGGCCTCGTTCGCCCTAGCCCTTATACTTTGGGAGCCCGAGGCCGGGTCACCCCAGCCCTTAGTCTTTGGGAGCCCCAGACCTGGGGCTCACCAGCCCTTAGGCTTTGGGAGCTCCAGTCCTGGGGCGCCTCAGCCCTTATTCTTAGTTAGCCCCAGGCCTAGGGCGCCCCAGCCCTTAGGCTTTGGAACCCCAGGCATGGGGCGCCCCAGCCATAAGGCTTAGGGAGCCCCTGGCATGGGGCACCCCAGCCCTTAGGCTGTGGGAGCCCAAGGCCGCGGGCGCCCCAGCTCTTAGGCTTAGGTTGCCCAAGGCTTGGGGCGCCCCAGCCCTTAGGCTTTGGGAGCGCCAGGCCTGTGGCGCCGCAGCCCTTAGGCTTTGGGAGCCCCAGGCAAGGGACGCCCAAGCCCATAGGTTTTGGGAGCGCCAGGCCTGGGTTGCCCCCGCCTTTAGGCGTAGTGGGCCCCAGGCCTGGTGAGCCCAAACTCTTAGACTTAGGGAGCCCCAGGCCAGGGTCGCCCCAGCTCTCAGGCTTAGGGAGTCCAAGGCCTTGGGCGCCCCAGTCATTAAGCTTGGGAGCCCAAGGCCTGGGGCGCCCCAGCCCTTAGGCTTTGGGAGCCCAAGGCCTGGGGCGCCCCAGCCCTTAGGCTTTGGGAGCCCAAGGCCTACGGCGCCCCAGCCCTTAGGCTTTGGGAGTACCAGGACTGGGACACCCCAGCCCATAGGTTTTGGGAGCCCCAGGCCTGGGGCGCGCTAGCCATTAGGCTTAAGTAGCCCCAGACCTGGGGCACCCCAGCTCTTAGGCTTTGGAACCCCAGACCTGGGGCCCCCCAGCCTTAAGACTTAGGGAGCCCCAGGCCTGGGGCGCCCCAACCCTTAGGCTTAGGTAGCCCCAGGCCTGGGGCGCCCCAGCCCTTAGGCTTTGGGAGCGCCAGACCTGTGGCGCCGCAGCCCTTAGGCTTTGGGAGCCCCAGGCAAGGGACGCCCAAGCCCATAGGTTTTGGGAGCCCCAGGCCTGGTGAGCCCCAACTCTTAGACTTAGGGAGCCCCAGGCCAGGGTCTCCCCAGCTCTTAGGCTTATTGAGCCCCATACCTGGGGCACCCCAGCCCTTAGGCTTAGGGAGCCCCAGGCCTGGGGCGCCCCAGCATTTAGGCTTAGGGAGCCCCAGGCCAGGTTAGCCCCAGCTCTTAGACTTTGGGAGCCCCAGGCCTGGGGCGCCCCACCCTTGGCCTTAGGGAGCCCCAGGCCTGGGACGCCTCAGTCCTTCGGCTTTGGGAGCCCCAGGACTGGGGTGCCCCAGCTCTTGGGCTTATAGAGCCCTAGGCCTGGGGCACCCCAGCACTTAGGCTTTGGGAGCCCAGGGCCTGGGATGCCCCAGCCCTTCGGCTTAGGGAGCTCCAAGCCTGGGGCGCCCCCACACTTAGGCTTAGGGAGCCCCTGGTCTGGGGCGCCCAAACCCTTAGGCTTAGAGAGCCCCAGGCCTGAGGCGCCCCAGCCCTTAGGCTTATATAGCCCCAGACCTGGGTCGCCCCAGCCCTTACGCTTAGGGATCCCCAGGCCTGGGGCGCCCCAGCCCTTTGGCTTAGGGAGCCCCAGGCCTGGTGATCCCCAGCTCTTAGACTTTGGGAACGCCAGGCCTGGGACGCCCAGCCCTTAGGCTTTGGGAGACCCAGGCCTGGGGCTCCCCAGCCCTTAGGATTTGGGTGCGCCAGGTCTAGGGTGCCCCAGCCCTTAGGCTTAGGGAGCCCCAGGCCTGGTGATCCCCAGCTCTTAGACTTAGTGAGCCCCTGGCCTGGGGCTCCCCAGCCCTTAGGCTTTGGGAGCCCCAGGCCTGGGGCGCCCCAATCCTTAGCCTTAGGGAGCCACAGGCCTGGGGCACCCAGCCCTTAGGCTTTGGGAGACCCAGGCTTGGGTCGCCCCAGCTCTTAGTCTTGGGCGCCCCTGAACTTGGGCGCCCCTGCCCTTAGGCTTAGGGAGCCCCAGGCCTGGGGCTCCCCAGGCCTTAGACTTAAGAAGCCCAAGGCCTGGGACGCCCCAGCCCTTAGGCTTTGATAGCCCCAGGTCTTGGGAGCCCCAGCCCTTAGGCTTAGTTAACCCCAGGCCTGGGTCGCCCTAGTCCTTAGACTTTGGGAGGCCGAGGTCGGGTCACCCCAGCCCTTAGTCTTTGGGAGCCCCGACCTGGGGCGCCCCAGCCCTTAGACTTTGGGAGCTCCAGGCCTGGGGCGCCTCAGCGCTTAGGCTTTGGGAGCCCCAGGCCTGGGACTCAATTGCCCATAGGTTTTGGGAGCCCCAGGCCTGCGGCGCCCCAGCCCTTAGGCTTTGGAACTCCAGGCATGGGGCGCCCCAGCCCTTAGGCTTTGGGAGCCCTAGGTCTGGGGCGCCCCAGCCCTTAGCCTTAGGGAGCCCTAGGCCTCGGGTGCCCCAGCCCTTAGGCTTAGGGTGCCCCAGGCCTGGGACGCCTCAGCACTTGGGCTTTTGGAGCCCCAGGCCTGGGGCGCCCCAGCCCTTAGGCTTTGGTAGTCCCTGGCCTGGTGAGCCCCAGCTCTTAGACTTAGGGAGCCCCTGGCCTGAGGCACCCCAGCACTTACACTTAGGGAGCCCCAGGCCTGGGGGGCCCCAGCCCTTAGACTTATAGAGCCCCAGACATGCGGCGCCCCAGCAATTAGGCTTAGGGATTCCCAACTTGGGGCGCCCCAGCCATTAGACTTAGGGAGCCCCAGGCCTGGGGCGCCCCAGCCCTTAGGCTTTGGGAGCCCCAGGCCTGGGACTCCTCATTCCTTGGGCTTTGGGAGCCCCAGGCCTGGGGCGCCCCAGCCCTTGGGCTTAGACAGACCCAGGCCTGGGGTGCCCCAGCCCTTAGGCTTTGGGATCCCCAGGCCTGGCGCACCACCGCCCTTACACTTTGGGAGCCCCTGGCCTGAGGCGCCCCAGCCCTTGGGCTATGGGAGCCCCTGGCCTGCGGGGACCCAGCCCTTAGGCTTAGGGAGCCCCAGGCCAGGGTCGCCCAAGCCTTAGGCTTAGAGAGCCCCAGACCGGGGGTGCCCCAGCAATTAGGCTTTGGGAGCCCCAGGCCAGGGTCGCCCCAGCCCTTAGGCTTAGAGAGCCCCAGACTTGGGGCACCCCAGCAATTAGGCTTAGGGAGCCCCAGGCCTGGGGCGCCCCAGCCCTTAGGATTAGGGATGCCCAGGCCTGGGGCGCCCCAGCCCTTAGGCTTAGGGATCCCCAGGCCTGGGGCGCCCCAGCCCTTAGTTTTAGGGAGCCCCAGGCCTGGGTCGCCCCAGCCCTTAGGATTTGGGAGCCCCATGCCTGGGGTGCCCCAGCCCTTAGGCTTAGAGATCCCCAGACCTGGGGCGCCCCAGCAATTAGGCTTAGGGAGTGCCAGGCCAGGGTCTCCCCGGCCCTTAGGCTTAGGGAGCCCCAGTTCTGGGGCGCCCCAGCCCTTAGTTTTAGGGAGCCCCAGGCCTGGGTCGCCCCAGCCCTTAGGCTGTGGGAGCCCCAAGCCTGGGGTGCCCCAGCCCTTAGGCTTCGGGAGCCCCAGGCCTGGAGAACCCCAGCCCTTAGGCTTAGAGATCCCCAGACCTGGGGCTCCCCAGCAATTAGGCTTAGGGAGCGCCAGGCCAGGGTCTCACCGGCCCTTAGGCTTAGGGAGCCCCAGGTCTGGAGCGCCCTAATCCTTAGGCTTAGGTAGCCCAAGGCCTGGTGAGCCCCAGTTCTTAGACTTTGGAAGCCCCAGCCTGGGGCGCCTAGCCCTTAGGCTTTGGGAGCCCCAGGCTTGGGGCACTCCAGCCCTCTGTATTTTGTATGCCCAGACCTGGGGCGCTCCAGCCATTAGGCTTTGAGAGCCCCAGGCCTGCGGTGCCCCAGCCCTTAGGCTTTGATAGCCCCAGTTCTGGGGCGCCCCAGCCCTTATGCTTAGTTAGCCCCTGGCCTCGTTCGCCCTAGCCCTTATACTTTGGGAGCCCGAGGCCGGGTCACCCCAGCCCTTAGTCTTTGGGAGCCCCAGACCTGGGGCTCACCAGCACTTAGGCTTTGGAACCCCAGGCATGGGGCGCCCCAGCCTTGGGAGCCCCTGGCAGGGGCACCCCAGCCCTTAGGCTGTGGGAGCCCAAGGCCTGGGGCGCCCCAGCTCTTAGGCTTAGGTTGCCCCAGGCCTGGGGCGCCCCAGCCCTTAAGCTTGGGAGCCCCAGGCCTGGGGCGCCTCAGCCCTTAGGCTTTGGGAGGCCCAGGCAAGGGACGCCCAAGCCCAAAGGTTTTGGGAGCGCCAGGCCTGGGGTACCCCCGCCATTAGGCGTAGTGAGCCCCAGGCCTGGTGAGCCCCAACTCTTAGACTTAGGGAGCCCCAGGCCAGGCGTGCCCCAGCTCTTAGGCTTAGGGAGTCCAAGGCCTGGGGCGCCCCAGCCCTTAAGCTTTGGAGTCCCAGGCCTGGGGCGCCCCAGCCCTTAGGCTTTGGGAGCCCAAGGCCTGGGGCGCCCCAGCCCTTAGGCTTTGGGAGCACCGGGACTGGGACACACCAGCCCATAGGTTTTGGGAGCCCCAGGCCTGGGGCGCGCTAGGCATTAGGCTTAAGTAGCCCCAGACCTGGGGCACCCCAGCTCTTAGGCTTTGGAACCCCATACCTGGGCCCCCCAGCCTTAAGACTTAGGGAGCCCCAGGCCTGGGGCGCCCCAACCCTTAGGCTTAGGGAGCCCCAGACCTGGGGCGCCCCAGCCCTTAGGCTTTGGGAGCGCCAGGCCTGTGGCGCCGCAGCCCTTACACTTTGGGAGCCCCAGGCAAAGGACGCCCAAGCCCATAGGTTTTGGGAGCGCCAGGCCTGGGGTGCTCCCGCCATTAGGCGTACTGAGCCCCAGGCCTGGTGAGCCCCAACTCTTAGTCTTAGGGAGCCCCAGGCCAGGGTCGCCCCAGCTCTTAGGCTTATTGAACCCCAGACCTGGGGCGCCCCAGCCATTAGGCTTAGGGAACCCCAGGCCTGTGGCGCTCCAGCCCTTAGGCTTAGGGAGCCCCAGGCCTGGGTTGCCCCAAGCCCTTAGGCTTTGGGAGCCCCAGGCCTGGTGCGCCCCAACCCTTAGGCTTAGGGAGCCCCTGTCCTGGGGCGCCCCAGCTCTGCGGCTTAGGTTGCCCCAGGCCTGGGGTGCCCCAGCCCGTAGATTTTGGGAGCCCCAGGCCTGGGGCGCCCCAGCCCTTAGGCTTTTGGAGCCCCAGGCCAGGGCGCCCCCACCCTTAGGCGTAGGGAGCCCCAGGCCTGGTGAGCCATAGCTCTTAGACTTAGGTAGCCCCTGGCACTGGGTGCCCCAGCACTTAGGCTTAGGGAGCCCCATGCCTGGGGCGCCCCAGCACTTAGGCTTAGGGAGCCCCAGGCCTGGGGCGCCTCAGCCCTTAGGCTTTGGGAGCCCCAGGCCTGGGGCGCCCCAGCCCTTAGGATTTGGGAGCCCCAGGACTGGGGCGCCCTAGCCCTTAGGCTTAGGTTGCCTCAGGCCAGGGTCGCCCCACCAATTAGGCTTAGGAAGCCCTGGCCTGGGGAGCCCCAGCCCTTAGGCTTTGGGAACCCCAGTCCTGGGGCGCCCCAGTCTTAGACTTAGGGAGACTCAGGCCTGTGTCGCCCCAGCCCTTAGGCTTAGGGAGCCCCAGGCCCGTCGCCCCAGCCCTTAGGCTTTGGGAGCCCCAAGCCTGTGGCGCCCCAACCCTTAGGCTTAGGGAGCGCCAGGACTGAGGTGCCCCAGCCTTTAGGCTTTGGGAGCTCCAGGCCTGGGGCGCCCCAGCACTTAGGCTTAGGGAGCCCCAGGCCTGGGGCGCCCAATCCCTTAGGCTTTGGAAACCCCAGTGCTGGGGCGACCCAACCCTTAGTCTTTGGGATCTCCTGGCCTGGGGAGCCCCAGCCCTTAGGCTTCGGGTGCCCCAGGCCTGAGACCCCGCAGCCCTTAGGCTTAGGGAGCCCAAGACGTGGGGAGCCCCAGCCCTGGGTCGCCCCATCCTTTAGCCATAGGGAGCCCCAGGCCTGGGGCTCCCATCACTTAGGCTTAGTTAGCCCTAGTCCTGGGGAGCCCCAGCCCTTAGGCTTTGGGAGACCCAGGTCTAGGGCCCCCCTCATCCCTTTGGCTTAGGGAGCCTCAGGCCTGGGGCGCCCCAGCCCTAAGGCTTAGGGAGCCCCTGGCATGGGGCACCCCAACCCTTAGGCTGTGGGAGCCCAAGGCCTGGGGCGCCCCAGCCCTTAGGCTTAGGGAGCCCCAGGCCTGGGGCGCCAAAGCTCTTAAGCTTGGGAACCCCAGGCCTGGGGCGCCCCAGCCCTTAGGCTTTGGAAGCCCAAGGCCTGGGCACCCCAGCCCTTAGGCTTTGGGAGCCCCAGACCTGGGGCGCCCCATCCCTTAGGCTTAGGGAGCCCCAGTCTTGGGGCGCCCCAGCTCTTAAGCTTGGGAGCCCCAGGCCTGGGGCGCCCCAGCCCTTAGGCTTTGTGAGCCCCTGGCATGGGGCATCCCAGCCCTTAGGCTGTGGGAGCCCAAGAACTGGGGCGCCCCAGCCCTTAGGCTTAGGGAGCCCCAGGCCTGGGGCGCCCCAGCTCTTAAGCTTGGGAGCCCCAGGCTTGGGGCGCCCCAAGCCTTAGGCTTTGAGAGCCCAAGGCCAGGGGCACCCCTTCGCTTAGGCTTTGGGAGCCCCAGACGTGGGGCGCGCCAGCCCTTAGGCTTAAGTAGCCCCAGACCTGGGGCGCCCCAGCCCTTAGGCTTTGGAACCCCAGGCCTGTGGCGCTCCAGCCCTTAGGCTTAGGGAGACCCAGGCCTGGGTCTCCCCAGCCCTTAGGCTTTGGGAGCCCCAGGCCTAGGACGCCCCCACCCTTAGGCTTAGGGAGCCCCAGGCCTGGGGCGCCCCAGCTCTGCGGCTTAGGGTGCCCCAGGCCTGGGTCGCCCCAGCCCTTACACTTTGGGAGCCCCAAGCCTGGGGCGCCCCAGTCCTTAGGCTTTGGGAGCCCCAGGCCGGGGGCGCCCGAGTCCTTATGTTAGAGAGCCCCAGGCCAGGGTCGCCCAAGCCCTTAGGCTTAGAGAGCCCCAGATCTGGGGTGCCCCAGCAATTAGGCTTAGGGAGCACCAGGCCTGGGGCGCCCCAGCCCTTAGGATTACGGATGCCCATGCCTGGGGCGCCCCAGTCCTTAGGCATTGTTAACCCCAGTGCTGGGGCGCCGCAGCCCTTAGGCTTAGGGAGCCCCAAGCCTGGGGCGCCCCAGCCCTTAATTTTAGGGAGCCCCAGGCATGGGTCGCCCCAACCCTTCGTCTTTGGGAGTCCCTAGCCTGGGTCGCCCCAGCCCTTAGGCTTAGAGATGCCCAGACCTGGGGCGCCCCAGCAATTAGGCTTAGGGAACGCCAGGCCAGGGGCGCCCCGGCCCTTAGGCTTAGGGAGGCCCAGGCCTGGGGCGCCCCAGCATTTAGGCTTAGGGAACCCCGGGCCAGGTTAGCCCCAGCTCTTAGACTTTGGGAGCCCCAGGCCTGGGGTGCCCCACCCTTGGCCTTAGGGATCCCCAGGCCAGGTACGCCTCAGTCCTTCGGATTTGGGAGCCCCAGGACTGGGGCGCCCCAGCTCTTGGGCTTATAGAGCCCTAGGCCTAGGGCACCCCAGCACTTAGGCTTTGGGAGCCCAGGGCCTGGGACGCCCCAGCCCTTCGGCTTAGGGAGCTCCAAGCCTGGGGCGCCCCCACACTTAGGCTTAGGGAGCCCCTGGTCTGGGGCGCCCAAACCCTTAGGCTTACAGAGCCCCAGGCTTGAGGCGCCCCAGCCCTTAGGCTTAGATAGCCCCAGACCTGGGTCGCCCAAGCCCTTAGGCTTAGGGATCCCCAGGCCTGGAGCGCCCCAGCCCTTAGGCTTAGGGAGCCCCAGGCCTGGTGATCCCCAGCTCTTAGACTTTGGAAACCCCAGGCCTGGGGCGCCCAGCCTTTAGGCTTAGGGAGCCACAGGCCTGGTGATCCCCAGCTTTAGATTTAGGGAGCCCCAGAACTGGGGCACCCCAGCCATTATGCTTAGGGCGCCCCAGGCGTGTGTCGCCCCAGCACTTAAGCTTAGGGAGCCCCAGGCCTGGGGCGCCACAGCTCTTAGGCTTTGGTAGACCCAGGCCTGGGGCGCCCCAGCCCTTAGGCTTTGGGTGCGCCAGGTCTAGAGTGCCCCAGACCTTAGGCTTGGGGAGCCCCAGGCCTGGTGATCCCCAGCTCTTAGACTTAGGGAGCACCTGGCCTGGGGCGCCCCAGCCATTAGGCTTAGGGCGCCCCAGGCCTGGGTCGCCCCAGCCCTTAAGCTTAGGGAGCCACAGGACTGGGGAACCCAGCCCTTAGGCTTTGGGAGACCCAGGCTTGGGTCGCCATAGCACTTAGTCTTGGGCGCCCCTGGCTTTGGGTAACTTACATAATCCAAGTGCCCGCTAGGTAACCTACATAGTGCAAGGGCCCCCTAGTTAACCTAGATCGTCCAAGTGTCCGCTAGTTAACCTACATAATCCAAATGCCCGTTAGCTAACCTAGATAGTCCAAGGGCCCGCTAGTTGACCTATATAGTCCAAGTGCCCACTAGGTAACCTAGATAGTTCTAGTGCCCGTTAGTTTACCTAGACAGTCCAAGTGCCCGTTAGGTTACCTGCATAATAAAAGTGCCCGTTAGGTAACCTAGATAGTCCAAGTGCCCGCTAGTTAACCTACATAGTCAAAGTGCCCGCTAGGTAACCTAGATAGTCAAAGTGCCCTTTTGATAACCTAGATAGTCCAAGTGCCCGCTAGGTAACCTACATTGTCCAAGTTCCCGCAAGGTAACCTAGATAGTCCAAGTGCCCGTTACCTAACCTAGATAGTGCAAATGCCCGCTAGAGAACCTACATAGTCCAAGTCCCCGCTAGGTAAACTAGATAGTCCAAGTGCACGCTAGTTAACCTACATAGTCCAAGGGCCTGCTAGTTAACCTAGATCGTCCAAGTGTCCTCTAGTTAACCTACATAGTCCAAGTGCCCGCTAGGTAACCTACATAGTCCAAGTGCCCGCTAGGGAACCTACATAGTCCAAGTGCCCGCTATGTAACCCACATAGTCTAATTGCCCAATAGGGAACCTATATAGTCCATGTGCCTGCTAGTTAACATAGATAGTCCAAGTGCCCGCTAGGAAACGTACATAGTCCATGTGCCCGCTAGGTAACCTATATAGTCCAAATGCCCGCTAGGGAACATACATAGTCCAAGTGCCCGCAAGGTAACCTAGATAGTCAAAGTGCACGATAGTTAACCTACATAATCCAAGTGCCTGCTAGGTAAACTACATAGTCCAAGTGCCCACTAGGTAACCTAGACAGTGCAATTGCCCGCTAGTTAACCTAGACAGTCCAAGTACCCGCTAGGGAACCTACATAGTCCAAGTGCTCGCTAAGCAACCTACATAGTCCAAGTGCCCGATAGTTAACCTAGATAGTCAAAGTGCCTGCTAGGAAACCTAGATAGTCCAAGTGCCCGCTAGGTAACCTACATAGTCCAAGTGCGCGCTAGGTAACCTAGATAGTCCAATTGCCCATTAGCTAACCTAGATAGTCGAAGTGTCCGCTAGTTAACCTACATAGTCCAAGTGCCCGTTCGTTAACCTTGATAGTCAAAGTGCCCGCTATGTAACCTAGACAGTCCAAGTGCCCGCTAGGTTACCTACATAGTCCAAGTACACGTTCGTTAACCTAGATAGTCCAAGTGTCCGCTGGTAACCTACATAGTCCAAGAGCCTGCTAGGTATCCTTGATAGTCCAAGTGCCTTCTAGTTAACCTACATAGTCCAAGTGCCCTCTAGGTAACCTAGATAGCCCAAGTGCCCGCTAGGTAACCTACATACTCCAAGTGCCCGCTAGGTAACCTAAATTATCCAAATGCCCGCTAGGGAAACTACATAGTCCAAGTGCCCACTAGTTAACCTAGATAGTCCAAGGGCCCGCTAGTAAACCTAGATAGTCCAAGGGCCCTCTAGTTAACCTAGATCGTCCAAGTGTCCGCTAGGTAACCTACATAGTCCAAGTGCCTTCTAGGTAACCTAGATAGTCCAAGTGCCTGTTAGCTAACCTACATAGTCCAAGTGCCCGTTCGTTAACCTAGATAGTCCAAGTGCCCGCTATGTAACTTAGACAGTCCAAGTGCCCGCTAGGTTACCTACATAGTCCAAGTGTCCGTTCGTTAACCTAGATAGTCCAAGTGCCCGTTTGGTAACCTACATAATCCAAGTGCCCGCTTCGTAACCTGGATAGTCTAAGTGCCCGCTAGATAACCAACATAGTCAAAGTGCGCGATAGGTAACCTACATAGTCCACGTGACCGCTAGGGAACCTACATAGTCCAAGTGCCCGTTAGGGAACCTACATAGTCCAAATGCTCGCTAGGTAACCTACATACTCCAAATGCCCGCAAGGAAACCTACATAGTCTAAGTGCCCGCTAGGGAAACTACATAATCCAAGTGCCCGTTAGGTAACCTAGATTGTCCAAGTGCCCGTTAGCTAACCTAGATAGTCCAAGTGCCCGCTAGTTAACCTACATAGTCCAAGTGCCCCCTAGGTAACCTAGATAGTCCAAGTACCCGTTAGCTACCCTAGATAGTCCAAGTGCCCACTAGGTAACCTACATAGTCAAAGTGCCCGCTAGGTAACCTAGATAGTCCAAGTTCCTGTTAGCTAACCTAGATAGTCCAAGTGTCCGCTAGGTAACCTACATAGTCCAAGGGCCCGCTCATTAACCTAGTTCGTCCAAGTGTCCGCTAATTAACCTACATAGTCCAAGTGACCGCTAGGTAACCAAGATAGTCCATGTGGCCGCTAGGTAACCTACATAGTCCAAGTTCGCACTAGGTAACCTAGATAGTCCAAGTGCCCGTTACCTAACCTAGATAGTCCAAGTGCCCGCTACGTAACCTAAATAGTCCAAATGCCCGCTAGGGAAACTACATAGTCCAAGTGCCCGCTAGTTAACCTAGATAGTCCAAGTGCCCCCTAGTAAACCTACATATTGGAAGGACCCGCTAGTTAACCTAGATCGTGCAAGTGTCCGCTAGTTAACGTACATAGTCCAAGTGCCCGCTAGTTAACCTAGATAGTCCAAGTGCCCCCTAGTAAACCTACATAGTGCAAGGGCCCGCTAGTTAACCTAGATCGTGCAAGTGTCCGCTAGTTAACCTACATAGTCCAAGTGCCAGCTAGGTAACGTAGATAGTCCAATTGCCCGCTAGGGATCCTTCATAATCCAAATGCCTGCTAGGTAACCTAGATAGTCCAAGTGCCCGCTAGTTAACCTGTATAGTCCAAGTGTCCTCTAGTTAACCTACATAGTCCAAGTGCCCGCTAGGTAACCTACATAGTGCAAGTGCCCGCTAGTTAACATAGATAGTCCAAGTGCCCGTTAGGGAAGGTAC
This sequence comes from Tenrec ecaudatus, assembly GCF_050624435.1. Taxonomy (NCBI): domain Eukaryota; kingdom Metazoa; phylum Chordata; class Mammalia; order Afrosoricida; family Tenrecidae; genus Tenrec; species Tenrec ecaudatus. The sequence goes on along the minus strand of NW_027459447.1, from coordinate 151,882 downwards.
ATAGTCCAAGTGCCCGCTAGGTAACGTAGAGAGTGCAAGTGCCCGCTAGTTAACCTACATATTCCAAGTGCCTGCTAGGTAACCTAGATAGTCCAAGGGCCTGCTAGTTAACCTACATAGTCCAAGTGCCCGCTAGGTAACCTACATATTGCAAGTATTCGCTAGTTAATCTACATAGTCCAAGTGCACGCTAGTTAACCTACATAGTGCAAGTGTCCGCTAGTTAACCTACGTAGTCCAAGGGACCCCTAGTTAACCTAGATAGTCCAAGTACCCGCTAGTTAACCTACATCATCCAATTGTCCGCTAGTTAACCTACATAGTCCAGGTGCCCTTTAGGGGACCTAGATAGTCCAAGTGCCCGCTAGGGAACCTACATAGTCCAATTGTCTGCTTGGAACATACATAGTCCAAGTGCCTGTTAGTTAACCTAGATAATCCAAATGCCCGCTAGTTAACCTACATAGTCCAAGTGCCCGCTAGATAACCTACATTATCCAAGTGCCCGCTAGTTAACCTAGATAGTCCAAGTGCCCGCTAGTTAACCTAGATGGTCCAAGTGCCCGCTAGTTAGCCTACATAGTCCAAGTGCCCGCTAGGTAACCTAGACAGTCCAAGTGACCACTAGGGTACCGACATAGTCCAGTGCCCGTTCGTTAACCTACATTGTCCAAGTGCCCGCTAGGTAACGTAGATAGCCCAAGTGCCAGCTAGGGAACTTACATAGTCCAAGTGCCCGCTAGGTAACCTAGATAGTCCAAGGGCCCTCTAGTTAACCTAGATCGTCCAAGTGTCCGCTAGGTAACCTACATAGTCCAAGTGCCTTCTAGGTAACCTAGATAGTCCAAGTGCCTGTTAGCTAACCTACATAGTCCAAGTGCCCGTTCGTTAACCTAGATAGTCCAAGTGCCCGCTATGTAACTTAGACAGTCCAAGTGCCCGCTAGGTTACCTACATAGTCCAAGTGTCCGTTCGTTAACCTAGATAGTCCAAGTGCCCGTTTGGTAACCTACATAATCCAAGTGCCCGCTTCGTAACCTGGATAGTCTAAGTGCCCGCTAGATAACCAACATAGTCAAAGTGCGCGATAGGTAACCTACATAGTCCACGTGACCGCTAGGGAACCTACATAGTCCAAGTGCCCGTTAGGGAACCTACATAGTCCAAATGCTCGCTAGGTAACCTACATACTCCAAATGCCCGCAAGGAAACCTACATAGTCTAAGTGCCCGCTAGGGAAACTACATAATCCAAGTGCCCGTTAGGTAACCTAGATTGTCCAAGTGCCCGTTAGCTAACCTAGATAGTCCAAGTGCCCGCTAGTTAACCTACATAGTCCAAGTGCCCCCTAGGTAACCTAGATAGTCCAAGTACCCGTTAGCTACCCTAGATAGTCCAAGTGCCCACTAGGTAACCTACATAGTCAAAGTGCCCTCTAGGTAACCTAGATAGTCCAAGTTCCTGTTAGCTAACCTAGATAGTCCAAGTGTCCGCTAGGTAACCTACATAGTCCAAGGGCCCGCTCGTTAACCTAGTTCGTCCAAGTGTCCGCTAATTAACCTACATAGTCCAAGTGACCGCTAGGTAACCAAGATAGTCCATGTGGCCGCTAGGTAACCTACATAGTCCAAGTTCGCACTAGGTAACCTAGATAGTCCAAGTGCCCGTTACCTAACCTAGATAGTCCAAGTGCCCGCTACGTAACCTAAATAGTCCAAATGCCCGCTAGGGAAACTACATAGTCCAAGTGCCCGCTAGTTAACCTAGATAGTCCAAGTGCCCCCTAGTAAACCTACATATTGGAAGGGCCCGCTAGTTAACCTAGATCGTGCAAGTGTCCGCTAGTTAACGTACATAGTCCAAGTGCCCGCTAGTTAACCTAGATAGTCCAAGTGCCCCCTAGTAAACCTACATAGTGCAAGGGCCCGCTAGTTAACCTAGATCGTGCAAGTGTCCGCTAGTTAACCTACATAGTCCAAGTGCCAGCTAGGTAACGTAGATAGTCCAATTGCCCGCTAGGGATCCTTCATAATCCAAATGCCTGCTAGGTAACCTAGATAGTCCAAGTGCCCGCTAGTTAACCTGTATAGTCCAAGTGTCCTCTAGTTAACCTACATAGTCCAAGTGCCCGCTAGGTAACCTACATAGTGCAAGTGCCCGCTAGTTAACATAGATAATCCAAGTGCCCGTTAGGGAAGGTACATAGTCCAAGTGCCCGCTAGGTAACGTAGAGAGTGCAAGTGCCCGCTAGTTAACCTACATATTCCAAGTGCCTGCTAGGTAACCTAGATAGTCCAAGGGCCTGCTAGTTAACCTACATAGTCCAAGTGCCCGCTAGGTAACCTACATATTGCAAGTATTCGCTAGTTAATCTACATAGTCCAAGTGCACGCTAGTTAACCTACATAGTGCAAGTGTCCGCTAGTTAACCTACGTAGTCCAAGGGACCCCTAGTTAACCTAGATAGTCCAAGTACCCGCTAGTTAACCTACATCATCCAATTGTCCGCTAGTTAACCTACATAGTCCAGGTGCCCTTTAGGGGACCTAGATAGTCCAAGTGCCCGCTAGGGAACCTACATAGTCCAATTGTCTGCTTGGAACATACATAGTCCAAGTGCCTGTTAGTTAACCTAGATAATCCAAATGCCCGCTAGTTAACCTACATAGTCCAAGTGCCCGCTAGATAACCTACATTATCCAAGTGCCCGCTAGTTAACCTAGATAGTCCAAGTGCCCGCTAGTTAACCTAGATGGTCCAAGTGCCCGCTAGTTAGCCTACATAGTCCAAGTGCCCGCTAGGTAACCTAGACAGTCCAAGTGACCACTAGGGTACCGACATAGTCCAAGTGCCCGTTCGTTAACCTACATTGTCCAAGTGCCCGCTAGGTAACGTAGATAGCCCAAGTGCCAGCTAGGGAACTTACATAGTCCAAGTGCCCGCTAGGTAACCTAGATAGTCCAAGTGCCCGCTAGGTAACCTAGATAGTCCAAGTGCCCGCTAGGTAACCTACAAAGTCCAAGTGCCCGCTAGGTAATCTATATAGTCCAAATGCCCGCTAGGGAACCTACATAGTCCAAGTACCCGCTAATTAACCTACATAGTCCAATTGACCGTTAGCTAACCTAGATAGTCTAAGGGCCCACTAGTTAACCTACATAGTTCAAGTGCCCGCCAGGTAACTTAGATAATCCAAGTGCCCGCTAGTTAACCTACATAGTCCAAAGGCCCGCTAGTTAACCTACATAGTGCAAGGGCCCGCTAGTTAACCTAGATCGTCCAAGTGTCCGCTAGTTAACCTACATAATCCAAATGCCCGTTAACTAACCTAGATAGTCCAAGGGCCCGCTAGTTGACCTATATAGTCCAAGTGCCCGCTAGGTAACCTAGATAGTTCTAGTGCCCGTTAGTTAACCTAGACAGTCCAAGTGCCCGCTAGGTTACCTGCATAATCCATGTGCCCGTTAGGTAACCTAGACAGTCCAAGTGCCCGCTAGTTAACCTACATAGTCAAAGTGCCCGCTAGGTAACCTAGATAGACAAAGTGCCCTGTTGGTAACCTAGATAGTCCAAGTGCCCGAGGTAACCTACATTGTCCAAGTTCCCGCAAGGTAACCTAGATAGTCCAAGTGCCCGTTACCTAACCTAGATAGTCCAAGTGCCTGCTAGGGAACCCACATAGACCAAGTGCCCGCGAGGGAAATTACATAGTCCAAGGGCTGCTAGCGAACCTACATAGTCCAAGTGCCCATTCGTTTTCCTAGAAGTCCAAGTGCCCGCTATGTAACCTAGACAGTCCAAGTGCCGGCTAGGTTACCTGCATAGTCCAAGTGCCCGTTCGTTAACCTAGATAGTCCAAGTGCCCGCTAGGGAACCTATATAGTCCAAGTGCTATCTTGGTAACCTAGATAGTCCAAGGGCCCGCTAGTTGACCTACATAGTCCAAGGGCTCGCTTGTTAACTTTGATAGTCCAAGTGCCCGCCTGTTAACCTAGATCGTCCAAGTGCCCGCTAGTTAACCTAGATCATCCAAGTGCCGGCTAGTTAATCTACATAGTCCAAGGGCCTACTTGGTAACCTAGATCGTCCAAGTGTCCTCTAGTTAACCTACATAGTCCAAGTGCCCGCTAGGTAACCTATATAGTCCCAATGCCCGCTAGAAAACCTACATAGTCCAAGTTCCCGCTAGGTAACCTAGATAGTCCAAGTGTACGCTAGTTAACCTAGATAGTCCAAGGGCCTGCTAGTTAACCAGGATCGTCCAAGTGCCCTCTAGTTAACTTACATAGTCCAAGGGCCTGCTAGTTAACCTACATAGACCAAGTGCTCGCTAGTTAACCTACATAGTCTAAGTGCCCGCTAGGTAACCTAGACAGTCCAAGTGACCACTAGGTTACCTACATAGTCCAAGTGCCCGCTAGGTAACCTAGATAGTCAAAGTGCACGCTAGTTAACCTATATAATCCAAGTGCCTGCTAGGTAAACTACATAATCCAAGTGCCCACTAGGTAACCTAGACAGTGCAATTGCCCGCTAGTTAACCTAGACAGTCCAAGTACCCGCTAGGGAACCTACATAGTCCAAGTGCTCGCTAAGCAACCTATATAGTCCAAGTGCCCGTTAGTTAACCTAGATAGTCAAAGTGCCTGCTAGGTAACCTAGATAGTCCAAGTGCCCGCTAGGTAACCTATATAGTCCAAGTGCGCGCTAGGTAACCTAGATAGCCCAAGTGCCCGCTAGGTAACCTACATAGTCCAAGTGCCCGCTAGGTAACCTAAATTATCCAAATGCCCGCTAGGAAAACTACATAGTCCAAGTGCCCGCTAGTTAACCTAGATAGTCCAAGTGCCCGCTAGTAAACCTAGATAGTCCAAGTGCCCTCTAGTTAACCTAGATAGTCCAAATGCCCGCTAGTTAACCTAGATCGTCCAAGTGTCCGCTAGGTAACCTGCATAGTCCAAGTGCCTTGTAGGTAACCTAGATAGTCCAAGTGCCTGTTAGCTAACTTACATAGTCCAAGTGCCCGTTCGTTAACATAGATAGTCCAAGTGCCCGCTATGTAACTTAGACAGTCCAAGTGCCCGCTAGGTTCCCTACATAGTCCAAGTGTCCGTTCGTTAACCTAGATAGTCCAAGTGCCCGTTTGGTAACCTACATAATCCAAGTGCCCGCTTCGTAACCTGGATAGTCTAAGTGCCCGCTAGATAACCAACATAGTCAAAGTGCGCGATAGGTAACCTACATAGTCCAAGTGCCTTCTAGGGAGCCTAAATAGTCCACGTGACCGCTAGGGAACCTACATAGTCCAATTGCCCGTTAGGGAACCTACATAGTCCAAGTACTCGCTAGGTAAGCTACATACTCCAAATGCCCGCAAGGAAACTACATAGTCTAAGTGCCCACTAGGGAACCTACAAATCCAAGTGCCCGTTAGGTAACCTAGATAGTCCAAGTGGCCCTTAGCTAACCTAGATAGTCCAAGTGCCCGCTAGTTAACCTACATAGTCCAAATGCCCGCTAGGGAACCTACATAGTCCAAGTGCCCGCTAGGTAACCTAGATAGTCAAGGTGCACGATAGTTAACCTACATAATCCAAGTGCCTGCTAGGTAAACTACATAGTCCAAGTGCCCACTAGGTAACCTAGACAGTGCAATTGCCCGCTAGTTAACCTAGACAGTCCAAGTACCCGCTAGGGAACCTACATAGTCCAAGTGCTCGCTAAGCAACCTACATAGTCCAAGTGCCCGATAGTTAACCTAGATAGTCAAAGTGCCTGCTAGGAAACCTAGATAGTCCAAGTGCCCGCTAGGTAACCTACATAGTCCAAGTGCGCGCTAGGTAACCTAGATAGTCCAATTGCCCATTAGCTAACCTAGATAGTCGAAGTGTCCGCTAGTTAACCTACATAGTCCAAGTGCCCGTTCGTTAACCTAGATAGTCAAAGTACCCGCTATGTAACCTAGACAGTCCAAGTGCCCGCTAGGTTACCTACATAGTCCAAGTACACGTTCGTTAACCTAGATAGTCCAAGTGTCCGCTGGTAACCTACATAGTCCAAGAGCCTGCTCGGTATCCTTGATAGTCCAAGTGCCTTCTAGTTAACCTACATAGTCCAAGTGCCCTCTAGGTAACCTAGATAGCCCAAGTGCCCGCTAGGTAACCTACATACTCCAAGTGCCCGCTAGGTAACCTAAATTATCCAAATGCCCGCTAGGGAAACTACATAGTCCAAGTGCCCACTAGTTAACCTAGATAGTCCAAGGGCCCACTAGTAAACCTAGATAGTCCAAGGGCCCTCTAGTTAACCTAGATCGTCCAAGTGTCCGCTAGGTAACCTACATAGTCCAAGTGCCTTCTAGGTAACCTAGATAGTCCAAGTGCCTGTTAGCTAACCTACATAGTCCAAGTGCCCGTTCGTTAACCTAGATAGTCCAAGTGCCCGCTATGTAACTTAGACAGTCCAAGTGCCCGCTAGGTTACCTACATAGTCCAAGTGTCCGTTCGTTAACCTAGATAGTCCAAGTGCCCGTTTGGTATCCTACATAATCCAAGTGCCCGCTTCGTAACCTGGATAGTCTAAGTGCCCGCTAGATAACCAACATAGTCAAAGTGCGCGATAGGTAACCTACATAGTCCACGTGACCGCTAGGGAACCTACATAGTCCAAGTGCCCGTTAGGGAACCTACATAGTCCAAATGCTCGCTAGGTAACCTACATACTCCAAATGCCCGCAAGGAAACCTACATAGTCTAAGTGCCCGCTAGGGAAACTACATAATCCAAGTGCCCGTTAGGTAACCTAGATTGTCCAAGTGCCCGTTAGCTAACCTAGATAGTCCAAGTGCCCGCTAGTTAACCTACATAGTCCAAGTGCCCCCTAGGTAACCTAGATAGTCCAAGTACCCGTTAGCTACCCTAGATAGTCCAAGTGCCCACTAGGTAACCTACATAGTCAAAGTGCCCGCTAGGTAACCTAGATAGTCCAAGTTCCTGTTAGCTAACCTAGATAGTCCAAGTGTCCGCTAGGTAACCTACATAGTCCAAGGGCCCGCTCGTTAACCTAGTTCGTCCAAGTGTCCGCTAATTAACCTACATAGTCCAAGTGACCGCTAGGTAACCAAGATAGTCCAAGTGGCCGCTAGGTAACCTACATAGTCCAAGTTCCCACTAGGTAACCTAGATAGTCCAAGTGCCTGTTACCTAACCTAGATAGTCCAAGTGCCCGCTACGTAACCTAAATAGTCCAAATGCCCGCTAGGGAAACTACATAGTCCAAGTGGCCGCTAGTTAACCTAGATAGTCCAAGTGCCCCCTAGTAAACCTACATATTGGAAGGGCCCGCTAGTTAACCTAGATCGTGCAAGTGTCCGCTAGTTAACGTACATAGTCCAAGTGTCCGCTAGTTAACCTAGATAGTCCAAGTGCCCCCTAGTAAACCTACATAGTGCAAGGGCCCGCTAGTTAACCTAGATCGTGCAAGTGTCCGCTAGTTAACCTACATAGTCCAAGTGCCAGCTAGGTAACGTAGATAGTCCAATTGCCCGCTAGGGATCCTTCATAATCCAAATGCCTGCTAGGTAACCTAGATAGTCCAAGTGCCCGCTAGTTAACCTGTATAGTCCAAGTGTCCTCTAGTTAACCTACATAGTCCAAGTGCCCGCTAGGTAACCTACATAGTGCAAGTGCCCGCTAGTTAACATAGATAGTCCAAGTGCCCGTTAGGGAAGGTACATAGTCCAAGTGCCCGCTAGGTAACGTAGAGAGTGCAAGTGCCCGCTAGTTAACCTACATATTCCAAGTGCCTGCTAGGTAACCTAGATAGTCCAAGGGCCTGCTAGTTAACCTACATAGTCCAAGTGCCCGCTAGGTAACCTACATATTGCAAGTATTCGCTAGTTAATCTACATAGTCCAAGTGCACGCTAGTTAACCTACATAGTGCAAGTGTCCGCTAGTTAACCTACGTAGTCCAAGGGACCCCTAGTTAACCTAGATAGTCCAAGTACCCGCTAGTTAACCTACATCATCCAATTGTCCGCTAGTTAACCTACATAGTCCAGGTGCCCTTTAGGGGACCTAGATAGTCCAAGTGCCCGCTAGGGAACCTACATAGTCCAATTGTCTGCTTGGAACATACATAGTCCAAGTGCCTGTTAGTTAACCTAGATAATCCAAATGCCCGCTAGTTAACCTACATAGTCCAAGTGCCCGCTAGATAACCTACATTATCCAAGTGCCCGCTAGTTAACCTAGATAGTCCAAGTGCCCGCTAGTTAACCTAGATGGTCCAAGTGCCCGCTAGTTAGCCTACATAGTCCAAGTGCCCGCTAGGTAACCTAGACAGTCCAAGTGACCACTAGGGTACCGACATAGTCCAAGTGCCCGTTCGTTAACCTACATTGTCCAAGTGCCCGCTAGGTAACGTAGATAGCCCAAGTGCCAGCTAGGGAACTTACATAGTCCAAGTGCCCGCTAGGTAACCTAGATAGTCCAAGTGCCCGCTAGGTAACCTAGATAGTCCAAGTGCCCGCTAGGTAACCTACAAAGTCCAAGTGCCCACTAGGTAATCTATATAGTCCAAATGCCCGCTAGGGAACCTACATAGTCCAAGTACCCGCTAATTAACCTACATAGTCCAATTGACCGTTAGCTAACCTAGATAGTCTAAGGGCCCACTAGTTAACCTACATAGTTCAAGTGCCCGCCAGGTAACTTAGATAATCCAAGTGCCCGCTAGTTAACCTACATAGTCCAAAGGCCCGCTAGTTAACATACATAGTGCAAGGGCCCGCTAGTTAACCTAGATCGTCCAAGTGTCCGCTAGTTAACCTACATAATCCAAATGCCCGTTAGCTAACCTAGATAGTCCAAGGGCCCGCTAGTTGACCTATATAGTCCAAGTGCCCGCTAGGTAACCTAGATAGTCCAAGTGCCCGCTAGGTAACCTACAAAGTCCAAGTGCCCGCTAGGTAATCTATATAGTCCAAATGCCCGCTAGGGAACCTACATAGTCCAAGTACCCGCTAATTAACCTACATAGTCCAATTGACCGTTAGCTAACCTAGATAGTCTAAGGGCCCACTAGTTAACCTACATAGTTCAAGTGCCCGCCAGGTAACTTAGATAATCCAAGTGCCCGCTAGTTAACCTACATAGTCCAAAGGCCCGCTAGTTAACCTACATAGTGCAAGGGCCCGCTAGTTAACCTAGATCGTCCAAGTGTCCGCTAGTTAACCTACATAATCCAAATGCCCGTTAGCTAACCTAGATAGTCCAAGGGCCCGCTAGTTGACCTATATAGTCCAAGTGCCCGCTAGGTAACCTAGATAGTTCTAGTGCCCGTTAGTTAACCTAGACAGTCCAAGTGCCCGCTAGGTTACCTGCATAATCCATGTGCCCGTTAGGTAACCTAGATAGTCGAAGTGTCCGCTAGTTAACCTACATAGTCCAAGTGCCCGTTCGTTAACCTAGATAGTCAAAGTGCCCGCTATGTAACCTAGACAGTCCAAGTGCCCGCTAGGTTACCTACATAGTCCAAGTACACGTTCGTTAACCTAGATAGTCCAAGTGTCCGCTGGTAACCTACATAGTCCAAGAGCCTGCTAGGTATCCTTGATAGTCCAAGTGCCTTCTAGTTAACCTACATAGTCCAAGTGCCCTCTAGGTAACCTAGATAGCCCAAGTGCCCGCTAGGTAACCTACATACTCCAAGTGCCCGCTAGGTAACCTAAATTATCCAAATGCCCGCTAGGGAAACTACATAGTCCAAGTGCCCACTAGTTAACCTAGATAGTCCAAGGGCCCGCTAGTAAACCTAGATAGTCCAAGGGCCCACTAGTTAACCTAGATCGTCCAAGTGTCCGCTAGGTAACCTACATAGTCCAAGTGCCTTCTAGGTAACCTAGATAGTCCAAGTGCCTGTTAGCTAACCTACATAGTCCAAGTGCCCGTTCGTTAACCTAGATAGTCCAAGTGCCCACTATGTAACTTAGACAGTCCAAGTGCCCGCTAGGTTACCTACATAGTCCAAGTGTCCGTTCGTTAACCTAGATAGTCCAAGTGCCCGTTTGGTAACCTACATAATCCAAGTGCCCGCTTCGTAACCTGGATAGTCTAAGTGCCCGCTAGATAACCAACATAGTCAAAGTGCGCGATAGGTAACCTACATAGTCCACGTGACCGCTAGGGAACCTACATAGTCCAAGTGCCCGTTAGGGAACCTACATAGTCCAAATGCTCGCTAGGTAACCTACATACTCCAAATGCCCGCAAGGAAACCTACATAGTCTAAGTGCCCGCTAGGGAAACTACATAATCCAAGTGCCCGTTAGGTAACCTAGATTGTCCAAGTGCCCGTTAGCTAACCTAGATAGTCCAAGTGCCCGCTAGTTAACCTGTATAGTCCAAGTGTCCTCTAGTTAACCTACATAGTCCAAGTGCCCGCTAGGTAACCTACATAGTGCAAGTGCCCGCTAGTTAACATAGATAGTCCAAGTGCCCGTTAGGGAAGGTACATAGTCCAAGTGCCCGCTAGGTAACGTAGAGAGTGCAAGTGCCCGCTAGTTAACCTACATATTCCAAGTGCCTGCTAGGTAACCTAGATAGTCCAAGGGCCTGCTAGTTAACCTACATAGTCCAAGTGCCCGCTAGGTAACCTACATATTGCAAGTATTCGCTAGTTAATCTACATAGTCCAAGTGCACGCTAGTTAACCTACATAGTGCAAGTGTCCGCTAGTTAACCTACGTAGTCCAAGGGACCCCTAGTTAACCTAGATAGTCCAAGTACCCGCTAGTTAACCTACATCATCCAATTGTCCGCTAGTTAACCTACATAGTCCAGGTGCCCTTTAGGGGACCTAGATAGTCCAAGTGCCCGCTAGGGAACCTACATAGTCCAATTGTCTGCTTGGAACATACATAGTCCAAGTGCCTGTTAGTTAACCTAGATAATCCAAATGCCCGCTAGTTAACCTACATAGTCCAAGTGCCCGCTAGATAACCTACATTATCCAAGTGCCCGCTAGTTAACCTAGATAGTCCAAGTGCCCGCTAGTTAACCTAGATGGTCCAAGTGCCCGCTAGTTAGCCTACATAGTCCAAGTGCCCGCTAGGTAACCTAGACAGTCCAAGTGACCACTAGGGTACCGACATAGTCCAAGTGCCCGTTCGTTAACCTACATTGTCCAAGTGCCCGCTAGGTAACGTAGATAGCCCAAGTGCCAGCTAGGGAACTTACATAGTCCAAGTGCCCGCTAGGTAACCTAGATAGTCCAAGTGCCCGCTAGGTAACCTAGATAGTCCAAGTGCCCGCTAGGTAACCTACAAAGTCCAAGTGCCCGCTAGGTAATCTATATAGTCCAAATGCCCGCTAGGGAACCTACATAGTCCAAGTACCCGCTAATTAACCTACATAGTCCAATTGACCGTTAGCTAACCTAGATAGTCTAAGGGCCCACTAGTTAACCTACATAGTTCAAGTGCCCGCCAGGTAACTTAGATAATCCAAGTGCCCGCTAGTTAACCTACATAGTCCAAAGGCCCGCTAGTTAACCTACATAGTGCAAGGGCCCGCTAGTTAACCTAGATCGTCCAAGTGTCCGCTAGTTAACCTACATAATCCAAATGCCCGTTAACTAACCTAGATAGTCCAAGGGCCCGCTAGTTGACCTATATAGTCCAAGTGCCCGCTAGGTAACCTAGATAGTTCTAGTGCCCGTTAGTTAACCTAGACAGTCCAAGTGCCCGCTAGGTTACCTGCATAATCCATGTGCCCGTTAGGTAACCTAGACAGTCCAAGTGCCCGCTAGTTAACCTACATAGTCAAAGTGCCCGCTAGGTAACCTAGATAGACAAAGTGCCCTGTTGGTAACCTAGATAGTCCAAGTGCCCGAGGTAACCTACATTGTCCAAGTTCCCGCAAGGTAACCTAGATAGTCCAAGTGCCCGTTACCTAACCTAGATAGTCCAAGTGCCTGCTAGGGAACCCACATAGACCAAGTGCCCGCTAGGGAACTTACATAGTCCAAGGGCTGCTAGCGAACCTACATAGTCCAAGTGCCCATTCGTTATCCTAGAAGTCCAAGTGCCCGCTATGTAACCTAGACAGTCCAAGTGCCGGCTAGGTTACCTGCATAGTCCAAGTGCCCGTTCGTTAACCTAGATAGTCCAAGTGCCCGCTAGGGAACCTATATAGTCCAAGTGCTATCTTGGTAACCTAGATAGTCCAAGGGCCCGCTAGTTGACCTACATAGTCCAAGGGCTCGCTTGTTAACTTTGATAGTCCAAGTGCCCGCCTGTTAACCTAGATCGTCCAAGTGCCCGCTAGTTAACCTAGATCATCCAAGTGCCGGCTAGTTAATCTACATAGTCCAAGGGCCTACTTGGTAACCTAGATCGTCCAAGTGTCCTCTAGTTAACCTACATAGTCCAAGTGCCCGCTAGGTAACCTATATAGTCCAAATGCCCGCTAGAGAACCTACATAGTCCAAGTTCCCGCTAGGTAACCTAGATAGTCCAAGTGTACGCTAGTTAACCTAGATAGTCCAAGGGCCTGCTAGTTAACCAGGATCGTCCAAGTGCCCTCTAGTTAACTTACATAGTCCAAGGGCCTGCTAGTTAACCTACATAGACCAAGTGCTCGCTAGTTAACCTACATAGTCTAAGTGCCCGCTAGGTAACCTAGACAGTCCAAGTGACCACTAGGTTACCTACATAGTCCAAGTGCCCGCTAGGTAACCTAGATAGTCAAAGTGCACGCTAGTTAACCTATATAATCCAAGTGCCTGCTAGGTAAACTACATAATCCAACTGCCCACTAGGTAACCTAGACAGTGCAATTGCCCGCTAGTTAACCTAGACAGTCCAAGTACCCGCTAGGGAACCTACATAGTCCAAGTGCTCGCTAAGCAACCTATATAGTCCAAGTGCCCGTTAGTTAACCTAGATAGTCAAAGTGCCTGCTAGGTAACCTAGATAGTCCAAGTGCCCGCTAGGTAACCTATATAGTCCAAGTGCGCGCTAGGTAACCTAGATAGCCCAAGTGCCCGCTAGGTAACCTACATAGTCCAAGTGCCCGCTAGGTAACCTAAATTATCCAAATGCCCGCTAGGAAAACTACATAGTCCAAGTGCCCGCTAGTTAACCTAGATAGTCCAAGTGCCCGCTAGTAAACCTAGATAGTCCAAGTGCCCTCTAGTTAACCTAGATAGTCCAAATGCCCGCTAGTTAACCTAGATCGTCCAAGTGTCCGCTAGGTAACCTGCATAGTCCAAGTGCCTTGTAGGTAACCTAGATAGTCCAAGTGCCTGTTAGCTAACTTACATAGTCCAAGTGCCCGTTCGTTAACATAGATAGTCCAAGTGCCCGCTATGTAACTTAGACAGTCCAAGTGCCCGCTAGGTTCCCTACATAGTCCAAGTGTCCGTTCGTTAACCTAGATAGTCCAAGTGCCCGTTTGGTAACCTACATAATCCAAGTGCCCGCTTCGTAACCTGGATAGTCTAAGTGCCCGCTAGATAACCAACATAGTCAAAGTGCGCGATAGGTAACCTACATAGTCCAAGTGCCTTCTAGGGAGCCTAAATAGTCCACGTGACCGCTAGGGAACCTACATAGTCCAATTGCCCGTTAGGGAACCTACATAGTCCAAGTACTCGCTAGGTAAGCTACATACTCCAAATGCCCGCAAGGAAACTACATAGTCTAAGTGCCCACTAGGGAACCTACAAATACAAGTGCCCGTTAGGTAACCTAGATAGTCCAAGTGGCCCTTAGCTAACCTAGATAGTCCAAGTGCCCGCTAGTTAACCTACATAGTCCAAATGCCCGCTAGGGAACCTACATAGTCCAAGTGCCCGCTAGGTAACCTAGATAGTCAAGGTGCACGATAGTTAACCTACATAATCCAAGTGCCTGCTAGGTAAACTACATAGTCCAAGTGCCCACTAGGTAACCTAGACAGTGCAATTGCCCGCTAGTTAACCTAGACAGTCCAAGTACCCGCTAGGGAACCTACATAGTCCAAGTGCTCGCTAAGCAACCTACATAGTCCAAGTGCCCGATAGTTAACCTAGATAGTCAAAGTGCCTGCTAGGAAACCTAGATAGTCCAAGTGCCCGCTAGGTAACCTACATAGTCCAAGTGCGCGCTGGTAACCTAGATAGTCCAATTGCCCATTAGCTAACCTAGATAGTCGAAGTGTCCGCTAGTTAACCTACATAGTCCAAGTGCCCGTTCGTTAACCTAGATAGTCAAAGTACCCGCTATGTAACCTAGACAGTCCAAGTGCCCGCTAGGTTACCTACATAGTCCAAGTACACGTTCGTTAACCTAGATAGTCCAAGTGTCCGCTGGTAACCTACATAGTCCAAGAGCCTGCTCGGTATCCTTGATAGTTCAAGTGCCTTCTAGTTAACCTACTTAGTCCAAGTGCCCTCTAGGTAACCTAGATAGCCCAAGTGCCCGCTAGGTAACCTACATACTCCAAGTGCCCGCTAGGTAACCTAAATTATCCAAATGCCCGCTAGGGAAACTACATAGTCCAAGTGCCCACTAGTTAACCTAGATAGTCCAAGGGCCCACTAGTAAACCTAGATAGTCCAAGGGCCCTCTAGTTAACCTAGATCGTCCAAGTGTCCGCTAGGTAACCTACATAGTCCAAGTGCCTTCTAGGTAACCTAGATAGTCCAAGTGCCTGTTAGCTAACCTACATAGTCCAAGTGCCCGTTCGTTAACCTAGATAGTCCAAGTGCCCGCTATGTAACTTAGACAGTCCAAGTGCCCGCTAGGTTACCTACATAGTCCAAGTGTCCGTTCGTTAACCTAGATAGTCCAAGTGCCCGTTTGGTATCCTACATAATCCAAGTGCCCGCTTCGTAACCTGGATAGTCTAAGTGCCCGCTAGATAACCAACATAGTCAAAGTGCGCGATAGGTAACCTACATAGTCCACGTGACCGCTAGGGAACCTACATAGTCCAAGTGCCCGTTAGGGAACCTACATAGTCCAAATGCTCGCTAGGTAACCTACATACTCCAAATGCCCGCAAGGAAACCTACATAGTCTAAGTGCCCGCTAGGGAAACTACATAATCCAAGTGCCCGTTAGGTAACCTAGATTGTCCAAGTGCCCGTTAGCTAACCTAGATAGTCCAAGTGCCCGCTAGTTAACCTACATAGTCCAAGTGCCCCCTAGGTAACCTAGATAGTCCAAGTACCCGTTAGCTACCCTAGATAGTCCAAGTGCCCACTAGGTAACCTACATAGTCAAAGTGCCCGCTAGGTAACCTAGATAGTCCAAGTTCCTGTTAGCTAACCTAGATAGTCCAAGTGTCCGCTAGGTAACCTACATAGTCCAAGGGCCCGCTCGTTAACCTAGTTCGTCCAAGTGTCCGCTAATTAACCTACATAGTCCAAGTGACCGCTAGGTAACCAAGATAGTCCAAGTGGCCGCTAGGTAACCTACATAGTCCAAGTTCCCACTAGGTAACCTAGATAGTCCAAGTGCCCGTTACCTAACCTAGATAGTCCAAGTGCCCGCTACGTAACCTAAATAGTCCAAATGCCCGCTAGGGAAACTACATAGTCCAAGTGGCCGCTAGTTAACCTAGATAGTCCAAGTGCCCCCTAGTAAACCTACATATTGGAAGGGCCCGCTAGTTAACCTAGATCGTGCAAGTGTCCGCTAGTTAACGTACATAGTCCAAGTGCCCGCTAGTTAACCTAGATAGTCCAAGTGCCCCCTAGTAAACCTACATAGTGCAAGGGCCCGCTAGTTAACCTAGATCGTGCAAGTGTCCGCTAGTTAACCTACATAGTCCAAGTGCCAGCTAGGTAACGTAGATAGTCCAATTGCCCGCTAGGGATCCTTCATAATCCAAATGCCTGCTAGGTAACCTAGATAGTCCAAGTGCCCGCTAGTTAACCTGTATAGTCCAAGTGTCCTCTAGTTAACCTACATAGTCCAAGTGCCCGCTAGGTAACCTACATAGTGCAAGTGCCCGCTAGTTAACATAGATAGTCCAAGTGCCCGTTAGGGAAGGTACATAGTCCAAGTGCCCGCTAGGTAACGTAGAGAGTGCAAGTGCCCGCTAGTTAACCTACATATTCCAAGTGCCTGCTAGGTACCCTAGATAGTCCAAGGGCCTGCTAGTTAACCTACATAGTCCAAGTGCCCGCTAGGTAACCTACATATTGCAAGTATTCGCTAGTTAATCTACATAGTCCAAGTGCACGCTAGTTAACCTAAATAGTGCAAGTGTCCGCTAGTTAACCTACGTAGTCCAAGGGACCCCTAGTTAACCTAGATAGTCCAAGTACCCGCTAGTTAACCTACATCATCCAATTGTCCGCTAGTTAACCTACATAGTCCAGGTGCCCTTTAGGGGACCTAGATAGTCCAAGTGCCCGCTAGGGAACCTACATAGTCCAATTGTCTGCTTGGAACATACATAGTCCAAGTGCCTGTTAGTTAACCTAGATAATCCAAATGCCCGCTAGTTAACCTACATAGTCCAAGTGCCCGCTAGATAACCTACATTATCCAAGTGCCCGCTAGTTAACCTAGATAGTCCAAGTGCCCGCTAGTTAACCTAGATGGTCCAAGTGCCCGCTAGTTAGCCTAAATAGTCCAAGTGCCCGCTAGGTAACCTAGACAGTCCAAGTGACCACTAGGGTACCGACATAGTCCAAGTGCCCGTTCGTTAACCTACATTGTCCAAGTGCCCGCTAGGTAACGTAGATAGCCCAAGTGCCAGCTAGGGAACTTACATAGTCCAAGTGCCCGCTAGGTAACCTAGATAGTCCAAGTGCCCGCTAGGTAACCTAGATAGTCCAAGTGCCCGCTAGGTAACCTACAAAGTCCAAGTGCCCACTAGGTAATCTATATAGTCCAAATGCCCGCTAGGGAACCTACATAGTCCAAGTACCCGCTAATTAACCTACATAGTCCAATTGACCGTTAGCTAACCTAGATAGTCTAAGGGCCCACTAGTTAACCTACATAGTTCAAGTGCCCGCCAGGTAACTTAGATAATCCAAGTGCCCGCTAGTTAACCTACATAGTCCAAAGGCCCGCTAGTTAACCTACATAGTGCAAGGGCCCGCTAGTTAACCTAGATCGTCCAAGTGTCCGCTAGTTAACCTACATAATCCAAATGCCCGTTAGCTAACCTAGATAGTCCAAGGGCCCGCTAGTTGACCTATATAGTCCAAGTGCCCGCTAGGTAACCTAGATAGTCCAAGTGCCCGCTAGGTAACCTACAAAGTCCAAGTGCCCGCTAGGTAATCTATATAGTCCAAATGCCCGCTAGGGAACCTACATAGTCCAAGTACCCGCTAATTAACCTACATAGTCCAATTGACCGTTAGCTAACCTAGATAGTCTAAGGGCCCACTAGTTAACCTACATAGTTCAAGTGCCCGCCAGGTAAATTAGATAATCCAAGTGCCCGCTAGTTAACCTACATAGTCCAAAGGCCCGCTAGTTAACCTACATAGTGCAAGGGCCCGCTAGTTAACCTAGATCGTCCAAGTGTCCGCTAGTTAACCTACATAATCCAAATGCCCGTTAGCTAACCTAGATAGTCCAAGGGCCCGCTAGTTGACCTATATAGTCCAAGTGCCCGCTAGGTAACCTAGATAGTTCTAGTGCCCGTTAGTTAACCTAGACAGTCCAAGTGCCCGCTAGGTTACCTGCATAATCCATGTGCCCGTTAGGTAACCTAGATAGTCGAAGTGTCCGCTAGTTAACCTACATAGTCCAAGTGCCCGTTCGTTAACCTAGATAGTCAAAGTGCCCGCTATGTAACCTAGACAGTCCAAGTGCCCGCTAGGTTACCTACATAGTCCAAGTACACGTTCGTTAACCTAGATAGTCCAAGTGTCCGCTGGTAACCTACATAGTCCAAGAGCCTGCTAGGTATCCTTGATAGTCCAAGTGCCTTCTAGTTAACCTACATAGTCCAAGTGCCCTCTAGGTAACCTAGATAGCCCAAGTGCCCGCTAGGTAACCTACATACTCCAAGTGCCCGCTAGGTAACCTAAATTATCCAAATGCCCGCTAGGGAAACTACATAGTCCAAGTGCCCACTAGTTAACCTAGATAGTCCAAGGGCCCGCTAGTAAACCTAGATAGTCCAAGGGCCCTCTAGTTAACCTAGATCGTCCAAGTGTCCGCTAGGTAACCTACATAGTCCAAGTGCCTTCTAGGTAACCTAGATAGTCCAAGTGCCTGTTAGCTAACCTACATAGTCCAAGTGCCCGTTCGTTAACCTAGATAGTCCAAGTGCCCGCTATGTAACTTAGACAGTCCAAGTGCCCGCTAGGTTACCTACATAGTCCAAGTGTCCGTTCGTTAACCTAGATAGTCCAAGTGCCCGTTTGGTAACCTACATAATCCAAGTGCCCGCTTCGTAACCTGGATAGTCTAAGTGCCCGCTAGATAACCAACATAGTCAAAGTGCGCGATAGGTAACCTACATAGTCCACGTGACCGTTAGGGAACCTACATAGTCCAAGTGCCCGTTAGGGAACCTACATAGTCCAAATGCTCGCTAGGTAACCTACATACTCCAAATGCCCGCAAGGAAACCTACATAGTCTAAGTGCCCGCTAGGGAAACTACATAATCCAAGTGCCCGTTAGGTAACCTAGATTGTCCAAGTGCCCGTTAGCTAACCTAGATAGTCCAAGTGCCCGCTAGTTAACCTGTATAGTCCAAGTGTCCTCTAGTTAACCTACATAGTCCAAGTGCCCGCTAGGTAACCTACATAGTGCAAGTGCCCGCTAGTTAACATAGATAGTCCAAGTGCCCGTTAGGGAAGGTACATAGTCCAAGTGCCCGCTAGGTAACGTAGAGAGTGCAAGTGCCCGCTAGTTAACCTACATATTCCAAGTGCCTGCTAGGTAACCTAGATAGTCCAAGGGCCTGCTAGTTAACCTACATAGTCCAAGTGCCCGCTAGGTAACCTACATATTGCAAGTATTCGCTAGTTAATCTACATAGTCCAAGTGCACGCTAGTTAACCTACATAGTGCAAGTGTCCGCTAGTTAACCTACGTAGTCCAAGGGACCCCTAGTTAACCTAGATAGTCCAAGTACCCGCTAGTTAACCTACATCATCCAATTGTCCGCTAGTTAACCTACATAGTCCAGGTGCCCTTTAGGGGACCTAGATAGTCCAAGTGCCCGCTAGGGAACCTACATAGTCCAATTGTCTGCTTGGAACATACATAGTCCAAGTGCCTGTTAGTTAACCTAGATAATCCAAATGCCCGCTAGTTAACCTACATAGTCCAAGTGCCCGCTAGATAACCTACATTATCCAAGTGCCCGCTAGTTAACCTAGATAGTCCAAGTGCCCGCTAGTTAACCTAGATGGTCCAAGTGCCCGCTAGTTAGCCTACATAGTCCAAGTGCCCGCTAGGTAACCTAGACAGTCCAAGTGACCACTAGGGTACCGACATAGTCCAAGTGCCCGTTCGTTAACCTACATTGTCCAAGTGCCCGCTAGGTAACGTAGATAGCCCAAGTGCCAGCTAGGGAACTTACATAGTCCAAGTGCCCGCTAGGTAACCTAGATAGTCCAAGTGCCCGCTAGGTAACCTAGATAGTCCAAGTGCCCGCTAGGTAACCTACAAAGTCCAAGTGCCCACTAGGTAATCTATATAGTCCAAATGCCCGCTAGGGAACCTACATAGTCCAAGTACCCGCTAATTAACCTACATAGTCCAATTGACCGTTAGCTAACCTAGATAGTCTAAGGGCCCACTAGTTAACCTACATAGTTCAAGTGCCCGCCAGGTAACTTAGATAATCCAAGTGCCCGCTAGTTAACCTACATAGTCCAAAGGCCCGCTAGTTAACCTACATAGTGCAAGGGCCCGCTAGTTAACCTAGATCGTCCAAGTGTCCGCTAGTTAACCTACATAATCCAAATGCCCGTTAGCTAACCTAGATAGTCCAAGGGCCCGCTAGTTGACCTATATAGTCCAAGTGCCCGCTAGGTAACCTAGATAGTTCTAGTGCCCGTTAGTTAACCTAGACAGTCCAAGTGCCCGCTAGGTTACCTGCATAATCCATGTGCCCGTTAGGTAACCTAGATAGACGAAGTGTCCGCTAGTTAACCTACATAGTCCAAGTGCCCGTTCGTTAACCTAGATAGTCAAAGTGCCCGCTATGTAACCTAGACAGTCCAAGTGCCCGCTAGGTTACCTACATAGTCCAAGTACACGTTCGTTAACCTAGATAGTCCAAGTGTCCGCTGGTAACCTACATAGTCCAAGAGCCTGCTAGGTATCCTTGATAGTCCAAGTGCCTTCTAGTTAACCTACATAGTCCAAGTGCCCTCTAGGTAACCTAGATAGCCCAAGTGCCCGCTAGGTAACCTACATACTCCAAGTGCCCGCTAGGTAACCTAAATTATCCAAATGCCCGCTAGGGAAACTACATAGTCCAAGTGCCCACTAGTTAACCTAGATAGTCCAAGGGCCCGCTAGTAAACCTAGATAGTCCAAGGGCCCTCTAGTTAACCTAGATCGTCCAAGTGTCCGCTAGGTAACCTACATAGTCCAAGTGCCTTCTAGGTAACCTAGATAGTCCAAGTGCCTGTTAGCTAACCTACATAGTCCAAGTGCCCGTTCGTTAACCTAGATAGTCCAAGTGCCCGCTATGTAACTTAGACAGTCCAAGTGACCGCTAGGTTACCTACATAGTCCAAGTGTCCGTTCGTTAACCTAGATAGTCCAAGTGCCCGTTTGGTAACCTACATAATCCAAGTGCCCGCTTCGTAACCTGGATAGTCTAAGTGCCCGCTAGATAACCAACATAGTCAAAGTGCGCGATAGGTAACCTACATAGTCCACGTGACCGCTAGGGAACCTACATAGTCCAAGTGCCCGTTAGGGAACCTACATAGTCCAAATGCTCGCTAGGTAACCTACATACTCCAAATGCCCGCAAGGAAACCTACATAGTCTAAGTGCCCGCTAGGGAAACTACATAATCCAAGTGCCCGTTAGGTAACCTAGATTGTCCAAGTGCCCGTTAGCTAACCTAGATAGTCCAAGTGCCCGCTAGTTAACCTACATAGTCCAAGTGCCCCCTAGGTAACCTAGATAGTCCAAGTACCCGTTAGCTACCCTAGATAGTCCAAGTGCCCACTAGGTAACCTACATAGTCAAAGTGCCCGCTAGGTAACCTAGATAGTCCAAGTTCCTGTTAGCTAACCTAGATAGTCCAAGTGTCCGCTAGGTAACCTACATAGTCCAAGGGCCCGCTCGTTAACCTAGTTCGTCCAAGTGTCCGCTAATTAACCTACATAGTCCAAGTGACCGCTAGGTAACCAAGATAGTCCAAGTGGCCGCTAGGTAACCTACATAGTCCAAGTTCCCACTAGGTAACCTAGATAGTCCAAGTGCCCGTTACCTAACCTAGATAGTCCAAGTGCCCGCTACGTAACCTAAATAGTCCAAATGCCCGCTAGGGAAACTACATAGTTCAAGTGCCCGCTAGTTAACCTAGATAGTCCAAGTGCCCCCTAGTAAACCTACATATTGGAAGGGCCCGCTAGTTAACCTAGATCGTGCAAGTGTCCGCTAGTTAACGTACATAGTCCAAGTGCCCGCTAGTTAACCTAGATAGTCCAAGTGCCCCCTAGTAAACCTACATAGTGCAAGGGCCCGCTAGTTAACCTAGATCGTGCAAGTGTCCGCTAGTTAACCTACATAGTCCAAGTGCCAGCTAGGTAACGTAGATAGTCCAATTGCCCGCTAGGGATCCTTCATAATCCAAATGCCTGCTAGGTAACCTAGATAGTCCAAGTGCCCGCTAGTTAACCTGTATAGTCCAAGTGTCCTCTAGTTAACCTACATAGTCCAAGTGCCCGCTAGGTAACCTACATAGTGCAAGTGCCCGCTAGTTAACATAGATAGTCCAAGTGCCCGTTAGGGAAGGTACATAGTCCAAGGGCCCGCTAGGTAACGTAGAGAGTGCAAGTGCCCGCTAGTTAACCTACATATTCCAAGTGCCTGCTAGGTAACCTAGATAGTCCAAGGGCCTGCTAGTTAACCTACATAGTCCAAGTGCCCGCTAGGTAACCTACATATTGCAAGTATTCGCTAGTTAATCTACATAGTCCAAGTGCACGCTAGTTAACCTACATAGTGCAAGTGTCCGCTAGTTAACCTACGTAGTCCAAGGGACCCCTAGTTAACCTAGATAGTCCAAGTACCCGCTAGTTAACCTACATCATCCAATTGTCCGCTAGTTAACCTACATAGTCCAGGTGCCCTTTAGGGAACCTAGATATTCCAAGTGCCCGCTAGGGAACCTACATAGTCCAATTGTCTGCTTGGAACATACATAGTCCAAGTGCCTGTTAGTTAACCTAGATAATCCAAATGCCCGCTAGTTAACCTACATAGTCTAAGTGCCCGCTAGTAACCTACATATTGCAAGTATTCGCTAGTTAATCTACATAGTCCAAGTGCACGCTAGTTAACCTACATAGTGCAAGTGTCCGCTAGTTAACCTACGTAGTCCAAGGGACCCCTAGTTAACCTAGATAGTCCAAGTACCCGCTAGTTAACCTACATCATCCAATTGTCCGCTAGTTAACCTACATAGTCCAGGTGCCCTTTAGGGGACCTAGATAGTCCAAGTGCCCGCTAGGGAACCTACATAGTCCAATTGTCTGCTTGGAACATACATAGTCCAAGTGCCTGTTAGTTAACCTAGATAATCCAAATGCCCGCTAGTTAACCTACATAGTCCAAGTGCCCGCTAGATAACCTACATTATCCAAGTGCCCGCTAGTTAACCTAGATAGTCCAAGTGCCCGCTAGTTAACCTAGATGGTCCAAGTGCCCGCTAGTTAGCCTACATAGTCCAAGTGCCCGCTAGGTAACCTAGACAGTCCAAGTGACCACTAGGGTACCGACATAGTCCAAGTGCCCGTTCGTTAACCTACATTGTCCAAGTGCCCGCTAGGTAACGTAGATAGCCCAAGTGCCAGCTAGGGAACTTACATAGTCCAAGTGCCCGCTAGGTAACCTAGATAGTCCAAGTGCCCGCTAGGTAACCTAGATAGTCCAAGTGCCCGCTAGGTAACCTACAAAGTCCAAGTGCCCACTAGGTAATCTATATAGTCCAAATGCCCGCTAGGGAACCTACATAGTCCAAGTACCCGCTAATTAACCTACATAGTCCAATTGACCGTTAGCTAACCTAGATAGTCTAAGGGCCCACTAGTTAACCTACATAGTTCAAGTGCCCGCCAGGTATCTTAGATAATCCAAGTGCCCGCTAGTTAACCTACATAGTCCAAAGGCCCGCTAGTTAACCTACATAGTGCAAGGGCCCGCTAGTTAACCTAGATCGTCCAAGTGTCCGCTAGTTAACCTACATAATCCAAATGCCCGTTAGCTAACCTAGATAGTCCAAGGGCCCGCTAGTTGACCTATATAGTCCAAGTGCCCGCTAGGTAACCTAGATAGTTCTAGTGCCCGTTAGTTAACCTAGACAGTCCAAGTGCCCGCTAGGTTACCTGCATAATCCATGTGCCCGTTAGGTAACCTAGATAGACGAAGTGTCCGCTAGTTAACCTACATAGTCCAAGTGCCCGTTCGTTAACCTAGATAGTCAAAGTGCCCGCTATGTAACCTAGACAGTCCAAGTGCCCGCTAGGTTACCTACATAGTCCAAGTACACGTTCGTTAACCTAGATAGTCCAAGTGTCCGCTGGTAACCTACATAGTCCAAGAGCCTGCTAGGTATCCTTGATAGTCCAAGTGCCTTCTAGTTAACCTACATAGTCCAAGTGCCCTCTAGGTAACCTAGATAGCCCAAGTGCCCGCTAGGTAACCTACATACTCCAAGTGCCCGCTAGGTAACCTAAATTATCCAAATGCCCGCTAGGGAAACTACATAGTCCAAGTGCCCACTAGTTAACCTAGATAGTCCAAGGGCCCGCTAGTAAACCTAGATAGTCCAAGGGCCCTCTAGTTAACCTAGATCGTCCAAGTGTCCGCTAGGTAACCTACATAGTCCAAGTGCCTTCTAGGTAACCTAGATAGTCCAAGTGCCTGTTAGCTAACCTACATAGTCCAAGTGCCCGTTCGTTAACCTAGATAGTCCAAGTGCCCGCTATGTAACTTAGACAGTCCAAGTGCCCGCTAGGTTACCTACATAGTCCAAGTGTCCGTTCGTTAACCTAGATAGTCCAAGTGCCCGTTTGGTAACCTACATAATCCAAGTGCCCGCTTCGTAACCTGGATAGTCTAAGTGCCCGCTAGATAACCAACATAGTCAAAGTGCGCGATAGGTAACCTACATAGTCCACGTGACCGCTAGGGAACCTACATAGTCCAAGTGCCCGTTAGGGAACCTACATAGTCCAAATGCTCGCTAGGTAACCTACATACTCCAAATGCCCGCAAGGAAACCTACATAGTCTAAGTGCCCGCTAGGGAAACTACATAATCCAAGTGCCCGTTAGGTAACCTAGATTGTCCAAGTGCCCGTTAGCTAACCTAGATAGTCCAAGTGCCCGCTAGTTAACCTACATAGTCCAAGTGCCCCCTAGGTAACCTAGATAGTCCAAGTACCCGTTAGCTACCCTAGATAGTCCAAGTGCCCACTAGGTAACCTACATAGTCAAAGTGCCCGCTAGGTAACCTAGATAGTCCAAGTTCCTGTTAGCTAACCTAGATAGTCCAAGTGTCCGCTAGGTAACCTACATAGTCCAAGGGCCCGCTCGTTAACCTAGTTCGTCCAAGTGTCCGCTAATTAACCTACATAGTCCAAGTGACCGCTAGGTAACCAAGATAGTCCAAGTGGCCGCTAGGTAACCTACATAGTCCAAGTTCCCACTAGGTAACCTAGATAGTCCAAGTGCCCGTTACCTAACCTAGATAGTCCAAGTGCCCGCTACGTAACCTAAATAGTCCAAATGCCCGCTAGGGAAACTACATAGTCCAAGTGCCCGCTAGTTAACCTAGATAGTCCAAGTGCCCCCTAGTAAACCTACATAGTGGAAGGGCCCGCTAGTTAACCTAGATCGTGCAAGTGTCCGCTAGTTAACGTACATAGTCCAAGTGCCCGCTATTTAACCTAGATAGTCCAAGTGCCCCCTAGTAAACCTACATAGTGCAAGGGCCCGCTAGTTAACCTAGATCGTGCAAGTGTCCGCTAGTTAACCTACATAGTCCAAGTGCCAGCTAGGTAACGTAGATAGTCCAATTGCCCGCTAGGGATCCTTCATAATCCAAATGCCTGCTAGGTAACCTAGATAGTCCAAGTGCCCGCTAGTTAACCTGTATAGTCCAAGTGTCCTCTAGTTAACCTACATAGTCCAAGTGCCCGCTAGGTAACCTACATAGTGCAAGTGCCCGCTAGTTAACATAGATAGTCCAAGTGCCCGTTAGGGAAGGTACATAGTCCAAGTGCCCGCTAGGTAACGTAGAGAGTGCAAGTGCCCGCTAGTTAACCTACATATTCCAAGTGCCTGCTAGGTAACCTAGATAGTCCAAGGGCCTGCTAGTTAACCTACATAGTCCAAGTGCCCGCTAGGTAACCTACATATTGCAAGTATTCGCTAGTTAATCTACATAGTCCAAGTGCACGCTAGTTAACCTACATAGTGCAAGTGTCCGCTAGTTAACCTACGTAGTCCAAGGGACCCCTAGTTAACCTAGATAGTCCAAGTACCCGCTAGTTAACCTACATCATCCAATTGTCCGCTAGTTAACCTACATAGTCCAGGTGCCCTTTAGGGAACCTAGATATTCCAAGTGCCCGCTAGGGAACCTACATAGTCCAATTGTCTGCTTGGAACATACATAGTCCAAGTGCCTGTTAGTTAACCTAGATAATCCAAATGCCCGCTAGTTAACCTACATAGTCCAAGTGCCCGCTAGATAACCTACATTATCCAAGTGCCCGCTAGTTAACCTAGATAGTCCAAGTGCCCGCTAGTTAACCTAGATGGTCCAAGTGCCCGCTAGTTAGCCTACATAGTCCAAGTGCCCGCTAGGTAACCTAGACAGTCCAAGTGACCACTAGGGTACCGACATAGTCCAAGTGCCCGTTCGTTAACCTACATTGTCCAAGTGCCCGCTAGGTAACGTAGATAGCCCAAGTGCCAGCTAGGGAACTTACATAATCCAAGTGCCCGCTAGGTAACCTAGATAGTCCAAGTGCCCGCTAGGTAACCTAGATAGTCCAAGTGCCCGCTAGGTAACCTACAAAGTCCAAGTGCCCACTAGGTAATCTATATAGTCCAAATGCCCGCTAGGGAACCTACATAGTCCAAGTACCCGCTAATTAACCTACATAGTCCAATTGACCGTTAGCTAACCTAGATAGTCTAAGGGCCCACTAGTTAACCTACATAGTTCAAGTGCCCGCCAGGTAACTTAGATAATCCAAGTGCCCGCTAGTTAACCTACATAGTCCAAAGGCCCGCTAGTTAACCTACATAGTGCAAGGGCCCGCTAGTTAACCTAGATCGTCCAAGTGTCCGCTAGTTAACCTACATAATCCAAATGCCCGTTAGCTAACCTAGATAGTCCAAGGGCCCGCTAGTTGACCTATATAGTCCAAGTGCCCGCTAGGTAACCTAGATAGTTCTAGTGCCCGTTAGTTAACCTAGACAGTCCAAGTGCCCGCTAGGTTACCTGCATAATCCATGTGCCCGTTAGGTAACCTAGACAGTCCAAGTGCCCGCTAGTTAACCTACATAGTCAAAGTGCCCGCTAGGTAACCTAGATAGTCAAAGTGCCCTGTTGGTAACCTAGATAGTCCAAGTGCCCGCTAGGTAACCTACATTGTCCAAGTTCCCGCAAGGTAACCTAGATAGTCCAAGTGTCCGTTACCTAACCTAGATAGTCCAAGTGCCTGCTAGGGAACCCACATAGACCAAGTGCCCGCTAGGGAACTTACATAGTCCAAGGGCTGCTAGCGAACCTACATAGTCCAAGTGCCCATTCGTTATCCTAGAAGTCCAAGTGCCCGCTATGTAACCTGGACAGTCCAAGTGCCGGCTAGGTTACCTGCATAGTCCAAGTGCCCGTTCGTTAACCTAGATAGTCCAAGTGCCCGCTAGGGAACCTATATAGTCCAAGTGCTATCTAGGTAACCTAGATAGTCCAAGGGCCCGCTAGTTGACCTACATAGTCCAAGGGCTCGCTTGTTAACTTTGATAGTCCAAGTGCCCGCCTGTTAACCTAGATCGTCCAAGTGCCCGCTAGTTAACCTAGATCATCCAAGTGCCGGCTAGTTAATCTACATAGTCCAAGGGCCTACTTGGTAACCTAGATCGTCCAAGTGTCCTCTAGTTAACCTACATAGTCCAAGTGCCCGCTAGGTAACCTATATAGTCCAAATGCCCGCTAGAGAACCTACATAGTCCAAGTTCCCGCTAGGTAACCTAGATAGTCCAAGTGTACGCTAGTTAACCTAGATAGTCCAAGGGCCTGCTAGTTAACCAGGATCGTCCAAGTGCCCTCTAGTTAACTTACATAGTCCAAGGGCCTGCTAGTTAACCTTCATAGACCAAGTGCTCGCTAGTTAACCTACATAGTCTAAGTGCCCGCTAGGTAACCTAGAGAGTCCAAGTGACCACTAGGTTACCTACATAGTCCAAGTGCCCGCTAGGGAACCTACATAGTCCAAGTGCCCGCTAGGTAACCTAGATAGTCAAAGTGCACGCTAGTTAACCTATATAATCCAAGTGCCTGCTAGGTAAACTACATAATCCAAGTGCCCACTAGGTAACCTAGACAGTGCAATTGCCCGCTAGTTAACCTAGACAGTCCAAGTACCCACTAGGGAACCTACATAGTCCAAGTGCTCGCTAAGCAACCTATATAGTCCAAGTGCCCGTTAGATAACCTAGATAGTCAAAGTGCCTGCTAGGTAACCTAGATAGTCCAAGTGCCCGCTAGGTAACCTATATAGTCCAAGTGCGCGCTAGGTAACCTAGATAGCCCAAGTGCCCGCTAGGTAACCTACATAGTCCAAGTGCCCGCTAGGTAACCTAAATTATCCAAATGCCCGCTAGGAAAACTACATAGTCCAAGTGCCCGCTAGTTAACCTAGATAGTCCAAGTGCCCGCTAGTAAACCTAGATAGTCCAAGTGCCCTCTAGTTAACCTAGATAGTCCAAGTGCCCGCTAGTTAACCTAGATCGTCCAAGTGTCCGCTAGGTAACCTGCATAGTCCAAGTGCCTTGTAGGTAACCTAGATAGTCCAAGTGCCTGTTAGCTAACCTACATAGTCCAAGTGCCCGTTCGTTAACATAGATAGTCCAAGTGCCCGCTATGTAACTTAGACAGTCCAAGTGCCCGCTAGGTTACCTACATAGTCCAAGTGTCCGTTCGTTAACCTAGATAGTCCAAGTGCCCGTTTGGTAACCTACATAATCCAAGTGCCCGCTTCGTAACCTGGATAGTCTAAGTGCCCGCTAGATAACCAACATAGTCAAAGTGCGCGATAGGTAACCTACATAGTCCAAGTGCCTTCTAGGGAGCCTAAATAGTCCACGTGACCGCTAGGGAACCTACATAGTCCAATTGCCCGTTAGGGAACCTACATAGTCCAAGTGCTCGCTAGGTAAGCTACATACTCCAAATGCCCGCAAGGAAACTACATAGTCTAAGTGCCCACTAGGGAACCTACAAATCCAAGTGCCCGTTAGGTAACCTAGATAGTCCAAGTGCCCCTTAGCTAACCTAGATAGTCCAAATGCCCGCTAGGGAACCTACATAGTCCAAGTGCCCGCTAGGTAACCTAGATAGTCAAAGTGCACGATAGTTAACCTACATAATCCAAGTGCCTGCTAGGTAAACTACATAGTCCAAGTGCCCACTAGGTAACCTAGAAAGTGCAATTGCCCGCTAGTTAACCTAGACAGTCCAAGTACCCGCTAGGGAACCTACATAGTCCAAGTGCTCGCTAAGCAACCTACATAGTCCAAGTGCCCGATAGTTAACCTAGATAGTCAAAGTGCCTGCTAGGAAACCTAGATAGTCCAAGTGCCCGCTAGGTAACCTACATAGTCCAAGTGCGCGCTAGGTAACCTAGATAGTCCAATTGCCCATTAGCTAACCTAGATAGTCGAAGTGTCCGCTAGTTAACCTACATAGTCCAAGTGCCCGTTCGTTAACCTAGATAGTCAAAGTGCCCGCTATGTAACCTAGACAGTCCAAGTGCCCGCTAGGTTACCTACATAGTCCAAGTACACGTTCGTTAACCTAGATAGTCCAAGTGTCCGCTGGTAACCTACATAGTCCAAGAGCCTGCTAGGTATCCTTGATAGTCCAAGTGCCTTCTAGTTAACCTACATAGTCCAAGTGCCCTCTAGGTAACCTAGATAGCCCAAGTGCCCGCTAGGTAACCTACATACTCCAAGTGCCCGCTAGGTAACCTAAATTATCCAAATGCCCGCTAGGGAAACTACATAGTCCAAGTGCCCACTAGTTAACCTAGATAGTCCAAGGGCCCGCTAGTAAACCTAGATAGTCCAAGGGCCCTCTAGTTAACCTAGATCGTCCAAGTGTCCGCTAGGTAACCTACATAGTCCAAGTGCCTTCTAGGTAACCTAGATAGTCCAAGTGCCTGTTAGCTAACCTACATAGTCCAAGTGCCCGTTCGTTAACCTACATAGTCCAAGTGCCCGCTATGTAACTTAGATAGTCCAAGTGCCCGCTAGGTTACCTACATAGTCCAAGTGTCCGTTCGTTAACCTAGATAGTCCAAGTGCCCGTTTGGTAACCTACATAATCCAAGTGCCCGCTTCGTAACCTGGATAGTCTAAGTGCCCGCTAGATAACCAACATAGTCAAAGTGCGCGATAGGTAACCTACATAGTCCACGTGACCGCTAGGGAACCTACATAGTCCAAGTGCCCGTTAGGGAACCTACATAGTCCAAATGCTCGCTAGGTAACCTACATACTCCAAATGCCCGCAAGGAAACCTACATAGTCTAAGTGCCCGCTAGGGAAACTACATAATCCAAGTGCCCGTTAGGTAACCTAGATTGTCCAAGTGCCCGTTAGCTAACCTAGATAGTCCAAGTGCCCGCTAGTTAACCTACATAGTCCAAGTGCCCCCTAGGTAACCTAGATAGTCCAAGTACCCGTTAGCTACCCTAGATAGTCCAAGTGCCCACTAGGTAACCTACATAGTCAAAGTGCCCGCTAGGTAACCTAGATAGTCCAAGTTCCTGTTAGCTAACCTAGATAGTCCAAGTGTCCGCTAGGTAACCTACATAGTCCAAGGGCCCGCTCGTTAACCTAGTTCGTCCAAGTGTCCGCTAATTAACCTACATAGTCCAAGTGACCGCTAGGTAACCAAGATAGTCCAAGTGGCCGCTAGGTAACCTACATAGTCCAAGTTCCCACTAGGTAACCTAGATAGTCCAAGTGCCCGTTACCTAACCTAGATAGTCCAAGTGCCCGCTACGTAACCTAAATAGTCCAAATGCCCGCTAGGGAAACTACATAGTCCAAGTGCCCGCTAGTTAACCTAGATAGTCCAAGTGCCCCCTAGTAAACCTACATAGTGGAAGGGCCCGCTAGTTAACCTAGATCGTGCAAGTGTCCGCTAGTTAACGTACATAGTCCAAGTGCCCGCTATTTAACCTAGATAGTCCAAGTGCCCCATAGTAAACCTACATAGTGCAAGGGCCCGCTAGTTAACCTAGATCGTGCAAGTGTCCGCTAGTTAACCTACATAGTCCAAGTGCCAGCTAGGTAACGTAGATAGTCCAATTGCCCGCTAGGGATCCTTCATAATCCAAATGCCTGCTAGGTAACCTAGATAGTCCAAGTGCCCGCTAGTTAACCTGTATAGTCCAAGTGTCCTCTAGTTAACCTACATAGTCCAAGTGCCCGCTAGGTAACCTACATAGTGCAAGTGCCCGCTAGTTAACATAGATAGTCCAAGTGCCCGTTAGGGAAGGTACATAGTCCAAGTGCCCGCTAGGTAACGTAGAGAGTGCAAGTGCCCGCTAGTTAACCTACATATTCCAAGTGCCTGCTAGGTAACCTAGATAGTCCAAGGGCCTGCTAGTTAACCTACATAGTCCAAGTGCCCGCTAGGTAACCTACATAGTGCAAGTATTCGCTAGTTAATCTACATAGTCCAAGTGCACGCTAGTTAACCTAGATAGTCCAAGTGCCCGCTAGGTAACCTACATAGTGCAAGTGTCCACTAGTTAACCTACGTAGTCCAAGGGACCCCTAGTTAACCTAGATAGTCCAAGTACCCGCTAGTTAACCTACATTATCCAATTGTCCGCTAGTTAACCTACATAGTCCAGGTGCCCTTTAGGGAACCTAGATAGTCCAAGTGCCCGCTAGGGAACCTACATAGTCCAATTGTCCGCTTGGAACATACATAGTCCAAGTGCCTGTTAGTTAACCTAGATAATCCAAATGCCCGCTAGTTAACCTACATAGTCCAAGTGCCCGCTAGATAACCTACATTATCCAAGTGCCCGCTAGGTAACCTATATAGTCCAAGTGCCCGCTAATTAACCTAGATAGTCCAAGTGCCCGCTAGTTAACCTAGATGGTCCAAGTGCCCGCTAGTTAGCCTACATAGTCCAAGTGCCCGCTAGGTAACCTAGACAGTCCAAGTGACCACTAGGTTACCGACATAGTCCAAGTGCCCGTTCGTTAACCTACATTGTCCAAGTGCCATCTAGGGAACTTACATAGTCCAAGTGCCCGCTAGGTAACCTAGATAGTCCAAGTGCCCGCTAGGTAACCTAGATAGTCCAAGTACCCGCTAGGTAACCTACAAAGTCCAAGTGCCCGCTAGGTAATCTATATAGTCCAAATGCCCGCTAGGGAACCTACATAGTCCAAGTACCCGCTAATTAACCTACATAGTCCAAGTGACCGTTAGCTAACCTAGATTGTCTAAGGGCCCACTAGTTAACCTACATAGTTCAAGTGCCTGCCAGGTAACTTAGATAATCCAAGTGCCCGCTAGTTAACCTACATAGTCCAAAGGCCCGCTAGTTAATCTACATAGTGCAAGGGCCCGCTAGTTAACCTAGATCGTCCAAGTGTCCGCTAGTTAACCTACATAATCCAAATGCCCGTTAGCTAACCTAGATAGTCTAAGGGCCCGCTAGTTGACCTATATAGTCCAAGTGCCCGCTAGGTAACCTAGATAGTCAAAGTGCCCTTTTGGTAACCTAGATAGTCCAAGTGCCCGAGGTAACCTACATTGTCCAAGTTCCCGCAAGGTAACCTAGATAGTCCAAGTGCCCGTTACCTAACCTAGATAGTCCAAGTGCCCGCTAGGGAACCCACATAGACCAAGTGCCCGCTAGGGAACTTAGATAGTCCAAGGGCCGCTAGCGAACCTACATGGTCCAAGTGCCCATTCGTTATCCTAGAAGTCCAAGTGCCCGCTATGTAACCTAGACAGTCCAAGTGCCGGCTAGGTTACCTGCATAGTCCAAGTGCCCGTTCGTTAACCTAGATAGTCCAAGTGCCCGCTAGGGAACCTATATAGTCCAAGTGCTATCTAGGTAACCTAGATAGTCCAAGGGCCCGCTAGTTGACCTACATAGTCCAAGGGCTCGCTTGTTAACTTTGATAGTCCAAGTGCCCGCCTTTTAACCTAGATCGTCCAAGTGCCCGCTAGTTAACCTAGATCATCCAAGTGCCGGCTAGTTAATCTACATAGTCCAAGGGCCCACTTGGTAACCTAGATCGTCCAAGTGTCCTCTAGTTAACCTACATAGACCAAGTGCCCGCTAGGTAACCTACATAGTCCAAGTGCCCGCTAGGTAACCTATATAGTCCAAATGCCCGCTAGAGAACCTACATAGTCCAAGTTCCCGCTAGGTAACCTAGATAGTCCAAGTGTACGCTAGTTAACCTAGATAGTCCAAGGGCCCGCTAGTTAACCAGGATCGTCCAAGTGCCCTCTAGTTAACTTACATAGTCCAAGGGCCTGCTAGTTAACCTACATAGACCAAGTGCTCGCTAGTTAACCTACATAGTCTAAGTGCCCGCTAGGTAACCTAGACAGTCCAAGTGACCACTAGGTTACCTACATAGTCCAAGTGCCCGCTAGGGAACCTACATAGTCCAAGTGCCCGCTAGGTAACCTAGATAGTCAAAGTGCACGCTAGTTAACCTATATAATCCAAGTGCCTGCTAGGTAAACTACATAATCCAAGTGCCCACTAGGTAACCTAGACAGTGCAATTGCCCGCTAGTTAACCTAGACAGTCCAAGTACCCGCTAGGGAACCTACATAGTCCAAGTGCTCGCTAAGCAACCTATATAGTCCAAGTGCCCGTTAGTTAACCTAGATAGTCAAAGTGCCTGCTAGGTAACCTAGATAGTCCAAGTGCCCGCTAGGTAACCTATATAGTCCAAGTGCGCGCTAGGTAACCTAGATAGTCCAATTGCCCGTTAGCTAACCTAGATAGTCGAAGTGTCCGCTAGTTAACCTACATAGTCCAAGTGCCCGTTCGTTAACCTAGATAGCCAAAGTGCACGCTAGGCAACCTAGATAGTCCAAGTGCCCGCTAGGTTACATACATAGTCCAAGTGCAGGTTCGTTAACCTAGATAGTCCAAGTGTCCGCTGGTAACCTACATAGTCCAAGAGCCTGCTAGGTATCCTTGATAGTCCAAGTGCCTTCTAGTTAACCTACATAGTCCAAGTGCCCGCTAGGTAACCTAGATAGCCCAAGTGCCCGCTAGGTAACCTACATAGTCCAAGTGCCCGCTAGGTAACCTAAATTATCCAAATGGCCGCTGGGAAAACTACATAGTCCAAGTGCCCTCTAGTTAACCTAGATAGTCCAAGTGCCCGCTAGTAAACCTAGATAGTCCAAGTGCCCTCTAGTTAACCTAGATAATCCAAGTGCCCGCTAGTTAACCTAGATCGTCCAAGTGTCCGCTAGGTAACCTGCATAGTCCAAGTGCCTTGTAGGTAACCTAGATAGTCCAAGTGCCTGTTAGCTACCCTACATAGTCCAAGTGCCCGTTCGTTAACATAGATAGTCCAAGTGCCCGCTATGTAACTTAGACAGTCCAAGTGCCCGCTAGGTTACCTACATAGTCCAAGTGTCCGTTCGTTAACCTAGATAGTCCAAGTGCCCGTTTGGTAACCTACATAATCCAAGTGCCCGCTTCGTAACCTGGATAGTCTAAGTGCCCGCTAGATAACCAACATAGTCAAAGTGCGCGATAGGTAACCTACATAGTCCACGTGACCGCTAGGGAACCTACATAGTCCAAGTGCCCGTTAGGGAACCTACATAGTCCAAATGCTCGCTAGGTAACCTACATACTCCAAATGCCCGCAAGGAAACCTACATAGTCTAAGTGCCCGCTAGGGAAACTACATAATCCAAGTGCCCGTTAGGTAACCTAGATTGTCCAAGTGCCCGTTAGCTAACCTAGATAGTCCAAGTGCCCGCTAGTTAACCTACATAGTCCAAGTGCCCCCTAGGTAACCTAGATAGTCCAAGTACCCGTTAGCTACCCTAGATAGTCCAAGTGCCCACTAGGTAACCTACATAGTCAAAGTGCCCGCTAGGTAACCTAGATAGTCCAAGTTCCTGTTAGCTAACCTAGATAGTCCAAGTGTCCGCTAGGTAACCTACATAGTCCAAGGGCCCGCTCGTTAACCTAGTTCGTCCAAGTGTCCGCTAATTAACCTACATAGTCCAAGTGACCGCTAGGTAACCAAGATAGTCCAAGTGGCCGCTAGGTAACCTACATAGTCCAAGTTCCCACTAGGTAACCTAGATAGTCCAAGTGCCCGTTACCTAACCTAGATAGTCCAAGTGCCCGCTACGTAACCTAAATAGTCCAAATGCCCGCTAGGGAAACTACATAGTCCAAGTGCCCGCTAGTTAACCTAGATAGTCCAAGTGCCCCCTAGTAAACCTACATAGTGGAAGGGCCCGCTAGTTAACCTAGATCGTGCAAGTGTCCGCTAGTTAACGTACATAGTCCAAGTGCCCGCTATTTAACCTAGATAGTCCAAGTGCCCCATAGTAAACCTACATAGTGCAAGGGCCCGCTAGTTAACCTAGATCGTGCAAGTGTCCGCTAGTTAACCTACATAGTCCAAGTGCCAGCTAGGTAACGTAGATAGTCCAATTGCCCGCTAGGGATCCTTCATAATCCAAATGCCTGCTAGGTAACCTAGATAGTCCAAGTGCCCGCTAGTTAACCTGTATAGTCCAAGTGTCCTCTAGTTAACCTACATAGTCCAAGTGCCCGCTAGGTAACCTACATAGTGCAAGTGCCCGCTAGTTAACATAGATAGTCCAAGTGCCCGTTAGGGAAGGTACATAGTCCAAGTGCCCGCTAGGTAACGTAGAGAGTGCAAGTGCCCGCTAGTTAACCTACATATTCCAAGTGCCTGCTAGGTAACCTAGATAGTCCAAGGGCCTGCTAGTTAACCTACATAGTCCAAGTGCCCGCTAGGTAACCTACATAGTGCAAGTATTCGCTAGTTAATCTACATAGTCCAAGTGCACGCTAGTTAACCTAGATAGTCCAAGTGCCCGCTAGGTAACCTACATAGTGCAAGTGTCCGCTAGTTAACCTACGTAGTCCAAGGGACCCCTAGTTAACCTAGATAGTCCAAGTACCCGCTAGTTAACCTACATTATCCAATTGTCCGCTAGTTAACCTACATAGTCCAGGTGCCCTTTAGGGAACCTAGATAGTCCAAGTGCCCGCTAGGGAACCTACATAGTCCAATTGTCCGCTTGGAACATACATAGTCCAAGTGCCTGTTAGTTAACCTAGATAATCCAAATGCCCGCTAGTTAACCTACATAGTCCAAGTGCCCGCTAGATAACCTACATTATCCAAGTGCCCGCTAGGTAACCTATATAGTCCAAGTGCCCGCTAATTAACCTAGATAGTCCAAGTGCCCGCTAGTTAACCTAGATGGTCCAAGTGCCCGCTAGTTAGCCTACATAGTCCAAGTGCCCGCTAGGTAACCTAGACAGTCCAAGTGACCACTAGGTTACCGACATAGTCCAAGTGCCCGTTCGTTAACCTACATTGTCCAAGTGCCATCTAGGGAACTTACATAGTCCAAGTGCCCGCTAGGTAACCTAGATAGTCCAAGTGCCCGCTAGGTAACCTAGATAGTCCAAGTACCCGCTAGGTAACCTACAAAGTCCAAGTGCCCGCTAGGTAATCTATATAGTCCAAATGCCCGCTAGGGAACCTACATAGTCCAAGTACCCGCTAATTAACCTACATAGTCCAAGTGACCGTTAGCTAACCTAGATTGTCTAAGGGCCCACTAGTTAACCTACATAGTTCAAGTGCCTGCCAGGTAACTTAGATAATCCAAGTGCCCGCTAGTTAACCTACATAGTCCAAAGGCCCGCTAGTTAATCTACATAGTGCAAGGGCCCGCTAGTTAACCTAGATCGTCCAAGTGTCCGCTAGTTAACCTACATAATCCAAATGCCCGTTAGCTAACCTAGATAGTCCAAGGGCCCGCTAGTTGACCTATATAGTCCAAGTGCCCGCTAGGTAACCTAGATAGTCAAAGTGCCCTTTTGGTAACCTAGATAGTCCAAGTGCCCGAGGTAACCTACATTGTCCAAGTTCCCGCAAGGTAACCTAGATAGTCCAAGTGCCCGTTACCTAACCTAGATAGTCCAAGTGCCCGCTAGGGAACCCACATAGACCAAGTGCACGCTAGGGAACTTAGATAGTCCAAGGGCCGCTAGCGAACCTACATGGTCCAAGTGCCCATTCGTTATCCTAGAAGTCCAAGTGCCCGCTATGTAACCTAGACAGTCCAAGTGCCGGCTAGGTTACCTGCATAGTCCAAGTGCCCGTTCGTTAACCTAGATAGTCCAAGTGCCCGCTAGGGAACCTATATAGTCCAAGTGCTATCTAGGTAACCTAGATAGTCCAAGGGCCCGCTAGTTGACCTACATAGTCCAAGGGCTCGCTTGTTAACTTTGATAGTCCAAGTGCCCGCCTTTTAACCTAGATCGTCCAAGTGCCCGCTAGTTAACCTAGATCATCCAAGTGCCGGCTAGTTAATCTACATAGTCCAAGGGCCCACTTGGTAACCTAGATCGTCCAAGTGTCCTCTAGTTAACCTACATAGACCAAGTGCCCGCTAGGTAACCTACATAGTCCAAGTGCCCGCTAGGTAACCTATATAGTCCAAATGCCCGCTAGAGAACCTACATAGTCCAAGTTCCCGCTAGGTAACCTAGATAGTCCAAGTGTACGCTAGTTAACCTAGATAGTCCAAGGGCCCGCTAGTTAACCAGGATCGTCCAAGTGCCCTCTAGTTAACTTACATAGTCCAAGGGCCTGCTAGTTAACCTACATAGACCAAGTGCTCGCTAGTTAACCTACATAGTCTAAGTGCCCGCTAGGTAACCTAGACAGTCCTAGTGACCACTAGGTTACCTACATAGTCCAAGTGCCCGCTAGGGAACCTACATAGTCCAAGTGCCCGCTAGGTAACCTAGATAGTCAAAGTGCACGCTAGTTAACCTATATAATCCAAGTGCCTGCTAGGTAAACTACATAATCCAAGTGCCCACTAGGTAACCTAGACAGTGCAATTGCCCGCTAGTTAACCTAGACAGTCCAAGTACCCGCTAGGGAACCTACATAGTCCAAGTGCTCGCTAAGCAACCTATATAGTCCAAGTGCCCGTTAGTTAACCTAGATAGTCAAAGTGCCTGCTAGGTAACCTAGATAGTCCAAGTGCCCGCTAGGTAACCTATATAGTCCAAGTGCGCGCTAGGTAACCTAGATAGTCCAATTGCCCGTTAGCTAACCTAGATAGTCGAAGTGTCCGCTAGTTAACCTACATAGTCCAAGTGCCCGTTCGTTAACCTAGATAGCCAAAGTGCACGCTAGGCAACCTAGATAGTCCAAGTGCCCGCTAGGTTACATACATAGTCCAAGTGCAGGTTCGTTAACCTAGATAGTCCAAGTGTCCGCTGGTAACCTACATAGTCCAAGAGCCTGCTAGGTATCCTTGATAGTCCAAGTGCCTTCTAGTTAACCTACATAGTCCAAGTGCCCGCTAGGTAACCTAGATAGCCCAAGTGCCTTCTAGTTAACCTACATAGTCCAAGTGCCCGCTAGGTAACCTAAATTATCCAAATGGCCGCTGGGAAAACTACATAGTCCAAGTGCCCTCTAGTTAACCTAGATAGTCCAAGTGCCCGCTAGTAAACCTAGATAGTCCAAGTGCCCTCTAGTTAACCTAGATAATCCAAGTGCCCGCTAGTTAACCTAGATCGTCCAAGTGTCCGCTAGGTAACCTGCATAGTCCAAGTGCCTTGTAGGTAACCTAGATAGTCCAAGTGCCTGTTAGCTACCCTACATAGTCCAAGTGCCCGTTCGTTAACATAGATAGTCCAAGTGCCCGCTATGTAACTTAGACAGTCCAAGTGCCCGCTAGGTTACCTACATAGTCCAAGTGTCCGTTCGTTAACCTAGATAGTCCAAGTGCCCGTTTGGTAACCTACATAATCCAAGTGCCCGCTTCGTAACCTGGATAGTCTAAGTGCCCGCTAGATAACCAACATAGTCAAAGTGCGCGATAGGTAACCTACATAGTCCAAGTGCCTTCTAGGGAGCCTAAATAGTCCACATGACCGCTAGGGAACCTACATAGTCCAATTGCCCGTTAGGGAACCTACATAGTCCAAGTGCTCGCTAGGTAACCTACATACTCCAAATGCCCGCAAGAAACTACATAGTCTAAGTGCCCACTAGGGAACCTACAAATCCAAGTGCCCGTTAGGTAACCTAGATAGTCCAAGTGCCCCTTAGCTAACCTAGATAGTCCAAGTGCCCGCTAGTTAACCTACATAGTCCAAGTGCCCGCTAGGTAACCTAGATAGTCCAAGTGCCCTTTCGTTAGCCTAGACAGTCCAAGTGCCCGCTAGGGAATTTACATAGTCCAAGTGCCTGCTAGTTAACCTAGATAGTCCAAGTGCCCGTCTGTTAACCTAGACAGTCCAAGTGCCCGCTAGGGAAACCACATAGTCCAGTGCCCACTAGGGAACTTACGTACTCCACGTGCCCGCTAGTTGACCTAGATAGTCCAAGTGCCCGTTCGTTAACCTAGACTGTCAAAGTGCCCGCTAGGGAACCCACATAGTCCAAGTGCCCGCTAGGGAACTTACATAGTCCAAGTGCCCGTTAGTAACCTATATAGTCCTAGTACCCGCTAGGTAACGTAGATAGTCCAAGTGCCCGCTAGGGTATGTACATAGACCAAGTGCCCGCTAGGTAACCTACATAGTCCAAGTGCCCGTTAGGGAGCCTAGATAGTCCAAGTGCCCGCTAGGGAACCTGCATCGTGCAAGTACTGTTAGGTAATCTAGATAATCCAAGTGCCCGCTAGTTAACCTAGATAGTCCAAGTGCCCGCAAGTTAACCTAGAACCTCCAAGTGTCCGCTAGTTAACCTACATAGTCCAAGAACCCACTAGTTAACCTAGATAGTCCAAGTTCCCGCTATGTTTCCTACATAGTCCTAGTGTCCGCTAGGTAACCTAGATAGTCCAAGTTCCTGTTAGCTAACCTAGATAGTCCAAGTGCCCGCTAGGTAACCTAGATAGTCAAAGTGCCCGTTAGCTAAACTAGATAGTCCAAGTGCCCGCTATGTAACCTACATAGACCAAGTTCCCGCTAGGTAACCTAGATAATCCAAGTGCCCGTTACCTAACCTAGATCGTCCAAGTGCCGGCTAGGCGACCTACATAGTCCAAGAGCCCCTTCGTTAACCTATTGCCCGCTATGAAACCTAGACAGTGCAAGTGCCCGCTAGGTTACCTAGATAGTCAAAGTGCCCTTTTGGTAACCTAGATAGTCCAAGTGCCCGCTAGGTAACCTACATTGTCCAAGTTCCCGCAAGGTAACCTAGATAGTCCAAGTGCCCGTTACCTAACCTAGATAGTCCAAGTGCCCGCTAGGGAACCCACATAGACCAAGTGCCCGCTAGGGAACTTACATAATCCAAGGGCCGCTAGGGAACCTACATAGTCCAAGTGCCCATTCGTTATCCTAGAAGTCCAAGTGCCCGCTATGTAACCTAGACAGTCCAAATGCCAGCTAGGTTACTTGCATAGTCCAAGTGCCCGTTCGTTAACCTAGATAGTCCAAGTGGCCGCTAGGGAACCTATATAGTCCAAGTGCTATCTAGGTAACCTAGATAGTCCAAGGGCCCGCTAGTTGACCTACATAGTCCAAGGGCTCGCTTGTTAACTTTGATAGTCCAAGTGCCCGCCTGTTAACCTAGATCGTCCAAGTGCCCGCTAGTTAACCTAGATCATCCAAGTGCCGGCTAGTTAATCTACATAGTCCAAGGGCCCAATTGTTAACCTAGATCGTCCAAGTGCCCTCTAGCTAACTTACATAGTCCAAGGGCCTGCTAGTTAACCTACATAGACCAAGTGCTCGCTAGATAACCTACATAGTCCAAGTGCCCGCTAGGTAACCTAGACAGTCCAAGTGACAACTAGGTTACCTACATAGTCCAAGTGCCCGCTAGGGAACCTACAAAGTCCAAGTGCCCGCTAGGTAACCTAGATAGTCAAAGTGCCCACTAGGTAACCTAGACAGTGCAATTGCCCGCTAGTTAACCTAGACAGTCCAAGTAACCGCTAGGGAACCTACATAGTCCAAGTGCTCCCTAAGCAACCTACACAGTCCAAGTGCCCGTTAGTTAACCTAGATAGTCAAAGTGCCTGCTAGGTAACCTAGATAGTCCAAGTGCCCGCTAGGTAACCTACATAGTCAAAGTGCGCGCTAGGTAACCTTGATAGTGCAATTGCCCGTTAGCTTACCTAGATAGTCGAAGTGTCCGCTAGTTAACCTACATAGTCCAAGTGCCCATTCGTTAACCAAGATAGTCCAAGTGCCCGCTAGGTAACCTAGACAGTCCAAGTGCCCGCTAGGTTACCTACATAGTCCAAGTGCACGTTCGTTAACCTAGATAGTCCAAGTGTCCGCTGGTAACCTACATAGTCCAAGAGCCTGCTAGGTATCCTTGATAGTCCAAGTGCCTTCTAGTTAACCTACATAGTCCAAGTGCCCGCTAGGTAACCTAGATAGCCCAAGTGCCCGCTAGGTAACCTACATAGTCCAAGTGCCCGCTAGGTAACCTAAATTATCCAAATGGCCGCTGGGAAAACTACATAGTCCAAGTGCCCTCTAGTTAACCTAGATAGTCCAAGTGCCCGCTAGTAAACCTAGATAGTCCAAGTGCCCTCTAGTTAACCTAGATAATCCAAGTGCCCGCTAGTTAACCTAGATCGTCCAAGTGTCCGCTAGGTAACCTGCATAGTCCAAGTGCCTTGTAGGTAACCTAGATAGTCCAAGTGCCTGTTAGCTACCCTACATAGTCCAAGTGCCCGTTCGTTAACATAGATAGTCCAAGTGCCCGCTATGTAACTTAGACAGTCCAAGTGCCCGCTAGGTTACCTACATAGTCCAAGTGTCCGTTCGTTAACCTAGATAGTCCAAGTGCCCGTTTGGTAACCTACATAATCCAAGTGCCCGCTTCGTAACCTGGATAGTCTAAGTGCCCGCTAGATAACCAACATAGTCAAAGTGCGCGATAGGTAACCTACATAGTCCAAGTGCCTTCTAGGGAGCCTAAATAGTCCACATGACCGCTAGGGAACCTACATAGTCCAATTGCCCGTTAGGGAACCTACATAGTCCAAGTGCTCGCTAGGTAACCTACATACTCCAAATGCCCGCAAGAAACTACATAGTCTAAGTGCCCACTAGGGAACCTACAAATCCAAGTGCCCGTTAGGTAACCTAGATAGTCCAAGTGCCCCTTAGCTAACCTAGATAGTCCAAGTGCCCGCTAGTTAACCTACATAGTCCAAGTGCCCGCTAGGTAACCTAGATAGTCCAAGTGCCCTTTCGTTAGCCTAGACAGTCCAAGTGCCCGCTAGGGAATTTACATAGTCCAAGTGCCTGCTAGTTAACCTAGATAGTCCAAGTGCCCGTCTGTTAACCTAGACAGTCCAAGTGCCCGCTAGGGAAACCACATAGTCCAGTGCCCACTAGGGAACTTACGTACTCCACGTGCCCGCTAGTTGACCTAGATAGTCCAAGTGCCCGTTCGTTAACCTAGACTGTCAAAGTGCCCGCTAGGGAACCCACATAGTCCAAGTGCCCGCAAGGGAACTTACATAGTCCAAGTGCCCGTTAGTAACCTATATAGTCCTAGTACCCGCTAGGTAACGTAGATAGTCCAAGTGCCCGCTAGGGTATGTACATAGACCAAGTGCCCGCTAGGTAACCTACATAGTCCAAGTGCCCGTTAGGGAGCCTAGATAGTCCAAGTGCCCGCTAGGGAACCTGCATCGTGCAAGTACTGTTAGGTAATCTAGATAATCCAAGTGCCCGCTAGTTAACCTAGATAGTCCAAGTGCCCGCAAGTTAACCTAGAACCTCCAAGTGTCCGCTAGTTAACCTACATAGTCCAAGAACCCACTAGTTAACCTAGATAGTCCAAGTTCCCGCTATGTTTCCTACATAGTCCTAGTGTCCGCTAGGTAACCTAGATAGTCCAAGTTCCTGTTAGCTAACCTAGATAGTCCAAGTGCCCGCTAGGTAACCTAGATAGTCAAAGTGCCCGTTAGCTAAACTAGATAGTCCAAGTGCCCGCTA
Source organism: Tenrec ecaudatus (assembly GCF_050624435.1). Lineage (NCBI taxonomy): Eukaryota > Metazoa > Chordata > Mammalia > Afrosoricida > Tenrecidae > Tenrec > Tenrec ecaudatus. The sequence continues at coordinate 109,189 of NW_027459447.1, read as the reverse complement.
TGTAACCTACATAGACCAAGTTCCCGCTAGGTAACCTAGATAATCCAAGTGCCCGTTACCTAACCTAGATCGTCCAAGTGCCGGCTAGGCGACCTACATAGTCCAAGAGCCCCTTCGTTAACCTATTGCCCGCTATGAAACCTAGACAGTGCAAGTGCCCGCTAGGTTACCTAGATAGTCAAAGTGCCCTTTTGGTAACCTAGATAGTCCAAGTGCCCGCTAGGTAACCTACATTGTCCAAGTTCCCGCAAGGTAACCTAGATAGTCCAAGTGCCCGTTACCTAACCTAGATAGTCCAAGTGCCCGCTAGGGAACCCACATAGACCAAGTGCCCGCTAGGGAACTTACATAATCCAAGGGCCGCTAGGGAACCTACATAGTCCAAGTGCCCATTCGTTATCCTAGAAGTCCAAGTGCCCGCTATGTAACCTAGACAGTCCAAATGCCAGCTAGGTTACTTGCATAGTCCAAGTGCCCGTTCGTTAACCTAGATAGTCCAAGTGGCCGCTAGGGAACCTATATAGTCCAAGTGCTATCTAGGTAACCTAGATAGTCCAAGGGCCCGCTAGTTGACCTACATAGTCCAAGGGCTCGCTTGTTAACTTTGATAGTCCAAGTGCCCGCCTGTTAACCTAGATCGTCCAAGTGCCCGCTAGTTAACCTAGATCATCCAAGTGCCGGCTAGTTAATCTACATAGTCCAAGGGCCCAATTGTTAACCTAGATCGTCCAAGTGCCCTCTAGCTAACTTACATAGTCCAAGGGCCTGCTAGTTAACCTACATAGACCAAGTGCTCGCTAGATAACCTACATAGTCCAAGTGCCCGCTAGGTAACCTAGACAGTCCAAGTGACAACTAGGTTACCTACATAGTCCAAGTGCCCGCTAGGGAACCTACAAAGTCCAAGTGCCCGCTAGGTAACCTAGATAGTCAAAGTGCCCACTAGGTAACCTAGACAGTGCAATTGCCCGCTAGTTAACCTAGACAGTCCAAGTAACCGCTAGGGAACCTACATAGTCCAAGTGCTCCCTAAGCAACCTACACAGTCCAAGTGCCCGTTAGTTAACCTAGATAGTCAAAGTGCCTGCTAGGTAACCTAGATAGTCCAAGTGCCCGCTAGGTAACCTACATAGTCAAAGTGCGCGCTAGGTAACCTTGATAGTGCAATTGCCCGTTAGCTTACCTAGATAGTCGAAGTGTCCGCTAGTTAACCTACATAGTCCAAGTGCCCATTCGTTAACCAAGATAGTCCAAGTGCCCGCTAGGTAACCTAGACAGTCCAAGTGCCCGCTAGGTTACCTACATAGTCCAAGTGCACGTTCGTTAACCTAGATAGTCCAAGTGCCCGCTGGTAACCTACATAGTCCAAGAGCCTGCTAGGTATCCTTGATAGTCCAAGTGCCTTCTAGTTAACCTACATAGTCCAAGTGCCCGCTAGGTAACCTAGATAGCCCAAGTGCCCGCTAGGTAACCTACGTAGTCCAAGTGCCCGCTAGGTAACCTAAATTATCCAAATGCCCGCTAGGGAAACTACATAGTCCAAGTGCCCCTAGTTAACCTAGATTGTCCAAGGGCCCGCTAGTTAACCTAGATAGTCCAAGTGCCCGCTAGTTAACCTAGATCGTCCAAGTGTCCGCTAGGTAACCTACATAGTCCAAGTGCCTTCTAGGTAACCTAGATAGTCCAAGTGCCTGTTAGCAAACCTACATAGTCCAAGTGCCCGTTCGTTAACCTAGATAGTCCATGTGCCCGCTATGTAACCTAGACAGTCCAAGTGCCCTCTAGGTTACCTACATAGTCCAAGTGTCCGTTCGTTAACCTAGATAGTCCAAGTGCCCGTTTGGTAACCTACATAATCCAAGTGCCCGCTTCGTAACCTGGATAGTCTAAGTGCCCGCTAGATAACTAACATAGTCAAAGTGCGCGATAGGTAACCTACATAGTCCAAGTGCCTTCTAGGGAACCTACATAGTCCACGTGACCGCTAGGGAACTTACATAGTCCAAGTGCCCGTTAGGGAACCTACATAGTCCAAGTGCTCGCTAGGTAACCTACATACTCCAAATGCCCGCAAGGAAACCTACATAGTCTAAGTGCCCGCTAGGGGACCTACATAATCCAAGTGCCCTTTAGGTAACCTAGATTGTCCAAGTGCCCGTTAGCTAACATAGATAGTCCAAGTGCCCGCTAGTTAACCTACATAGTCCAAGTGCCCGCTAGGTAACCTAGATAGTCAAAGTACCCGTTAGCTACCCTAGATAGTCCAAGTGCCCACTAGGTAACCTACATAGTCAAAATGCCCGCTAGGTAACCTAGATAGTCCAAGTTCCTGTTAGCTAACCTAGATAGTCCAAGTGTCCGCTAGGTAACCTACATAGTCGAAGGGCCCGCTCCTTAACCTAGTTCGTCCAAGTCTCCGCTAATTAACCTACATAGTCGAAGTTCCCACTATGTAACCTAGATAGTCCCAGTGCCCGCAAGTTAACCTAGAACCTCCAAGTGCCCGCTAGGTAACCTACATAGTCCAAGTGCCCGATAGGGAACTCACATAATTCAAGTGCCCGCTAGGGAACTTACATAGTCCAAGTACCCGTTAGGTAACCTAGATAGTCCTAATGCCCGCTAGGGAACCCACATAGTCCAAGTGCCCGCTAGGGAACTTACATAGTCCAAGTGCCCGTTAGTTAATCTAGATAGTCCAAGTGCTCGCTATTTAACCTAGATAATCCAAGTACCCGCTAGGTAACGTAGATAGTCCAAGTGCCCACTAGGGGACGTACATAGTCAAGTGCCCGCTAAGTAACCTAGATAGTCCAAGTGCCCGCTAGGTTATGTACATAGACCAAGTGCCCGCTGGTAACCTACATAGTCCAAGTGCCCGATAGGGAACCTACATAGTTCAAGTGCCCGTTTGGGAGCCTAGATAGTCCAAGTGCCCGCTAGGGAACCTGCATCGTGCAAGTGCCTTACAGGTAAGCTAGATAGTCCAAGTGCACGCTAGTTAACCTAGAACTTCCAAGTGTCCGCTAGTTAACCTACATAGTCCAAGGGCCCGCTACTTAACCTTCATAGTCCATGAACCCGCTAGTTAACCTAGATTGTCCAAGTGCCCGCTAGGCAACCTACATAGTCCAAGTGCCTGTTCGTTAACCTAGAAGTCCAAGTTCCCGCTAGGTAACCTGTATAGTCCAAGTGGCCGTTAGGTAACCTAGATAGTACAAGTGCCCGCTAGGTAACCTAGATAGTCAAAGTGCCCGCTAGGCAACCTACATAGTCCAAGTGCCCATTTGTTAATCTAGAAGTCTAAGTGCCCGCTATGTAACCTAGACAGTCCAAGTGCCGGTTAGGTTACCTGCATAGTCCAAGTACCCGTTCGTTAACCTAGATAGTCCAAGTGCCCGCTAGGGAACCTATATAGCCCAAGTGCTATCTAGGTAACCTAGATACTCCAAGGGCCCGCTAGTTAACCTACATAGTCCAAGGGCTCGCTTGTTAACTTTGATAGTCCAAGTGCCCGCTGGTTAACCAAGATCGTTCAAGTGTCCGCTAGTTAACCTAGATCGTCCAAGTGCCGGCTAGTTAACCTACATAGTCCAAAGGCCTACTTGTTAACCTAGATCGTCCAAGTGTCCTCTAGTTAACCTACATAATCCAAGTGCCTGCTAGGTAACCTACATAGTGCAAGTGTCCGCTAGGTAACCTACATAGTCCAAGTGCCCACTAGTTAACATAGATAGTCCAAGTGTCCGCTAGGGAAGGTACATAGTCCAAGTGCCCGCTAATTAACCTACATAGTCCAAGTGACCGCTAGGTAACCAAGATAGTCCAAGTGGCCGCTAGGTAACCTACATAGTCCAAGTACCCACTAGGTAACCTAGATAGTCCAAGTGCCCGTTACCTAACCTAGATAGTCCAAGTGCCCGCTACGTAACCTAAATAGTCCAAATGCCCGCTAGGGAAACTACATAGTCCAAGTGCCCGCTAGTTAACCTAGATAGTCCAAGTGCCCCCTAGTAAACCTACATATTGGAAGGGCCCGCTAGTTAACCTAGATCGTGCAAGTGTCCGCTAGTTAACCTACATAGTCCAAGTGCCAGCTAGGTAACGTAGATAGTCCAATTGCCCGCTAGGGATCCTTCATAATCCAAATGCCTGCTAGGTAACCTAGATAGTCCAAGTGCCCGCTAGTTAACCTGTATAGTCCAAGTGTCCTCTAGTTAACCTACATAGTCCAAGTGCCCGCTAGGTAACCTACATAGTGCAAGTGCCCGCTAGTTAACATAGATAGTCCAAGTGCCCGTTAGGGAAGGTACATAGTCCAAGTGCCCGCTAGGTAACGTAGAGAGTGCAAGTGCCCGCTAGTTAACCTACATATTCCAAGTGCCTGCTAGGTAACCTAGATAGTCCAAGGGCCTGCTAGTTAACCTACATAGTCCAAGTGCCCGCTAGGTAACCTACATATTGCAAGTATTCGCTAGTTAATCTACATTGTCCAAGTGCACGCTAGTTAACCTACATAGTGCAAGTGTCCGCTAGTTAACCTACGTAGTCCAAGGGACCCCTAGTTAACCTAGATAGTCCAAGTACCCGCTAGTTAACCTACATCATCCAATTGTCCGCTAGTTAACCTACATAGTCCAGGTGCCCTTTAGGGAACCTAGATAGTCCAAGTGCCCGCTAGGGAACCTACATAGTCCAATTGTCTGCTTGGAACATACATAGTCCAAGTGCCTGTTAGTTAACCTAGATAATCCAAATGCCCGCTAGTTAACCTACATAGTCCAAGTGCCCGCTAGATAACCTACATTATCCAAGTGCCCGCTAGTTAACCTAGATAGTCCAAGTGCCCGCTAGTTAACCTAGATGGTCCATGTGCCCGCTAGTTAGCCTACATAGTCCAAGTGCCCGCTAGGTAACCTAGACAGTCCAAGTGACCACTAGGGTACCGACATAGTCCAAGTGCCCGTTCGTTAACCTACATTGTCCAAGTGCCCGCTAGGTAACGTAGATAGCCCAAGTGCCAGCTAGGCAACTTACATAGTCCAAGTGCCCGCTAGGTAACCTAGATAGTCCAAGTGCCCGCTAGGTAACCTAGATAGTCCAAGTGCCCGCTAGGTAACCTACAAAGTCCAAGTGCCCACTAGGTAATCTATATAGTCCAAATGCCCGCTAGGGAACCTACATAGTCCAAGTACCCGCTAATTAACCTACATAGTCCAATTGACCGTTAGCTAACCTAGATAGTCTAAGGGCCCACTAGTTAACCTACATAGTTCAAGTGCCCGCCAGGTAACTTAGATAATCCAAGTGCCCGCTAGTTAACCTACATAGTCCAAAGGCCCGCTAGTTAACCTACATAGTGCAAGGGCCCGCTAGTTAACCTAGATCGTCCAAGTGTCCGCTAGTTAACCTACATAATCCAAATGCCCGTTAGCTAACCTAGATAGTCCAAGGGCCCGCTAGTTGACCTATATAGTCCAAGTGCCCGCTAGGTAACCTAGATAGTTCTAGTGCCCGTTAGTTAACCTAGACAGTCCAAGTGCCCGCTAGGTTACCTGCATAATCCATGTGCCCGTTAGGTAACCTAGACAGTCCAAGTGCCCGCTAGTTAACCTACATAGTCAAAGTGCCCGCTAGGTAACCTAGATAGTCAAAGTGCCCTGTTGGTAACCTAGATAGTCCAAGTGCCCGCTAGGTAACCTACATTGTCCAAGTTCCCGCAAGGTAACCTAGATAGTCCAAGTGCCCGTTACCTAACCTAGATAGTCCAAGTGCCTGCTAGGGAACCCACATAGACCAAGTGCCCGCTAGGGAACTTACATAGTCCAAGGGCTGCTAGCGAACCTACATAGTCCAAGTGCCCATTCGTTATCCTAGAAGTCCAAGTGCCCGCTATGTAACCTAGACAGTCCAAGTGCCGGCTAGGTTACCTGCATAGTCCAAGTGCCCGTTCGTTAACCTAGATAGTCCAAGTGCCCGCTAGGGAACCTATATAGTCCAAGTGCTATCTAGGTAACCTAGATAGTCCAAGGGCCCGCTAGTTGACCTACATAGTCCAAGGGCTCGCTTGTTAACTTTGATAGTCCAAGTGCCCGCCTGTTAACCTAGATCGTCCAAGTGCCCGCTAGTTAACCTAGATCATCCAAGTGCCGGCTAGTTAATCTACATAGTCCAAGGGCCTACTTGGTAACCTAGATCGTCCAAGTGTCCTCTAGTTAACCTACATAGTCCAAGTGCCCGCTAGGTAACCTATATAGTCCAAATGCCCGCTAGAGAACCTACATAGTCCAAGTTCCCGCTAGGTAACCTAGATAGTCCAAGTGTACGCTAGTTAACCTAGATAGTCCAAGGGCCTGCTAGTTAACCAGGATCGTCCAAGTGCCCTCTAGTTAACTTACATAGTCCAAGGGCCTGCTAGATAACCTTCATAGACCAAGTGCTCGCTAGTTAACCTACATAGTCTAAGTGCCCGCTAGGTAACCTAGAGAGTCCAAGTGACCACTAGGTTACCTACATAGTCCAAGTGCCCGCTAGGGAACCTACATAGTCCAAGTGCCCGCTAGGTAACCTAGATAGTCAAAGTGCACGCTAGTTAACCTATATAATCCAAGTGCCTGCTAGGTAAACTACATAATCCAAGTGCCCACTAGGTAACCTAGACAGTGCAATTGCCCGCTAGTTAACCTAGACAGTCCAAGTACCCGCTAGGGAACCTACATAGTCCAAGTGCTCGCTAAGCAACCTATATAGTCCAAGTGCCCGTTAGTTAACCTAGATAGTCAAAGTGCCTGCTAGGTAACCTAGATAGTCCAAGTGCCCGCTAGGTAACCTATATAGTCCAAGTGCGCGCTAGGTAACCTAGATAGCCCAAGTGCCCGCTAGGTAACCTACATAGTCCAAGTACCCGCTAGGTAACCTAAATTATCCAAATGCCCGCTAGGAAAACTACATAGTCCAAGTGCCCGCTAGTTAACCTAGATAGTCCAAGTGCCCGCTAGTAAACCTAGATAGTCCAAGTGCCCTCTAGTTAACCTAGATAGTCCAAGTGCCCGCTAGTTAACCTAGATCGTCCAAGTGTCCGCTAGGTAACCTGCATAGTCCAAGTGCCTTGTAGGTAACCTAGATAGTCCAAGTGCCTGTTAGCTAACTTACATAGTCCAAGTGCCCGTTCGTTAACATAGATAGTCCAAGTGCCCGCTATGTAACTTAGACAGTCCAAGTGCCCGCTAGGTTACCTACATAGTCCAAGTGTCCGTTCGTTAACCTAGATAGTCCAAGTGCCCGTTTGGTAACCTACATAATCCAAGTGCCCGCTTCGTAACCTGGATAGTCTAAGTGCCCGCTAGATAACCAACATAGTCAAAGTACGCGATAGGTAACCTACATAGTCCAAGTGCCTTCTAGGGAGCCTAAATAGTCCACGTGACCGCTAGGGAACCTACATAGTCCAATTGCCCGTTAGGGAACCTACATAGTCCAAGTGCTCGCTAGGTAAGCTACATACTCCAAATGCCCGCAAGGAAACTACATAGTCTAAGTGCCCACTAGGGAACCTACAAATCCAAGTGCCCGTTAGGTAACCTAGATAGTCCAAGTGCCCCTTAGCTAACCTAGATAGTCCAAGTGCCCGCTAGTTAACCTACATAGTCCAAATGCCCGCTAGGGAACCTACATAGTCCAAGTGCCCGCTAGGTAACCTAGATAGTCAAAGTGCACGATAGTTAACCTACATAATCCAAGTGCCTGCTAGGTAAACTACATAGTCCAAGTGCCCACTAGGTAACCTAGACAGTGCAATTGCCCGCTAGGTAACCTAGACAGTCCAAGTACCCGCTAGGGAACCTACATAGTCCAAGTGCTCGCTAAGCAACCTACATAGTCCAAGTGCCCGATAGTTAACCTAGATAGTCAAAGTGCCTGCTAGGAAACCTAGATAGTCCAAGTGCCCGCTAGGTAACCTACATAGTCCAAGTGCGCGCTAGGTAACCTAGATAGTCCAATTGCCCATTAGCTAACCTAGATAGTCGAAGTGTCCGCTAGTTAACCTACATAGTCCAAGTGCCCGTTCGTTAACCTAGATAGTCAAAGTGCCCGCTATGTAACCTAGACAGTCCAAGTGCCCGCTAGGTTACCTACATAGTCCAAGTACACGTTCGTTAACCTAGATAGTCCAAGTGTCCGCTGGTAACCTACATAGTCCAAGAGCCTGCTAGGTATCCTTGATAGTCCAAGTGCCTTCTAGTTAACCTACATAGTCCAAGTGCCCTCTAGGTAACCTAGATAGCCCAAGTGCCCGCTAGGTAACCTACATACTCCAAGTGCCCGCTAGGTAACCTAAATTATCCAAATGCCCGCTAGGGAAACTACATAGTCCAAGTGCCCACTAATTAACCTAGATAGTCCAAAGGCCCGCTAGTAAACCTAGATAGTCCAAGGGCCCTCTAGTTAACCTAGATCGTCCAAGTGTCCGCTAGGTAACCTACATAGTCCAAGTGCCTTCTAGGTAACCTAGATAGTCCAAGTGCCTGTTAGCTAACCTACATAGTCCAAGTGCCCGTTCGTTAACCTAGATAGTCCAAGTGCCCGCTATGTAACTTAGACAGTCCAAGTGCCCGCTAGGTTACCTACATAGTCCAAGTGTCCGTTCGTTAACCTAGATAGTCCAAGTGCCCGTTTGGTAACCTACATAATCCAAGTGCCCGCTTCGTAACCTGGATAGTCTAAGTGCCCGCTAGATAACCAACATAGTCAAAGTGCGCGATAGGTAACCTACATAGTCCACGTGACCGCTAGGGTACCTACATAGTCCAAGTGCCCGTTAGGGAACCTACATAGTCCAAATGCTCGCTAGGTAACCTACATACTCCAAATGCCCGCAAGGAAACCTACATAGTCTAAGTGCCCGCTAGGGAAACTACATAATCCAAGTGCCCGTTAGGTAACCTAGATTGTCCAAGTGCCCGTTAGCTAACCTAGATAGTCCAAGTGCCCGCTAGTTAACCTACATAGTCCAAGTGCCCCCTAGGTAACCTAGATAGTCCAAGTACCCGTTAGCTACCCTAGATAGTCCAAGTGCCCACTAGGTAACCTACATAGTCAAAGTGCCCGCTAGGTAACCTAGATAGTCCAAGTTCCTGTTAGCTAACCTAGATAGTCCAAGTGTCCGCTAGGTAACCTACATAGTCCAAGGGCCCGCTCGTTAACCTAGTTCGTCCAAGTGTCCGCTAATTAACCTACATAGTCCAAGTGACCGCTAGGTAACCAAGATAGTCCAAGTGGCCGCTAGGTAACCTACATAGTCCAAGTTCCCACTAGGTAACCTAGATAGTCCAAGTGCCCGTTACCTAACCTAGATAGTCCAAGTGCCCGCTACGTAACCTAAATAGTCCAAATGCCAGCTAGGGAAACTACATAGTCCAAGTGCCCGCTAGTTAACCTAGATAGTCCAAGTGCCCCCTAGTAAACCTACATATTGGAAGGGCCCGCTAGTTAACCTAGATCGTGCAAGTGTCCGCTAGTTAACGTACATAGTCCAAGTGCCCGCTAGTTAACCTAGATAGTCCAAGTGCCCCCTAGTAAACCTACATAGTGCAAGGGCCCGCTAGTTAACCTAGATCGTGCAAGTGTCCGCTAGTTAACCTACATAGTCCAAGTGCCAGCTAGGTAACGTAGATAGTCCAATTGCCCGCTAGGGATCCTTCATAATCCAAATGCCTGCTAGGTAACCTAGATAGTCCAAGTGCCCGCTAGTTAACCTGTATAGTCCAAGTGTCCTCTAGTTAACCTACATAGTCCAAGTGCCCGCTAGGTAACCTACATAGTGCAAGTGCCCGCTAGTTAACATAGATAGTCCAAGTGCCCGTTAGGGAAGGTACATAGTCCAAGGGCCCGCTAGGTAACGTAGAGAGTGCAAGTGCCCGCTAGTTAACCTACATATTCCAAGTGCCTGCTAGGTAACCTAGATAGTCCAAGGGCCTGCTAGTTAACCTACATAGTCCAAGTGCCCGCTAGGTAACCTACATAGTGCAAGTATTCGCTAGTTAATCTACATAGTCCAAGTGCACGCTAGTTAACCTAGATAGTCCAAGTGCCCGCTAGGTAACCTACATAGTGCAAGTGTCCGCTTGTTAACCTACGTAGTCCAAGGGACCCCTAGTTAACCTAGATAGTCCAAGTACCCGCTAGTTAACCTACATCATCCAATTGTCCGCTAGTTAACCTACATAGTCCAGGTGCCCTTTAGGGAACCTAGATAGTCCAAGTGCCCGCTAGGGAACCTACATAGTCCAATTGTCCGCTTGGAACATACATAGTCCAAGTGCCTGTTAGTTAACCTAGATAATCCAAATGCCCGCTAGTTAACCTACATAGTCCAAGTGCCCGCTAGATAACCTACATTATCCAAGTGCCCGCTAGGTAACCTATATAGTCCAAGTGCCCGCTAATTAACCTAGATAGTCCAAGTGCCCGCTAGTTAACCTAGATGGTCCAAGTGCCCGCTAGTTAGCCTACATAGTCCAAGTGCCCGCTAGGTAACCTAGACAGTCCAAGTGACCACTAGGTTACCGACATAGTCCAAGTGCCCGTTCGTTAACCTACATTGTCCAAGTGCCATCTAGGGAACTTACATAGTCCAAGTGCCCGCTAGGTAACCTAGATAGTCCAAGTGCCCGCTAGGTAACCTAGATAGTCCAAGTGCCCGCTAGGTAACCTACAAAGTCCAAGTGCCCGCTAGGTAATCTATATAGTCCAAATGCCCGCTAGGGAACCTACATAGTCCAAGTACCCGCTAATTAACCTACATAGTCCAAGTGACCGTTAGCTAACCTAGATTGTCTAAGGGCAAACTAGTTAACCTACATAGTTCAAGTGCCTGCCAGGTAACTTAGATAATCCAAGTGCCCGCTAGTTAACCTACATAGTCCAAAGGCCCGCTAGTTAATCTACATAGTGCAAGGGCCCGCTAGTTAACCTAGATCGTCCAAGTGTCCGCTAGTTAACCTACATAATCCAAATGCCCGTTAGCTAACCTAGATAGTCCAAGGGCCCGCTAGTTGACCTATATAGTCCAAGTGCCCGCTAGGTAACCTAGATAGTCAAAGTGCCCTTTTGGTAACCTAGATAGTCCAAGTGCCCGAGGTAACCTACATTGTCCAAGTTCCCGCAAGGTAACCTAGATAGTCCAAGTGCCCGTTACCTAACCTAGATAGTCCAAGTGCCCGCTAGGGAACCCACATAGACCAAGTGCCCGCTAGGGAACTTAGATAGTCCAAGGGCCGCTAGCGAACCTACATGGTCCAAGTGCCCATTCGTTATCCTAGAAGTAAAAGTGCCCGCTATGTAACCTAGACAGTCCAAGTGCCGGCTAGGTTACCTGCATAGTCCAAGTGCCCGTTCGTTAACCTAGATAGTCCAAGTGCCCGCTAGGGAACCTATATAGTCCAAGTGCTATCTAGGTAACCTAGATAGTCCAAGGGCCCGCTAGTTGACCTACATAGTCCAAGGGCTCGCTTGTTAACTTTGATAGTCCAAGTGCCCGCCTTTTAACCTAGATCATCCAAGTGCCCGCTAGTTAACCTAGATCATCCAAGTGCCGGCTAGTTAATCTACATAGTCCAAGGGCCCACTTGGTAACCTAGATCGTCCAAGTGTCCTCTAGTTAACCTACATAGACCAAGTGCCCGCTAGGTAACCTACATAGTCCAAGTGCCCGCTAGGTAACCTATATAGTCCAAATGCCCGCTAGAGAACCTACATAGTCCAAGTTCCCGCTAGGTAACCTAGATAGTCCAAGTGTACGCTAGTTAACCTAGATAGTCCAAGGGCCCGCTAGTTAACCAGGATCGTCCAAGTGCCCTCTAGTTAACTTACATAGTCCAAGGGCCTGCTAGTTAACCTACATAGACCAAGTGCTCGCTAGTTAACCTACATAGTCTAAGTGCCCGCTAGGTAACCTAGACAGTCCAAGTGACCACTAGGTTACCTACATAGTCCAAGTGCCCGCTAGGGAACCTACATAGTCCAAGTGCCCGCTAGGTAACCTAGATAGTCAAAGTGCACGCTAGTTAACCTATATAATCCAAGTGCCTGCTAGGTAAACTACATAATCCAAGTGCCCACTAGGTAACCTAGACAGTGCAATTGCCCGCTAGTTAACCTAGACAGTCCAAGTACCCGCTAGGGAACCTACATAGTCCAAGTGCTCGCTAAGCAACCTACATAGTCCAAGTGCCCGATAGTTAACCTAGATAGTCAAAGTGCCTGCTAGGAAACCTAGATAGTCCAAGTGCCCGCTAGGTAACCTACATAGTCCAAGTGCGCGCTAGGTAACCTAGATAGTCCAATTGCCCATTAGCTAACCTAGATAGTCGAAGTGTCCGCTAGTTAACCTACATAGTCCAAGTGCCCGTTCGTTAACCTAGATAGCCAAAGTGCACGCTAGGCAACCTAGATAGTCCAAGTGCCCGCTAGGTTACATACATAGTCCAAGTGCAGGTTCGTTAACCTAGATAGTCCAAGTGTCCGCTGGTAACCTACATAGTACAAGAGCCTGCTAGGTATCCTTGATAGTCCAAGTGCCTTCTAGTTAACCTACATAGTCCAAGTGCCCGCTAGGTAACCTAGATAGCCCAAGTGCCCGCTAGGTAACCTACATAGTCCAAGTGCCCGCTAGGTAACCTAAATTATCCAAATGCCCGCTGGGAAAACTACATAGTCCAAGTGCCCTCTAGTTAACCTAGATAGTCCAAGTGCCCGCTAGTAAACCTAGATAGTCCAAGTGCCCTCTAGTTAACCTAGATAATCCAAGTGCCCGCTAGTTAACCTAGATCGTCCAAGTGTCCGCTAGGTAACCTGCATAGTCCAAGTGCCTTGTAGGTAACCTAGATAGTCCAAGTGCCTGTTAGCTAACCTACATAGTCCAAGTGCCCGTTCGTTAACATAGATAGTCCAAGTGCCCGCTATGTAACTTAGACAGTCCAAGTGCCCGCTAGGATACCTACATAGTCCAAGTGTCCGTTCGTTAACCTAGATAGTCCAAGTGCCCGTTTGGTAACCTACATAATCCAAGTGCCCGCTTCGTAACCTGGATAGTCTAAGTGCCCGCTAGATAACCAACATAGTCAAAGTGCGCGATTGGTAACCTACATAGTCCAAGTGCCTTCTAGGGAGCCTAAATAGTCCACGTGACCGCTAGGGAACCTACATAGTCCAATTGCCCGTTAGGGAACCTACATAGTCCAAGTGCTCGCTAGGTAACCTACATACTCCAAATGCCCGCAAGAAACTACATAGTCTAAGTGCCCACTAGGGAACCTACAAATCCAAGTGCCCGTTAGGTAACCTAGATAGTCCAAGTGCCCCTTAGCTAACCTAGATAGTCCAAGTGCCCGCTAGGTAACCTACATAGTCCAAGTGCCCGCTAGGTAACCTAAATTATCCAAATGCCCGCTGGGAAAACTACATAGTCCAAGTGCCCTCTAGTTAACCTAGATAGTCCAAGTGCCCGCTAGTAAACCTAGATAGTCCAAGTGCCCTCTAGTTAACCTAGATAATCCAAGTGCCCGCTAGTTAACCTAGATCGTCCAAGTGTCCGCTAGGTAACCTGCATAGTCCAAGTGCCTTGTAGGTAACCTAGATAGTCCAAGTGCCTGTTAGCTAACCTACATAGTCCAAGTGCCCGTTCGTTAACATAGATAGTCCAAGTGCCCGCTATGTAACTTAGACAGTCCAAGTGCCCGCTAGGATACCTACATAGTCCAAGTGTCCGTTCGTTAACCTAGATAGTCCAAGTGCCCGTTTGGTAACCTACATAATCCAAGTGCCCGCTTCGTAACCTGGATAGTCTAAGTGCCCGCTAGATAACCAACATAGTCAAAGTGCGCGATTGGTAACCTACATAGTCCAAGTGCCTTCTAGGGAGCCTAAATAGTCCACGTGACCGCTAGGGAACCTACATAGTCCAATTGCCCGTTAGGGAACCTACATAGTCCAAGTGCTCGCTAGGTAACCTACATACTCCAAATGCCCGCAAGAAACTACATAGTCTAAGTGCCCACTAGGGAACCTACAAATCCAAGTGCCCGTTAGGTAACCTAGATAGTCCAAGTGCCCCTTAGCTAACCTAGATAGTCCAAGTGCCCGCTAGTTAACCTACATAGTCCAAGTGCCCGCTAGGTAACCTAGATAGTCCAAGTGCCCTTTCGTTAGCCTAGACAGTCCAAGTGCCCGCTAGGGAATTTACATAGTCCAAGTGCCTGCTAGTTAACCTAGATAGTCCAAGTGCCCGTCTGTTAACCTAGACAGTCCAAGTGCCCGCTAGGGAAACCACATAGTCCAGTGCCCACTAGGGAACTTACGTACTCCACGTGCCCGCTAGTTGACCTAGATAGTCCAAGTGCCCGTTCGTTAACCTAGACTGTCAAAGTGCCCGCTAGGGAACCCACATAGTCCAAGTGCCCGCTAGGGAACTTACATAGTCCAAGTGCCCGTTAGTAACCTATATAGTCCTAGTACCCGCTAGGTAACGTAGATAGTCCAAGTGCCCGCTAGGGTATGTACATAGACCAAGTGCCCGCTAGGTAACCTACATAGTCCAAGTGCCCGTTAGGGAGCCTAGATAGTCCAAGTGCCCGCTAGGGAACCTGCATCGTGCAAGTACTGTTAGGTAATCTAGATAATCCAAGTGCCCGCTAGTTAACCTAGATAGTCCAAGTGCCCGCAAGTTAACCTAGAACCTCCAAGTGTCCGCTAGTTAACCTACATAGTCCAAGAACCCACTAGTTAACCTAGATAGTCCAAGTTCCCGCTATGTTTCCTACATAGTCCTAGTGTCCGCTAGGTAACCTAGATAGTCCAAGTTCCTGTTAGCTAACCTAGATAGTCCAAGTGCCCGCTAGGTAACCTAGATAGTCAAAGTGCCCGTTAGCTAAACTAGATAGTCCAAGTGCCCGCTATGTAACCTACATAGACCAAGTTCCCGCTAGGTAACCTAGATAATCCAAGTGCCCATTACCTAACCTAGATCGTCCAAGTGCCGGCTAGGCGACCTACATAGTCCAAGAGCCCCTTCGTTAACCTATTGCCCGCTATGAAACCTAGACAGTGCAAGTGCCCACTAGGTTACCTAGATAGTCAAAGTGCCCTTTTGGTAACCTAGATAGTCCAAGTGCCCGCTAGGTAACCTACATTGTCCAAGTTCCCGCAAGGTAACCTAGATAGTCCAAGTGCCCGTTACCTAACCTAGATAGTCCAAGTGCCCGCTAGGGAACCCACATAGACCAAGTGCCCGCTAGGGAACTTACATAATCCAAGGGCCGCTAGGGAACCTACATAGTCCAAGTGCCCATTCGTTATCCTAGAAGTCCAAGTGCCCGCTATGTAACCTAGACAGTCCAAATGCCAGCTAGGTTACTTGCATAGTCCAAGTGCCCGTTCGTTAACCTAGATAGTCCAAGTGCCCGCTAGGGAACCTATATAGTCCAAGTGCTATCTAGGTAACCTAGATAGTCCAAGGGCCCGCTAGTTGACCTACATAGTCCAAGGGCTCGCTTGTTAACTTTGATAGTCCAAGTGCCCGCCTGTTAACCTAGATCGTCCAAGTGCCCGCTAGTTAACCTAGATCATCCAAGTGCCGGCTAGTTAATCTACATAGTCCAAGGGCCCAATTGTTAACCTAGATCGTCCAAGTGCCCTCTAGCTAACTTACATAGTCCAAGGGCCTGCTAGTTAACCTACATAGACCAAGTGCTCGCTAGATAACCTACATAGTCCAAGTGCCCGCTAGGTAACCTAGACAGTCCAAGTGACAACTAGGTTACCTACATAGTCCAAGTGCCCGCTAGGGAACCTACATAGTCCAAGTGCCCGCTAGGTAACCTAGATAGTCAAAGTGCCCACTAGGTAACCTAGACAGTGCAATTGCCCGCTAGTTAACCTAGACAGTCCAAGTAACCGCTAGGGAACCTACATAGTCCAAGTGCTCCCTAAGCAACCTACACAGTCCAAGTGCCCATTAGTTAACCTAGATAGTCAAAGTGCCTGCTAGGTAACCTAGATAGTCCAAGTGCCCGCTAGGTAACCTACATAGTCAAAGTGCGCGCTAGGTAACCTTGATAGTGCAATTGCCCGTTAGCTTACCTAGATAGTCGAAGTGTCCGCTAGTTAACCTACATAGTCCAAGTGCCCGCTAGGTAACCTAGATAGCCCAAGTGCCCGCTAGGTAACCTACGTAGTCCAAGTGCCCGCTAGGTAACCTAAATTATCCAAATGCCCGCTAGGGAAACTACATAGTCCAAGTGCCCCTAGTTAACCTAGATTGTCCAAGGGCCCGCTAGTTAACCTAGATAGTCCAAGTGCCCGCTAGTTAACCTAGATCGTCCAAGTGTCCGCTAGGTAACCTACATAGTCCAAGTGCCTTCTAGGTAACCTAGATAGTCCAAGTGCCTGTTAGCAAACCTACATAGTCCAAGTGCCCGTTCGTTAACCTAGATAGTCCATGTGCCCGCTATGTAACCTAGACAGTCCAAGTGCCCTCTAGGTTACCTACATAGTCCAAGTGTCCGTTCGTTAACCTAGATAGTCCAAGTGCCCGTTTGGTAACCTACATAATCCAAGTGCCCGCTTCGTAACCTGGATAGTCTAAGTGCCCGCTAGATAACTAACATAGTCAAAGTGCGCGATAGGTAACCTACATAGTCCAAGTGCCTTCTAGGGAACCTACATAGTCCACGTGACCGCTAGGGAACCTACATAGTCCAATTGCCCGTTAGGGAACCTACATAGTCCAAGTGCTCGCTAGGTAACCTACATACTCCAAATGCCCGCAAGGAAACCTACATAGTCTAAGTGCCCGCTAGGGGACCTACATAATCCAAGTGCCCTTTAGGTAACCTAGATTGTCCAAGTGCCCGTTAGCTAACATAGATAGTCCAAGTGCCCGCTAGTTAACCTACATAGTCCAAGTGCCCGCTAGGTAACCTAGATAGTCAAAGTACCCGTTAGCTACCCTAGATAGTCCAAGTGCCCACTAGGTAACCTACATAGTCAAAATGCCCGCTAGGTAACCTAGATAGTCCAAGTTCCTGTTAGCTAACCTAGATAGTCCAAGTGTCCGCTAGGTAACCTACATAGTCCAAGGGCCCGCTCCTTAACCTAGTTCGTCCAAGTGTCCGCTAATTAACCTACATAGTCGAAGTTCCCACTATGTAACCTAGATAGTCCCAGTGCCCGCAAGTTAACCTAGAACCTCCAAGTGCCCGCTAGGTAACCTACATAGTCCAAGTGCCCGATAGGGAACTCACATAATTCAAGTGCCCGCTAGGGAACTTACATAGTCCAAGTACCCGTTAGGTAACCTAGATAGTCCTAATGCCCGCTAGGGAACCCACATAGCCCAAGTGCCCGCTAGGGAACTTACATAGTCCAAGTGCCCGTTAGTTAATCTAGATAGTCCAAGTGCTCGCTATTTAACCTAGATAATCCAAGTACCCGCTAGGTAACGTAGATAGTCCAAGTGCCCACTAGGGGACGTACATAGTCAAGTGCCCGCTAAGTAACCTAGATAGTCCAAGTGCCCACTAGGTTATGTACATAGACCAAGTGCCCGCTGGTAACCTACATAGTCCAAGTGCCCGATAGGGAACCTACATAGTTCAAGTGCCCGTTTGGGAGCCTAGATAGTCCAAGTGCCCGCTAGGGAACCTGCATCGTGCAAGTGCCTTACAGGTAAGCTAGATAGTCCAAGTGCACGCTAGTTAACCTAGAACTTCCAAGTGTCCGCTAGTTAACCTACATAGTCCAAGGGCCCGCTACTTAACCTTCATAGTCCATGAACCCGCTAGTTAACCTAGATTGTCCAAGTGCCCGCTAGGCAACCTACATAGTCCAAGTGCCTGTTCGTTAACCTAGAAGTCCAAGTTCCCGCTAGGTAACCTGTATAGTCCAAGTGGCCGTTAGGTAACCTAGATAGTACAAGTGCCCGCTAGGTAACCTAGATAGTCAAAGTGCCCGCTAGGCAACCTACATAGTCCAAGTGCCCATTTGTTAATCTAGAAGTCTAAGTGCCCGCTATGTAACCTAGACAGTCCAAGTGCCGGTTAGGTTACCTGCATAGTCCAAGTACCCGTTCGTTAACCTAGATAGTCCAAGTGCCCGCTAGGGAACCTATATAGCCCAAGTGCTATCTAGGTAACCAGGATACTCCAAGGGCCCGCTAGTTAACCTACATAGTCCAAGGGCTCGCTTGTTAACTTTGATAGTCCAAGTGCCCGCTGGTTAACCAAGATCGTTCAAGTGTCCGCTAGTTAACCTAGATCGTCCAAGTGCCGGCTAGTTAACCTACATAGTCCAAAGGCCTACTTGTTAACCTAGATCGTCCAAGTGTCCTCTAGTTAACCTACATAATCCAAGTGCCTGCTAGGTAACCTACATAGTGCAAGTGTCCGCTAGGTAACCTACATAGTCCAAGTGCCCACTAGTTAACATAGATAGTCCAAGTGTCCGCTAGGGAAGGTACATAGTCCAAGTGCCCGCTAGTTAACCTACATAGTCCAAGTGCCTGCTAGGTAACCTAGATAGTCCAAGGGCCTGCTAGTTAACCTACATAGTCCAAGTGCCCGCTAGGTAACCTACATAGTGCAAGTGTCCGCTAGTTAAACTACATAGTCCAAAGGCCCGCTAGTTAATCTAGATAGTCCAAGTGCCCGCTAGGTAACCTACATAGTGCAAGTGTCTGCTACTTAACCTACGTACTCCAAGGGACCGCTAGTTAACCTAGATCGTCCAATTGTTCACTAGTTAACCTACATAGTCCATGTGCCTTATATGGAACCTAGATAGTCTAAGTGCACGCTAGGGAACCTACATAGTCCAATTGCCCGCTCTGGAACATACATAGTCCAAGTGCCTGTTAGTTAACCTAGATAATGCAAGTGCCCGTTACTTAACCTACATACTCCAAGTGCCCGCTAGATAACCTACATAGTCCAAGTGCCCGCTAGGTTACCTGCATAATCCAAGTGCCCGTTAGGTAACCTAGATTGTCCAAGTGCCCGCTAGTTAACCTACATAGTCCAAGTGCCCGCTAGGTAACCTAGATAGTCAAAGTGCCCCTTTGGTAACCTAGATAGTCCAAGTGCCCGTTACCTAACCTAGATAGTCCAAGTGCCCGCTAGGGAACCCACATAGACCAAGTGCCCGCTAGGGAACTTACAAAGTCCAAGGGCCGCTAGGGAACCTACATAGTTCAAGTGCCCATTCGTTAACCTAGAAGTCCAAGTGCCCGCTATGTAACCTAGACAGTCCAAGTGCCGGGTAGGTTACCTGCATAGTCCAAGTGCCCGTTCGTTAACCTAGATAGTCAAAGTGCCTGCTAGGGAACCTATATCATCCAAGTGCTATCTAGGTAACCTAGATAGTCCAAGGGCCCGCTAGTTGACCTACATAGTCCAAGGGCTCGCTTGTTAACTTTGATAGTCCAAGTGCCCGCCTGTTAACCTAGATCGTCCAAGTGCCCGCTAGTTAACCTAGATCATCCCAGTGCCGGCTAGTTAATCTACATAGTCCAAGTGCCCGTTCGTTAACCTAGATAGACCAAGTGCCCGCTAGGTAACCTAGACAGTCCAAGTGCCCGCTAGATTACCTACAAAGTCCAAGTGCACGTTCGTTAACCTAGATAGTCCAAGTGCCCGCTGGTAACCTACATAGTCCAAGAGCCTGCTAGGTATCCTTGATAGCTCAAGTGCGTTCTAGTTAACCTACTTAGTCCAAGTGCCCGCTAGGTAACCTAGATACCCCAAGTGCCCGCTAGGTAACCTACATAGTCCAAGTGCCCGCTAGTTAACCTAAATTATCCAAATGCCCGCTAGGGAAACTACATAGTCCAAGTGCCCGCTAGTTAACCTAGATAGTCCAAGTGCCCGCTAGTAAACCTAGATAGTCCAAGGGCCCGCTAGTTAACCTAGATAGTCCAAGTGCCCGCTAGTTAACCTAGATCGTCCAAGTGTCCGCTAGGTAACCTACATAGTCCAAGTGCCTTCTAGGTAACCTAGATAGTCCAAGTGCCTGTTAGCTAACCTACATAGTCCAAATGCCCGTTCGTTAACCTAGATAGTCCAAGTGCCCGCTATGTCACCTAGACAGTCCAAGTGCCCGCTAGGTTACCTATATAGTCCAAGTGTCCGTTCGTTAACCTAGATAGTCCAAGTGCCCGTTTGGTAACCTACATAATCCAAGTGCCCCTTCGTAACCTGGATAATCTAAATGCCCGCTAGATAACCAACATAGTCAAAGTGTGCGATAGGTAACCTACATAGTCCAAGTGCCTTCTAGGGAGCCTAGATAGTCCACGTGACCGCTAGGGAACCTACATAGTCCAAGTGCCCGTTAGGGAACCTACCTAGTCCAAGTGCTCGCTAGGTACCCTACATACTCCAAATGCCCGCAAGGAAACTTACATAGTCTAAGTGCCCCCTAGGGAACCTACATAATCCAAGTGCCCGTTAGGTAACCTAGATTGTCCAAGTGCCCGTTAGCTAACCTAGATAGTCCAAGTGCCCGCTAGTTAACCTAGATAGTCAAAGTACCCGTTAGCTACCCTAGATAGTCCAAGTGCCCACTAGGTAACCGACATAGTCAAAGTGCCCGCTAGGTAACCTAGATAGTCCAAGTTCCTGTTAGCTAACCTAGATAGTCCAAGTGTCCGCTAGTTAACCTACATAGTCCAAGGGCCTGCTACTTAACCTGCATAGTCCAAGAACCCGCTAGTTAACCTAGATTGTACAAGAGCCCGCTAGGTAACCTACAGGGTCCTAGTGCCAGCTAGGTAACCTAGATAGTCCAAGTTCCTGTTAGCTAACTTAGATAGTCCAAGTGCCCGCTAGGCAACCTACATAGTCCAAGTGCCCGTTCGTTAACCTAGAAGTCCAAGTTCCCGCAAGGTAACCTGTATAGTCCAAGTGGCCATTAGGTAACCTAGATAGTGCAAGTGCCCGCTAGGTAACCTAGATAGACAAAGTTCCCGCTAGGCAACCTACATAGTCCAAGTGCCCATTCGTTAACCTAGAATTCTAAGTGCCCGCTATGTAACCTAGAGAGTCCAAGTGCCGGTTAGGTTACCTGCATAGTCCAAGTGCCCGTTCGTTAACCAAGATAGTCCAAGTGCCCGCTAGGGAACCTATATAGCCCTAGTGCTATCTAGGTAACCTAGATAGTCCAAGGGCCCGCTAGTTAACCTTCATAGTTCAAGGGCTCGCTGGTTAACTTTGATAGTCCAAGTGCACGCTGGTTAACCTAGATCATCCAAGTGCCGGCTAGTTAACCTACATAGTCGAAGGGCCTACTTGTTAACCTAGATCGTCCAAGTGTCCTCTAGTTAACCTACATAGTCCAAGTGCCTGCTAGGTAACCTACATAGTGCAAGTGTCCGCGAGGTAACCTACATAGTCCAAGTGCCCGCTAGTTAACATAGATAGTCCAAGTGCCCGCTAGGGAAGGTACATAGTTCACGTGCCCGCTAGGTAACTTAGAGAGTGCAAGTGCCCGCTAGTTAACCTACATAGTCCAAGGGCCTGCTAGTTAACCTACATAGACAAAGTGCCCGCTAGGTAACCTACATAGTGCAAGTGTCCGCTAGTCAAACTACATAGTCCAAAGGCCCGCTAGTTAACCCAGAGAGTCCAAATGCCTGCTAGGTGACCTACATAGTGCAAGTGTCCGCTAGTTAACCTACGTAATCCAAGGGACCGCTAGTTAACCTAGATCGTCCAATTGTCCACTAGTTAACCTACATAGTCCAAGTGCCCTATATGGAACCTAGATAGTCCAAGTGCACGCTAGGGAACCTACAAAGTCCACTTGCCCGATCTGGAACATACATAGTCCAAGTGCAGTGCCTGTTAGTTAACCTAGATAATGCAAGTGCCCGTTAGTTAACCTACATAGTCCAAGTTCCCGCTAGATAACCTACATAGTCCAAGTGCCCACTAGGTTACCTGCATAATCCAAGTGCCCGTTAGGTAACCTAGATAGTCCAAGTGCCCGCTACGTAATCTAGATCGTCCTATTGTCCGCTAGTTAACCTACATAGTCCAAGTGCCCTTTAGTTAACCTACATAGTCCAAGTGCCCGGTAGGTAACCTACATAGTCCAAGTGCCCGCTAGGTAACCTACATAGTGCAAGTGTCCGCTAGTTAAACTACATAGTCCAAAGGCCCGCTAGTTAACCTAGATAGTCCAAGTGCCCGCTAGGTAACCTACATTGTCCAAGTTCCCCCAAGGTAACCTAGATAGTCCAAGTGCCCGTTACCTAACCTAGATAGTCCAAGTGCCTGCTAGGGAACCCACATAGACCAAGTGCCCGCTAGTTAACCTAGATCATCCAAGTGCCGGCTAGTTAATCTACATAGTCCAAGTGCCCATTCGTTAACCTAGAAGTCCAAGTGCCCGCTATGTAACCTAGACAGTCCAAGTGCAGGCTAGGTTACCTGCATAGTCCAAGTGCCCGTTCGTTAACCTAGATAGTCCAAGTGCCCGTTAGGTTACCTACATAGTCCAAGTGTCCGTTCGTTAACCTAGATAGTCCATGTGCCCGTTTGGTAACCTACATAATCCAAGTGCCCGCTTCGTAACCTGGATAGTCTAAGTGCCCGCTAAATAACCAACATAGTCAAAGTGCGCGATAGGTAACCTACATAGTCCAAGTGCCTTCTAGGGAGCCTACATTGTCCACGTGACCGCTAGGGAACCTACATAGTCCAAGTGCCCGTTAGGGAACCTACATAGTCCAAGTGCTCGCTAGGTAACCTACATAGTCCAAATGCCCGCAAGGAAACCTACATAGTGTAAGTTCCCACTAGGTAACCTAGATAGTCCAAGTGCCCGTTACCTAACCTAGATAGTCCAAGTGCCCGCTAGGTAACCTACATAGTCCAAGTGCCCGCTAGTTATCCAACATTGCCCAAGTGCCCGATACAGAACCTACATAGTCCAAGTGCCCGTTAGGTAACCTACATAGTCCAAATGCCCGCTAGTAACCTACATAGTCCAAGTGCCCGATAGGGAACTCACATAATTCAAGTGCCCGCTAGGGAACTTACATAGTCCAAGTACCCGTTAGGTAACCTAGATAGTCCAAATGCCCGCTAGGGAACCCACATAGTCCAAGAGCCCGCTAGGGAACTTACATAGTCCAAGTGCCCGTTAGTTAACCTAGATAGTCCAAGTGCTCGCTAGTTAACCTAGATAATCCAAGTACCCGCTAGGTAACGTAGATAGTCCAAGTGCCCACTAGGGGACGTACATAGTCAAGTGCCCGCTAAGTAACCTAGATAGTCCAAGTGCCCGATAGGGAACCTACATAGTTCAAGTGCCCGTTAGGGATCCTAGATAGTCCAAGTGCCCGCTAGGGAACCTGCATCGTGCAAGTGCCTGCTAGGTAAGCTAGATAGTCCAAGTGCCCGCTAGTTAACCTAGAACTTCCAAGTGTCTGCCAGTTAACCTACATAGTCCAAGGGCCTGCTACTTAACCTTCATAGTCCAAGAACCCGCTAGTTAACCTAGATAGTCTAAGAGCCCGCTAGGTAAACTACAGGGTCCTAGTGCCAGCTAGGTAACCTAGATAGTCCAAGTTCCTGTTAGCTAACCTAGATAGTCCAAGTGCCCGCTAGGCAACCTACATAGTCCAAGTGCCCGTTCGTTAACCTAGATGTCCAAGTTCCCGCTAGGTAACCTGTATAGTCCAAGTGGCCGTTAGGTAACCTAGATAGTACAAGTGCCCGCTAGGTAACCTAGATAGTCAAAGTGCCCGCTAGGCAACCTACATAGTCCAAGTGCCCATTCGTTAACCTAGAAGTCTAACTGCCCGCTATGTAACCTAGACAGTCCAAGTACCGGTTAGGTTACCTGCATAGTCCAAGTGCCCGTTCGTTAACCAAGATAGTCCAAGTGCCCGCTAGGGAACCTATATAGCCCAAGTGCTATCTAGGTAACCTAGATAGTCCAAGGGCCCGCTAGTTAACCTACATAGTCCAAGGGCTGGCTTGTTAACTTTGATAGTCCAAGTGCCGGCTGGTTAACCTAGATCGTCCAAGTGCCGGCTAGTTAACCTACATAGTCGAAGGGCCTACTTGTTAACCTAGATCGTCCAAGTGTCCTCTAGTTAACCTACATAGTCCAAGTGCCTGCTAGGTAACCTACATAGTGCAAGTGTCTGCGAGGTAACCTACATAGTCCAAGTGCCCGCTAGTTAACATAGATAGTCCAAAAGCCCCCTAGGGAAGGTACATAGTCCAAGTGCCCGCTAGGTAACTTAGAGAGTGCAAGTGCCCGCTAGTTAACCTACATAGTCCAAGTGCCTGCTAGGTAACCTAGATAGTCCAAGGGCCTGCTAGTTAACCTACATAGTCCAAGTGCTCGCTAGGTAACCTACATAGTGCAAGTGTCCGCTAGTTAAACAACATAGTCCAAAGGCCCGCTAGTTAACCTAGAGAGTCCAAGTGCCCGCTAGGTAACCTACATAGTGCAAGTGTCCGCTAGTTAACTTACATAATCCAAGGGACCGCTAGGTAACCTAGATCGTCCAATTGTCCACTAGTTAACCTACATAGTCCAAGTGCCCTATATGGAACCTAGATAGTCCAAGTGCACGCTAGGGAACCTACATAGTCCAATTGCCCGCTCTGGAACATACATAGTCCAAGTGCCCGCTAGGGAATCTACATAGTCCAAGTTCCCACTAAGTAACCTAGATAGTCCAAGTGCCCGTTACCTAACCTAGATAGTCCAAGTGTCCGCTAGTTAACCTACATAGTCCAAGGGCCTGCTACTTAACCTTCATAGTCCAAGAACCCGCTAGTTAACTTAGATTGTCCAAGAGCCCGCTAGGTAACCTACGGGGTCCTAGTGCCAGCTAGGTAACCTAGATAGTCCAAGTTCCTGTTAGCTAACCTAGATAGTCCAAGAGCCCGCTAGGCAACCTACATAGTCCAAGTGCCCGTTCGTTAACCTAGAAGTCCAAGTTCCCGCTAGGTAACCTGTATAGTCCAAGTGGCCGTTAGGTAACCTAGATATTTCATGTGCCCGCTAGGTAACCTAGATAGTCCAAGTGCCCGTTACCTAACCTAGATAGTCCAAGTGCTCGCTAGGCAACCTACATTGTCCAAGTGCCCATTCGTTAACCTAGAAGTCTAAGTGCCCGCTATGTAACCTAGACAGTCCAAGTGCCGGCTAGGTTACCTGCATTGTCCAAGTGCCCATTCGTTAACCTAGATAGTCCAAGTGCCCGCTAGGGAACCTATATAGTCCAAGTGCTATCTAGGTAACCTAGATAATCGAAGGGCCCGCTAGTTAACTTACATAGTCCAAGGGCTCGCTTGTTAACTTTGATAGTCGCAGTGCCCGCTGGTTAAACTAGATCGTCCAAGTTCCCGCTAGTTAACCTAGATCGTCCAAGTGTCGGCTAGTTAACCTACATAGTCGAAGGGCCTACTTGTTAACCTAGATCATCCAAGTGTCCTCTAGTTAACCTACATAGTGCAAGTGCCCGCTAGGTAACCTACATAGTGCAAGTGTCCGCTAGGTAACCTACATAGTCCAAGTGCCCGCTAGTTAACATAGATAGTCCAAGTGCTCGCTAGGGAAGGTACATAGTCCAAGTGCCTGCTAGGTAACTTAGAGAGTGCAAGTGCCCGCTAGTTAACCTACATAGTCCAAGTGCTTGCTAGGTAACCTACATAGTCCAAGTGCCCGCTAGTTAACATAGATAGTCCAAGTGCCCGCTAGGGAAGGTACATAGTCCAAGTGCCCGCTAGGTAACTTAGAGAGTGCAAGTGCCCGCTAGTTAACCTACATAGTCCAAGTGCCCGCTAGGTAACCTACATAGTGCAAGTGTCCGCTAGTTAACCTACGTAGTCCAAGGGACCGCTAGTTAACCTAGATCGTCCAATTGTCCACTAGTTAACCTACATAGTCCAAGTGCCCTATATGGAACCTAGATAGTCCAAGTGCACGCTAGGGAACCTACATAGTCCAATTGCCCGCTCTCGAACATACATAGTCCAAGTGCCTGTTAGTTAACCTACATAAGGCAAGTGCCCGTTAGTTAACCTACATAGTACAAGTGCCCACTAGATAACCTACATAGTCCAAGTGCCCGCTAGGTAACCTATATAGTCCAAATGCCCGCAGGGAACCTACATAGTCCAAGTGCCTGCTAGGTAAACTATAGACCAAGTGCCCACTAGTTAACCTAGACAGTCCAAGTAACCCTAGGGAACCTACATAGTCCAAGTGCCCGCTAGTTAACCTAGATAGTCCAAGTGCCTGCTAGTTAACCAGGATCGTCCAAGTGCCCTGTAGTTAACTTACATAGTCCAAGGGCCTGCTAGTTAACCTACATAGACCAAGGGCCCGCTAGTTAACCTAGATAGTCCAAGTGCCCGCTAGTTAACCTACATAATCCAAGTGCCGGCTAGGTAACCTAGACAGGCCAAGTGACCACTAGGTTACCTATATAGTCCAATTGCCCGTTCGTTAACCTACATAGTCCAAGTGCCCGCTAGGTAACGTAGATAGCCCAATTACCCGCTAGGGAACGTACATAGTCCAAGTGCCCGCTAGGTAACCTAGATAGTCCAAGTGCCTGCTAGTTAACCTACATAATCCAATGCCTGCTAGGTAAACTACATAGTCCAAGTGCCCACTAGGTAACCTAGACAGTCCAATTGCCCACTAGTTAACCTAGACAGTCCAAGTAACCGGTAGGGAACCTACATAGTCCAAGTGCCCGCTAGGGAACCTACATAGTCCAAGTGCTCGCTAGGCAACCTACATAGTCCAAGTGCCCGTTAGTTAACCTAGAGAGTCAAAGTGCGTGCTAGGTAACCTAGATCGTTCAAGTGCCCGCTAGGTAACCTACATAGTCAAAGTGCGTGCTAGGTAACCTAGATAGTCCAATTGCCAGTTAGCTAACCTAGATAGTCCAAGTGTCCGCTAGGTAACCTACATAGTCCAAGTGCCCGATAGTTAACCTAGATAGTCCAAGGGCCCGCTAGTTAACCTAGATAGTCCAAGTGCCCGCTAGTTAACCTAAATGGGACAAGTGTCCGCTAGGTAACCTACATCGTCCAAGTGCCTGCTAAGTAACCTAGGTAGTCCAAGTAACTGTTAGCTAACCTACATAGTCCAAGTGCCCGTTCGTTAACCTAGATAGTCCAAGTGCCCTCTAGGGGACATACATAGTCCAAGTGCCCGCTAGGTTATGTACATATACAAAGTGCCCGCTAGGTAACCTAGATAGTCCAAGGGCCTGCTAGTTAACCTACATAGTCCAAGTGCCCGCTAGGTAACCTACATAGTGCAAGTGTCCGCTAGTTAAACTACATAGTCCAAAGGCCCGCTAGTTAACCTAGAGAGTCCAAGTGCGCGCTAGGTAACCTACATAGTGCAAGTGTCCGCTAGTTAACCTACGTAGTCCAAGGGACCGCTAGTTAACCTAGATCGTCCAATTGTCCACTAGTTAACCTACATAGTCCAAGTGCCCTATATGGAACCTAGGTAGTCCAAGTGCACGCTAGGGAACCTACATAGTCCAATTGCCCGCTCTGGAACATACATAGTCCAAGTGCCTGTTAGATAACCTAGTTAATGCAAGTGCCCTTTAGTTAACCTACATAGTCCAAGTGCCCGCTAGATAACCTACATAGTCCAAGTGCTCGCTAGGCAACCTACATAGTCCAAGTGCCCGTTAGTTAACCTAGATAGTCAAAGTGCCTGCTAGGTAACCTAGATAGTCCAAGTACCTGCTAGGTAACCTACATAGTCCAAGTGTCCGTTAGGTAACCTTGATAGTCCAATTACCCGTTAGCTAACCTAGATACTCCAAGTGTCCGCTAGGTAACCTACATAGTCCATGTGACCGCTAGGTAACCTACATAGTCCAAGTGCCCGATAGTTAACCTAGATAGTCCAAGTGCCCGCTAGTAAACCTAGATAGTCCAAGGGCCCGCTAGTTAACCTAGATAGTCCAAGTGCCCGCTAGTTAACCTAAATCGTCCAAGTGTCCGCTAGGTAAAATACAACGTCCAAGTGCCTGCTAGGTAACCTAGGTAGTCCAAGTGCCTGTTAGCTAACCTACATAGTGCAAGTGCCCGTTCGTTAATCTAGATAGTCCAAGTGCCCGCTATGTAACCTAGACAGTCCAAGTGCCCGCTAGGTTACCTACATAGTCCAAGTGTCCGTTCGTTAACCTAGATAGTCCAAGTGCCCGTTTGGTAACCTACATAGTCCAAGTGCCCAATCGTAACCTGGATAGTCCAAGTGCCCGCTAGATAACCAACATAGTCAAAGTGCGCGATAGGTAACCTACATAGTCCAAGTGCCTTCTAGGGAGCCTACATAGTCCACGTGACCGCTAAGGAACCTACATAGTCCAAGTGCCCGTTAGGGAACCTACATAATCCAAGTACCCGTTAGGTAACCTAGATAGTCCAAGTGCCCGTTAGGT
The DNA here is from genome assembly GCF_050624435.1 of Tenrec ecaudatus. Taxonomy (NCBI): domain Eukaryota; kingdom Metazoa; phylum Chordata; class Mammalia; order Afrosoricida; family Tenrecidae; genus Tenrec; species Tenrec ecaudatus. The sequence continues at coordinate 80,691 of NW_027459447.1, read as the reverse complement.
AACCTAGATAGTCCAATGGCCCGCTAGTTGACCTACATAGTCCAAGTGCCCGCCAGTTAACCTACATAGTCCACGTGCCCGTTAGGTAACCTAGATAGCCCAAGTACCCGTTAGCTACCCTAGATAGTCCAAGTGATCGCTAGGTAACCTACATAGTCAAAGTGCCCACTAGGTAACCTAGATAGTCCAAGTTCCTGTTATCTAACCTAGATAGTCCAAGTGCACGTTAGTTAACCTACATAGTCCAAGTGCCCGCTAGATAACCTACATAGTCCAAGTGCCCACAAGGTAACCTATATAGTCCAAATGACCGCTAGGGAACCTACATAGTCCAAGTGCCTGCTAGGTAAACTACATAGTCCAAGTGCCCACTAGGTAACCTAGACAGTCCAATTGCCCGCTAGTTAACCTAGACAGTCCAAGTAACCGCTAGGGAACCTACATAGTCCAAGTGCCCACTAGGTAAACTAGACAGTCCAATTGCCCGCTAGTTAACCTAGATAGTCCAAGGGCCCGCTAGTTGACCTACATAGTCCAAGTGCCAGCTAGGTAACCTAGATAGTACAAGTGCGCGCTAGGTAACCTAGATAGTCCAAGTGCCTGTTAGCTAACCTAGATAGTCCAAGTGGCGGCTATGTAACCTACATAGTCCAAGTGCCCGTTCGTTAACCTAGATAATCCAAGTGCCCGCTAGGTAACCTAGACAGTCCTAGTGCCCACTAGTTAACCTACATAGTCCAAGTGCCCGCCAGGTAACCTGGATAGCCCAAGTACCCGTTAGCTACCCTAGATAGTCCAAGTGACCGCTAGGTAACCTACATAGTCAAAGTGCCCACTAGGAAACCTAGATAGTCCAAGTTCCTGTTAGCTAACCTAGATAGTCCAAGTGTCCACTAGGTAACCTGCAAGTCCAAGGGCCCGCTCGTTAACCTAGTTCGTCCAAGTGTCCGCTAATTAACCTACATAGTCCAAGTGCCCGCTAGGTAACCAAGATAGTCAAAGTGGCCGCTAGGTAACCAACATAGTCCAAGTTCCCACTAGGTAACCTAGATAGTCCAAGTGCCCGTTACCTAACCTAGATTGTCCAAGTGCCTGTTAGCTAACCTACATAGTCCAAGTGCCCGTTCGTTAACCTAGATAATCCAAGTGCCCGCTATGTAACCTAGACAGTCCAAGTGTCCGCTAGGTTACCTACATAGTCCAAGTGTCCGTTCGTTAACCTCGATAGTCCAATTGCCCGCTTCGTAACCTGGATAGTCCAAGTGCCCGCTAGTAAACCTACATAGTCAAAGTGCCCAATAGGTAACCTACATAGTCCAAGTGCCTTCTAGAGAGCGTGCATAGTCCACGTGACCCGTAGGGAACCTACATAGTCCAAGTGCCCGTTAGGGAACCTACATAATCCAAGTGCTCGGTAGGTAACCTACATAGTCCAAATGCCCGCAAGGAAACCTACAAAGTCTAAGTGCCCGCAAGGGAACCTACATAATCCAAGTGCCCGTTAAGTAACCTAGATAGTCCAAGTGCCCGTTAGCTATCCTAGATAGTCCAAGGGCCCGCTAGTTGACCTACAAAGTCCAAGTGCCAGCTTGGTAACCTAGATAGTACAAGTGCGCGCTAGGGAACCTAGATAGTCCAAGTGCCTGTTAGCTAACATAGATAGTCCAAGTGGCGGCTATGTAACCTACATAATCCAAGTGCCCGTTCGTTAACCTAGATAATCCAAGTGCCCGCTAGGTAACCTAGACAGTCCTAGTGCCCGCTAGTTAACCTACATAGTCCAAGTGCCCGTTAGTTAACGTACATAATCCAAGTGCCCTTTAGCTAACCTAGATGGTCCAAGGGCCCGCTAGTTGACCTACATAGTCCAAGTGCCCGCTATGTAACCTAGATAGACCTAGTGCCCGCTAGTTAAACAAGATAGTCCTAGTGCCCTTTAGTTAACCTAGATAGTCCAAGAGCCCTCTAGGGGACATACATAGTCCACGTGCCCGCTAGGTTATGTACATAGACTAAGTGACCACTAGGTAACCTAGATAGTCCAAGGGCCTGCAAGTTAACCTACATAGTCCAAGTGCCCGCTAGGTAACCTAGATAGTCCAAGTGCCCGCTAGTTAACCTACATAGTCCAAGTGCCTGCTAGGTAAACTACATAGTCCAAGTGCCCACTAGGTAACCTAGATAGTCCAAGTGCCCGCTAGTTAACCAGGATCGTCCAAGTGCCCTCTAATTACTTACATAGTCCAAGGGCCTGCAAGTTAACCTATATAGTCCAAGTGCCCGCTAGTTAACCTACATTGTCCAAGTGCCCACTAGGTAACCTAGACAGGCCAAGTGACCACTAGGTTACCTACATAGTCCAATTGCCCGTTCGTTAACCTACATAGTCCAAGTGCCCGCTAGGTAACGTAGATAGCCCAATTGCCCGCTAGGGAACGTACATAGTCCAAGTGCCCGCTAGGTAACCTAGATAGTCCAAGTGCCCGCTAGTTAACCTACATAGTCCAAGTGCCTGATAGGTAAACTACATAGTCCAAGTGCCCACTAGGTAACCTAGACAGTCCAATTGCCCACTAGTTAACCTAGACAGTCCAAGTAACCGCTAGGGAACCTACATAGTCCAAGTGCTCGCTAGGCAAACTACATAGTCCAAGTGCCCGTTAGTTAACCTAGATAGTCAAAGTGCCTGCTAGGTAACCTAGATAGTCCAAGTGCCCGCTAGTTAACCTACATAGTGCAAGTGTCCGCTAGTTAAACTACATAGTCCAAAGGCCCGCTAGTTAACCTAGATAGTCCAAGTGCCCGCTAGGTAACCTACATAGTGCAAGTGTCCGCTAGTTAACCTACGTAGTCCAAGGGACCGCTAATTAACCTAGATCGTCCAATTGTCCACTAGTTAACCTACATAATCCAAGTGCCCTATATGGAACCTAGATAGTCCAAGTGCACGCTAGGGAACCTACATAGTCCAATTGCCCGCTCTGGAACATACATAGTCCAAGTGCCTGTTACTTAACCTAGATAATGCAAGTGCCCTTTAGTTAACCTACATAGTCCAAGTGCCCGCTAGAAAACCTACATAGTCCAAGTGCCCGCTAGGTAACCTATATAGTCCAAATGCCCGCTAGGGAACCTACATAGTCCAAGTGCCTGCTAGGTAAACTACATAGTCCAAGTGCCCACTAGGTAACCTAGACAGTCCAATTGCCCGGTAGTTAACCTAGACAGTCCAAGTAACCGCTAGGGAACCTACATAGTCCAAGTTCAAGCTAGGGAACTTACATATTCCAAGTGCCCGCTAGTTAACCTAGATAGTCCAAGTGCCCGCTAGTTAACCAGGATCGTCCAAGTGCCCTCTAGTTAACTTACATAGTCCAAGGGCCTGCTAGTTAACCTACATAAACCAAGGGCCCGCTAGTTAATCTAGATAGTCCAAGTGCCCGCTAGTTAACCTACATAGTCCAAGTGCCCGCTAGGTAACCGAGACAGGCCAAGTGACCACTAGGTTACCTACATAGTCCATGTGCCCGTACGTTAACCTACATAGTCCAAGTGCCCGTTAGGTAACGTAGATAGGCCAATTGCCCGCTAGGGAACGTACATAGTCCAAGTGCCCGTTAGGTAACCTAAATAGTCCAAATGCCCGCTAGTTAACCTACATAGTCCAAGTGCCTGATAGGTAAACTACATAGTCCAAGTGCCCACTAGGTAACCTAGACAGTCTAATTGCCCACTAGTTAACCTAGACAGTCCAAGTGCCCGCTAGAGAACCTACATAGTCCAAGTGCTCGCTGGGCAACCTACTTAGTCCAAGTGCCCATTAGTTAACCTAGAATCAAAGTGCCTGCTAGGTAACCTAGATAGTCCAAGTGCCCGTTACGTTACCTTGATAGTCCAATTGCCCGTTAGCTAACCTAGATAGTCGAAGTGTCCGCTAGGTAACCTACATAGTCCATGTGACCGCTAGGTAACCTACATAGTCCAAGTGCCCGATAGTTAACCTAGATAGTCCAAGTGCCCGCTAGTAAACCTAGATAGTCCAAGGGCCCGCTAGTTAACCTAGATAGTCCAAGTGCCAGCTAGTTAACCTAAATCGTCCAAGTGTCCGCTAGGTAACCTACATCGTCCAAGTGCCTACTAGGTAACCTAGGTAGTCCAAGTGCCTATTAGCTAACCTACATAGTCCAAGTGCCCGTTCGTTAATCTAGATAGTCCAAGTGCCCGCTATGTAACCTAGAAAGTCCAAGTGCCTGCTAGGTTACCTACATAGACCAAGTGTCCGTTCGTTAACCTAGATAGTCCAAGTGCCCGTTGGTAACCTACATAGTCCAAGTGCCCAATCGTAACCTGGATAGTCCAAGTGCCCGCTAGATAACCAACATAGTCAAAGTGCGCGATAGGTAACCTACATAGTCCACGTGCCTTCTAGGGAGCATAAATAGTCCACGTGACCGCTAGGGAACCTACATAGTCCAAGTGCCCGTTAGGGAACCTACATAGTCCAAGTGCTCGCTAGGTAACCTACATAGTCCAAATGCCCGCAAGGAAACCTACATAGTCCATGTGACCGCTAGGTAACGTTCATAGTCCAAGTGCCCGCTAGTAAACCTAGATAGTCCAAGGGCCCGCTAGTAAACCTAGATAGTCCAAGTGCCCGCTAGTTAACTGAAATCGTCCAAGTGTCCGCTAGGTAACCTACATCGTCCATGTGTCCGCTAGTTAACCTACATAGTCCAAGTGCCTGATAGGTAAACTACATAGTCCAAGTGCCCACTAGGTAACCTAGACAGTCCAATTGCCCACTAGTTAACCTAGACAGTCCAAGTAACCGCTAGGGAAACTACATAGTCCAAGTGCCCGCTAGGGAACCTACATAGTCCATGTGCTCGCTAGGCAACCTACATAGTCCAAGTGCCCATTAGTTAACCTAGAGAGTCAAAGTGCCTGCTAGGTAACCTAGATAGTCCAAGTGCCCGTTAGGTAACCTTGATAGTCCAATTGCCCGTTAGCTAACCTAGTTTGTCCAAGTGTCCGCTAGGTAACCTACATAGTCCATGTGACCGCTAGGTAACCTACATAGTCCAAGTGCCCGATAGTTAACCTAGATAGTCCAAGTGCCCGCTAGTAAACCTAGATAGTCCAAGGGCCCGCTAGTTAACCTAGATAGTCCAAGTGCCCGCTAGTTAACCTAAATCGTCCAAGTGTCCACTAGGTAACCTACATCGTCCAAGTGCCTGCTAGGGAACCTAGATATTCCAAGTGCCTGTTAGCTAACCTACAGTGTCCAAGTGCCCGTTCGTTAATCTAGATAGTCCAAGTGCCCGCTAGGTTACCTACATAGTCCAAGTGTCCGTTCGTTAACCTAGATAGTACAAGTGCCCGTTTGGTAACCTACATAGTCCAAGTGCCCATTCGTAACCTAGATAGTCCAAGTGCCGTTAGATAACCAACATAGTCAAAGTGCGCGATAGGTAACCTACATAGTCCATGTGCCTTCTAGGGATCCTACATAGTCCACGTGACCGCTAGGGAACCTACATAGTCCAAGTGCCCGTTAGGGAACCTACATAGTCCAAGTGCTCGCTAGGTAACCTACATAGTCCAAATGCCCGCAAGGAAACCTACATAGTCTATGTGCCCGCTAGGGAACCTACATAATCCAAGTGCCCGTTAGGTAACCTAGATAGTCCAAGTGCCCGTTAGCTAACCTAGATAATCCAATGGCCCGCTAGTTGACCTACATAGTCCAAGTGTCCGCTAGTTAACCTACATAGTCCAAGTGCCCGCCAGGTAACCTAGATAGCCCAAGTACCCGTTAGCTACCCTAGATAGTCCAAGTGACCGCTAGGTAATCTACATAGTCAAAGTGCCCACTAGGTAACCTAGATAGTCCAAGTTCCTGTTAGCTAACCTAGATAGTCCAAGTGTCCGCTAGGTAACCTACATAGTCCAAGGGCCCGCCAGTAAACCTAGTTCGTCCAAGTGTCCACTAATTAACCTACATAGTCCAAGTGCCTGCTAGGTAACCAAGATAGTCAAAGTGGCCGCTGGGTAACCAACATAGTCCAAGTTCCCACTAGGTAACCTAGATAGTCCAAGTGCCCGTTACCTAACCTAGATTGTCCAAGTGCCTGTTAGCTAACCTACATAGTCCAAGTGCCCGTTCGTTAACCTAGGTAATCCAAGTGCCCGCTATGTAACCTAGACAGTCCAAGTGCCCCCTAGGTTACCTACATAGTCCAGGTGTCCGTTCGTTAACCTCGATAGTCCAATGCCCGCTTCGTAACCTGGATAGTCCATGTGCCCGCTAGTTAACCTACAGAGTTAAAGTGCCCAATAGGTAACCTACATAGTCCAAGTGCCTTCTAGAGAGCGTACATAGTCCACGTGACCCCTAGGGAACCTACACAGTCCAAGTGCCCGTTAGGGAACCTACATAGTCCAAGTGCTCGCTAGGTAACCTACATAGTCCAAATGCCCGCAAGGAAACATACATAGTCTAAGTGCCCGCAAGGGAACCTACATAATCCAAGTGCCCGTTAGGTAACCTAGATAGTCCAAGGGCCCGCTAGTTGACCTACATAGTCCAACTGCCAGTTAGGTAACCTAGATAGTACAAGTGCGCTCTAGGGAACCTAGAGAGTCCAAGTGCCTGTTAGCTAACCTAGATAGTCCAAGTGACGGCTATGTAACCTACATAGTCCAAGTGCCCGTTCGTTAACCTAGATAATCCAAGTGCCCGCTAGGTAACCTAGACAGTCCTAGTGCCCGCTAGTTAACCTACATAGTCCAAGTGCCCGCTATGTAACCTAGATAGACCTAGTGCCCGTTAGTAAAACAAGATAGTCCTAGTGCCCTTTAGTTAACCTAGATAGTCCAAGTGCCCTCTAGGGGACATACATAGTCCAAGTGCCCGCTAGGTTATGTACATAGACCAAGTGCCCGCTAGGTAACCTAGATAGTCCAAGGGCCTGCTAGTTAACCTACATAGTCCAAGTGCCCGCTAGGTAACCTAGATAGTCCATGTGCCCACTAGTTAACCTACATAGTCCAAGTACCTGCTAGGTAAACTACATAGTCCAAGTGCCCACTAGGTAACCTAGACAGTCCAATTGCCCGCTAGTTAACCTAGACAGTCCAAGTAACCGCTAGGGAACCTACATAGTCCAAGTTCCCGCTAGGGAACTTACATATTCCAAGTGCCCGCTAGTTAACCTAGATAGTCCAAGTGCCCGCTAGTTAACCAGGATTGTCCAAGTGCCCTCTAGTTAACTTATATAGTCCAAGGGCCTGCTAGTTAACCTACATAGACCAAGGGCCCGCTAGTTAACCTAGATAGTCCAAGTGCCCGCTAGTTAACCTACATAGTCCAAGTGCCCGCTAGGTAACGTAGATAGCCCAATTGCCCGCTAGGGAACGTACATAGTCCAAGTGCCCGCTAGGTAACCTAGATAGTCCAAGTGCCCGCTAGTTAACCTACATAGTCCAAGTGCCTGATAGGTAAACTACATAGTCCAAGTGCCCACTAGGTAACCTAGACAGTCCAATTGCCCACTAGTTAACCTAGACAGTCCAAGTAACCGCTAGGGAACCTACATAGTCCAAGTGCTCGCTAGGCAACCTACATAGCCCAAGTGCCCTTTAGTTAACCTAGATAGTCCAAGTGCCCGTTAGTTAACCTAGATAGTCAAAGTGCCTGCTAGGTAACCTAGATAGTCCAAGTGCCCGCTAGGTAACCTATATAGTGCAAGTGTCCGCTAGTTAAACTACATAGTCCAAAGGCCCGCTAGTTAACCTAGATAGTCCAAGTGCCCGCTAGGTAACCTACATAGTGCAAGTGTCCGCTAGATAACCTACGTAGTCCAAGGGACCGCAAATTAACCTAGATCGTCCAATTGTCCACTAGTTAACCTACATAGTCCAAGTGCCCTATGTGGAACCTTGATATTCCAAGTGCACGCTAGGGAACCTACATAGTCCAATTGCCCGCTCTGGAACATACATAGTCCAAGTGCCTGTTAGTTAACCTAGATAATGCAAGTGCCCTTTAGTTAACCTACATAGTACAAGTGCCTGCTAGATACCCTACATAGTCTTAGTGCCCGCTAGGTAACCTAGATAGTCCAAATGCCCGCGAGGGAACCTACATAGTCCAAGTGCCTGCTAGGTAAACTACATAGTCCAAGTGCCCACTAGGTAACCTAGACAGTCCAATTGCCCGCTAGTTAACCTAGACAGTCCAGGTAACCGCTAGGGAACCTACATAGTCCAAGTGCCCGCTAGTTAACCAGGATCGTCCAAGTGCCCTCTAGTTAACTTACATAGTCCAAGGGCCTGCTAGTTAACCTACAAAGACCAAGGGCCCGCTAGTTAACCTAGATAGTCCAAGTGCCCGCTAGTTAACCTACATAGTCCAAGTGCCCGCTAGGTAACCGAGACAGGCCAAGTGACCACTAAGTTACCTACATAGTCCAAGTGCCCGTTCGTTAACCTACATAGTCCAAGTGCCCGCTAGGTAACGTAGATAGGCCAATTGCCCGCTAGGGAACGTACATAGTCCAAGTGCCTGCTAGTTAACCTAGATAGTCCAAATGCCTGCTAGTTAACCTACATAGTCCTTGTGCCTGATAGGTAAACTACATAGTCCAAGTGCCCACTAGGTAACCTAGACAGTCCAATTGCCCGCTAGTTAACCTAGACAGTCCAAGTAACCGCTAGGGAACCTACATAGTCCAAGTTCCCGCTAGGGAACTTACATATTCCAAGTGCCCGCTAGTTAACCTAGATAGTCCAAGTGCCCGCTAGTTAACCAGGATCGTCCAAGTGCCCTCTAGTTAACTTACATAGTCCAAGGGCCTGCTAGTTAACCTACATAAACCAAGGGCCCGCTAGTTAATCTAGATAGTCCAAGTGCCCGCTAGTTAACCTACATAGTCCAAGTGCCCGCTAGGTAACCGAGACAGGCCAAGTGACCACTAGGTTACCTACATAGTCCATGTGCCCGTACGTTAACCTACATAGTCCAAGTGCCCGTTAGGTAACGTAGATAGGCCAATTGCCCGCTAGGGAACGTACATAGTCCAAGTGCCCGTTAGGTAACCTAAATAGTCCAAATGCCCGCTAGTTAACCTACATAGTCCAAGTGCCTGATAGGTAAGCTACATAGTCCAAGTGCCCACTAGGTAACCTAGACAGTCTAATTGCCCACTAGTTAACCTAGACAGTCCAAGTGCCCGCTAGAGAACCTACATAGTCCAAGTGCTCGCTAGGCAACCTACTTAGTCCAAGTGCCCATTAGTTAACCTAGAATCAAAGTGCCTGCTAGGTAACCTAGATAGTCCAAGTGCCCGTTACGTTACCTTGATAGTCCAATTGCCCGTTAGCTAACCTAGATAGTCGAAGTGTCCGCTAGGTAACCTACATAGTCCATGTGACCGCTAGGTAACCTACATAGTCCAAGTGCCCGATAGTTAACCTAGATAGTCCAAGTGCCCGCTAGTAAACCTAGATAGTCCAAGGGCCCGCTAGTTAACCTAGATAGTCCAAGTGCCAGCTAGTTAACCTAAATCGTCCAAGTGTCCGCTAGGTAACCTACATCGTCCAAGTGCCTACTAGGTAACCTAGGTAGTCCAAGTGCCTATTAGCTAACCTACATAGTCCAAGTGCCCGTTCGTTAATCTAGATAGTCCAAGTGCCCGCTATGTAACCTAGACAGTCCAAGTGCCCGCTAGGTTACCTACATAGACCAAGTGTCCGTTCGTTAACCTAGATAGTCCAAGTGCCCGTTGGTAACCTACATAGTCCAAGTGCCCAATCGTAACCTGGATAGTCCAAGTGCCCGCTAGATAACCAACATAGTCAAAATGCGCGATAGGTAACCTACATAGTCCACGTGCCTTCTAGGGAGCATAAATAGTCCACGTGACCGCTAGGGAACCTACATAGTCCAAGTGCCCGTTAGGGAACCTACATAGTCCAAGTGCTCGCTAGGTAACCTACATAGTCCAAATGCCCGCAAGGAAACCTACATAGTCCATGTGACCGCTAGGTAACGTTCATAGTCCAAGTGCCCGCTAGTAAACCTAGATAGTCCAAGGGCCCGCTAGTAAACCTAGATAGTCCAAGGGCCCGCTAGTAAACCTAGATAGTCCAAGTGCCCGCTAGTAAACTGAAATCGTCCAAGTGTCCGCTAGGTAACCTACATCGTCCATGTGTCCGCTAGTTAACCGACATAGTCCTTGTGCCTGATAGGTAAACTACATAGTCCAAGTGCCCACTAGGTAACCTAGACAGTCCAATTGCCCACTAGTTAACCTAGACAGTCCAAGTAACCGCTAGGGAAACTACATAGTCCAAGTGCCCGCTAGGGAACCTACATAGTCCATGTGCTCGCTAGGCAACCTACATAGTCCAAGTGCCCATTAGTTAACCTAGAGAGTCAAAATGCCTGCTAGGTAACCTAGATAGTCCAAGTGCCCGTTAGGTAACCTTGATAGTCCAATTGCCCGTTAGCTAACCTAGTTTGTCCAAGTGTCCGCTAGGTAACCTACATAGTCCATGTGACCGCTAGGTAACCTACATAGTCCAAGTGCCCGATAGTTAACCTAGATAGTCCAAGTGCCCGCTAGTAAACCTAGATAGTCCAAGGGCCCGCTAGTTAACCTAGATAGTCCAAGTGCCCGCTAGTTAACCTAAATCGTCCAAGTGTCCACTAGGTAACCTACATCGTCCAAGTGCCTGCTAGGGAACCTAGATATTCCAAGTGCCTGTTAGCTAACCTACAGTGTCCAAGTGCCAGTTCGTTAATCTAGATAGTCCAAGTGCCCGCTATGTCACATAGACAGTCCAAGTGCCCGCTAGGTTACCTACATAGTCCAAGTGTCCGTTCGTTAACCTAGATAGTACAAGTGCCCGTTTGGTAACCTACATAGTCCAAGTGCCCATTCGTAACCTGGATAGTCCAAGTGCCGTTAGATAACCAACATAGTCAAAGTACGCGATAGGTAACCTACATAGTCCACGTGCCTTCTAGGGATCCTACATAGTCCACGTGACCGCTAGGGAACCTACATAGTCCAAGTGCCCGTTAGGGAACCTACATAGTCCAAGTGCTCGCTAGGTAACCTACATAGTCCAAATGCCCGCAAGGAAACCTACATAGTCTATGTGCCCGCTAGGGAACCTACATAATCCAAGTGCCCGTTAGGTAACCTAGATAGTCCAAGTGCCCGTTAGCTAACCTAGATAATCCAATGGCCCGCTAGTTGACCTACATAGTCCAAGTGTCCGCTAGTTAACCTACATAGTCCAAGTGCCCGCCAGGTAACCTAGATAGCCCAAGTACCCGTTAGCTACCCTAGATAGTCCAATTGACCGCTAGGTAATCTACATAGTCAAAGTGCCCACTAGGTAACCTAGATAGTCCAAGTTCCTGTTAGCTAACCTAGATAGTCCAAGTGTCCGCTAGGTAACCTACATAGTCCAAGTGCCCGCTAGGTAACCAAGATAGTCAAAGTGGCCGCTGGGTAACCAACATAGTCCAAGTTCCCACTAGGTAACCTAGATAGTCCAAGTGCCCGTTACCTAACCTAGATTGTCCAAGTGCCTGTTAGCTAACCTACATAGTCCAAGTGCCCGTTCGTTAACCTAGGTAATCCAAGTGCCCGCTATATAACCTAGACAGTCCAAGTGCCCGCTAGGTTACCTACATAGTCCAGGTGTCCGTTCGTTAACCTCGATAGTCCAATGCCCGCTTCGTAACCTGGATAGTCCATGTGCCCGCTAGTTAACCTACAGAGTTAAAGTGCCCAATAGGTAACCTACATAGTCCAAGTGCCTTCTAGAGAGCGTACATAGTCCACGTGACCCCTAGGGAACCTACATAGTCCAAGTGCCCGTTAGGGAACCTACATAGTCCAAGTGCTCGCTAGGTAACCTACATAGTCCAAATGCCCGCAAGGAAACATACATAGTCTAAGTGCCCGCAAGGGAACCTACATAATCCAAGTGCCCGTTAGGTAACCTAGATAGTCCAAGGGCCCGCTAGTTGACCTACATAGTCCAACTGCCAGCTAGGTAACCTAGATAGTACAAGTGCGCTCTAGGGAACCTAGAGAGTCCAAGTGCCTGTTAGCTAACCTAGATAGTCCAAGTGACGGCTATGTAACCTACATAGTCCAAGTGCCCGTTCGTTAACCTAGATAATCCAAGTGCCCGCTAGGTAACCTAGACAGTCCTAGTGCCCGCTAGTTAACCTACATAGTCCAAGTGCCCGCTATGTAACCTAGATAGACCTAGTGCCCGTTAGTAAAACAAGATAGTCCTAGTGCCCTTTAGTTAACCTAGATAGTCCAAGTGCCCTCTAGGGGACATACATAGTCCAAGTGCCCGCTAGGTTATGTACATAGACCAAGTGCCCGCTAGGTAACCTAGATAGTCCAAGGGCCTGCTAGTTAACCTACATAGTCCAAGTGCCCGCTAGGTAACCTAGATAGTCCATGTGCCCACTAGTTAACCTACATAGTCCAAGTACCTGCTAGGTAAACTACATAGTCCAAGTGCCCACTAGGTAACCTAGACAGTCCAATTGCCCGCTAGTTAACCTAGACAGTCCAAGTAACCGCTAGGGAACCTACATAGTCCAAGTTCCCGCTAGGGAACTTACATATTCCAAGTGCCCGCTAGTTAACCTAGATAGTCCAAGTGCCCGCTAGTTAACCAGGATTGTCCAAGTGCCCTCTAGTTAACTTATATAGTCCAAGGGCCTGCTAGTTAACCTACATAGACCAAGGGCCCGCTAGTTAACCTAGATAGTCCAAGTGCCCGCTAGTTAACCTACATAGTCCAAGTGCCCGCTAGGTAACGTAGATAGCCCAATTGCCCGCTAGGGAACGTACATAGTCCAAGTGCCCGCTAGGTAACCTAGATAGTCCAAGTGCCCGCTAGTTAACCTACATAGTCCAAGTACCTGATAGGTAAACTACATAGTCCAAGTGCCCACTAGGTAACCTAGACAGTCCAATTGCCCACTAGTTAACCTAGACAGTCCAAGTAACCGCTAGGGAACCTACATAGTCCAAGTGCTCGCTAGGCAACCTACATAGCCCAAGTGCCCTTTAGTTAACCTAGATAGTCCAAGTGCCCGTTAGTTAACCTAGATAGTCAAAGTGCCTGCTAGGTAACCTAGATAGTCCAAGTGCCCGCTAGGTAACCTATATAGTGCAAGTGTCCGCTAGTTAAACTACATAGTCCAAAGGCCCGCTAGTTAACCTAGATAGTCCAAGTGCCCGCTAGGTAACCTACATAGTGCAAGTGTCCGCTAGATAACCTACGTAGTCCAAGGGACCGCAAATTAACCTAGATCGTCCAATTGTCCACTAGTTAACCTACATAGTCCAAGTGCCCTATGTGGAACCTTGATATTTTAAGTGCACGCTAGGGAACCTACATAGTCCAATTGCCCGCTCTGGAACATACATAGTCCAAGTGCCTGTTAGTTAACCTAGATAATGCAAGTGCCCTTTAGTTAACCTACATAGTACAAGTGCCCGCTAGATACCCTACATAGTCTTAGTGCCCGCTAGGTAAACTAGATAGTCCAAATGCCCGCGAGGGAACCTACATAGTCCAAGTGCCTGCTAGGTAAACTACATAGTCCAAGTGCCCACTAGGTAACCTAGACAGTCCAATTGCCCGCTAGTTAACCTAGACAGTCCAGGTAACCGCTAGGGAACCTACATAGTCCAAGTGCCCGCTAGTTAACCAGGATCGTCCAAGTGCCCTCTAGTTAACTTACATAGTCCAAGGGCCTGCTAGTTAACCTACAAAGACCAAGGGCCCGCTAGTTAACCTAGATAGTCCAAGTGCCCGCTAGTTAACCTACATAGTCCAAGTGCCCGCTAGGTAACCGAGACAGGCCAAGTGACCACTAAGTTACCTACATAGTCCAAGTGCCCGTTCGTTAACCTACATAGTCCAAGTGCCCGCTAGTTAACCTACAACGTCCAAGTGCCTGCTAGGTAACCTAGGTAGTCCAAGTGCCTGTTAGCTAACCTACATAGTCCAAGTGCCCGTTCGTTAACCTAGAAAGTCCAAGTGCCCGCTATGTAACCGAGACAGTCCAAGTGCCCGCTAGGTTACATACATAGTCAAAGTGGCCGTTCGTTAACCTTGATAGTCCAAGTGCCCGTTTGGTAACCTACATAGTCCAAGTGCCCGCTTCGTAACCTGGATAGTCCAAGTGCCTGCTAGATAACCAACATAGTCAAAGTGCGCGATAAGTAACCTACATAGTTCAAGTGCCTTCTAGGGAGCCTACATAGCCCACGTGACCGCTAAGGAACCTACATAGTCCAAGTGCCCGTTAGGGAACCTACATAGTCCAAGTGCTCGCTAGGTAACCTACATAGTCCAAATGCCCACAAGGAAAACTACATAGTTTAAGTGCCCGCTAGGGAACCTACATAATCCAAGTGCCCGTTAGGTATCCTAGATAGCCCAAGTGCCCGTTAACTAACCTAGATAGTCCAATGGCCCGCTAGTTGACCTACATAGTCCAAGTGCCCGCTAGTTAACCTACATAGTCCAAGTGCCCGCTAGGTAACCTAGATAGCCCAAGTACCCGTTAGCTACCCTTGATAGTCCAAGTGACCGCTAGGTAACCTACATAGTCAAAGTGCCCACTAGGTAACCTAGATAGTCCAAGTTCCTGTTAGCTAACCTAGATAGTCCAAGTGTCGGTTAGTTAACCTACATAGTCCAAGTGCCCGCTAGATAACCTACATAGTCCAAGTGCCCGCTAGGTAACCTATATAGTCCAAATGCCCGCTAGGGAACCTACATAGTCCTAGTGCACCTAGGTAAACTACATAGTCCAAGTGCCCACTAGGTAACCTAGACAGTCCAATTGCCCGCTAGTTAACCTAGACAGTCCAAGTAACCGCTAGGGAACCTACATAGTCCAAGTTCCCGCTAGGGAACTTACATATTCCAAGTGCCCGCTAGTTAACCTAGATAGTCCAAGTGCCCGCTAGTTAACCAGGATCGTCCAAGGCCCTCTAGTTAACTTACATAGTCCAAGGGCCTGCTAGTCAACCTACATAGACCAAGGGCCCGCTAGTTAACCTAGATAGTCCAAGTGCCCGCTAGTTTACCTACATAGTCCAAGTGCCCGCTAGGTAACCGAGACAGGCCAAGTGACCACTAAGTTACCTACATAGTCCAAGTGCCCCTTCGTTAACCTACATAGTCCAAGTGCCCGCTAGGTAACGTAGATAGGCCAATTGCCTGCTAGGGAACGTACATAGTCCAAGTGCCTGCTAGTTAACCTAGATAGTCCAAATGCCTGCTAGTTAACCGACATAGTCCTTGTGCCTGATAGGTAAACTACATAGTCCAAGTGCCCACTAGGTAACCTAGACAGTCCAATTGCCCGCTAGTTAACCTAGACAGTCCAAGTAACCGCTAGGGAACCTACATAGTCCAAGTTCCCGCTAGGGAACTTACATATTCCAAGTGCCCGCTAGTTAACCTAGATAGTCCAAGTGACCGCTAGTTAACCAGGATCGTCCAAGTGCCCTCTAGTTAACTTACATAGTCCAAGGGCCTGCTAGTTAACCTACATAAACCAAGGGCCCGCTAGTTAACCTAGATAGTCCAAGTGCCCGCTAGTTAACCTACATAGTCCAAGTGCCCGCTAGGTAACCGAGACAGGCCAAGTGACCACTAGGTTACCTACATAGTCCAAGTGCCCGTTCGTTAACCTACATAGTCCAAGTGCCCGCTAGGTAACCTAGATAGTCCAAATGCCCGCTAGTTAACATACATATTCCAAGTGCCTGATAGGAAAACTACATAGTCCAAGTGCCCACTAGGTAACCTAGACAGTCTAATTGCCCACTAGTTAACCTAGACAGTCCAAGTAACCACTAGGGAACCTACATAGTCCAAGTGCTCGCTAGGCAACCTACATAGTCCAAGTGCCCGTTAGTTAACTTAGATAGTCAAAATGCCTGCTAGGTAACCTAGGTAGTCCAAGTGCCCGCTAGGTAACCTACATAGTCCAAGTGCCTTCTAGGGAGCCTACATAGTCCACGTGACCGCTAAGGAACCTACATAGTCCAAGTGCCCGATAGGGAACCTACATAGTCCAAGTGCTCGCTAGGTAACCTACATAGTCCAAATGCCCGCAAGGAAAACTATAAAGTCTAAGTGCCCGCTAGGGAACCTACATAATCCAAGTGCCCGTAAGGTAGCCTAGATAGTCCAAGTGCCCGTTAGCTAGCCTAGATAGTCCAATGGCCCGCTAGTTGACCTACATAGTCCAAGTGCCCGCTAGTTAACCTACATAGTCCAAGTGCCCGCTAGGTAACCTAGATAGCCCAAGTACCCGTTAGCTACCCTAGATAGTCCAAGTGACCTCTAGGTAATCTACATAGTCAAAGTGCCCACTAGGTAACCTAGATAGTCCAAGTTCCTGTTAGCTAACCTAGAGAGTCCAAGTGCCCGTTAGTTAACCTACATAGTCCAAGTGCCCGCTAGATAACCTACATAGTCCAAGTGCCCGCTAGGTAACCTATATAGTCCAAATGCCCGCTAGGGAACCTACATAGTCCAAGTGCCTGCTAGGTAAACTACATAGTCCAAGTGCCCACTAGGTAACCTAGACAGTCCAATTGCCCGCTAGTTAACCTAGACAGTCCAAGTAACCGCTAGGGAACCTACATAGTCCAAGTTCCCGCTAGGGAACTTACATATTCCAAGTGCCCGCTAGTTAACCTAGATAGTCCAAGTGCCCGCTAGTTAACCAGGATTGTCCAAGTGCCCTCTAGTTAACTTACATAATCCAAGGGCCTGCTAGTTAACCGACATAGACCAAGGGCCCGCTAGTTAACCTAGATAGTCCAAGTGCCCGCTAGTTAACCTACATAGTCCAAGTGCCCGCTAGGTAACCTAGACAGGCCAAGTGACCACTAGGTTACCTACATAGTCCAAGTGCCCGTTCGTTAACCTACATAGTCCAAGTGCCCGCTAGTTAACGTAGATAGCCCAATTGCCCGCTAGGGAACGTACATAGTCCAAGTGCCCGCTAGGGAACTTACATATTCCAAGTGCCCGCTAGTTAACCTAGATAGTCCAAGTGCCCGCTAGTTAACCAGGATCGTCCAAGGCCCTCTAGTTAACTTACATAGTCCAAGGGCCTGCTAGTCAACCTACATAGACCAAGGGCCCGCTAGTTAACCTAGATAGTCCAAGTGCCCGCTAGTTTACCTACATAGTCCAAGTGCCCGCTAGGTAACCGAGACAGGCCAAGTGACCACTAAGTTACCTACATAGTCCAAGTGCCCCTTCGTTAACCTACATAGTCCAAGTGCCCGCTAGGTAACGTAGATAGGCCAATTGCCTGCTAGGGAACGTACATAGTCCAAGTGCCTGCTAGTTAACCTAGATAGTCCAAATGCCTGCTAGTTAACCGACATAGTCCTTGTGCCTGATAGGTAAACTACATAGTCCAAGTGCCCACTAGGTAACCTAGACAGTCCAATTGCCCGCTAGTTAACCTAGACAGTCCAAGTAACCGCTAGGGAACCTACATAGTCCATGTTCCCGCTAGGGAACTTACATATTCCAAGTGCCCGCTAGTTAACCTAGATAGTCCAAGTGACCGCTAGTTAACCAGCATCGTCCAAGTGCCCTCTAGTTAACTTACATAGTCCAAGGGCCTGCTAGTTAACCTACATAAACCAAGGGCCCGCTAGTTAACCTAGATAGTCCAAGTGCCCGCTAGTTAACCTACATAGTCCAAGTGCCCGCTAGGTAACCGAGACAGGCCAAGTGACCACTAGGTTACCTACATAGTCCAAGTGCCCGTTCGTTAACCTACATAGTCCAAGTGCCCGCTAGGTAACCTAGATAGTCCAAATGCCCGCTAGTTAACATACATATTCCAAGTGCCTGATAGGAAAACTACATAGTCCAAGTGCCCACTAGGTAACCTAGACAGTCTAATTGCCCACTAGTTAACCTAGACAGTCCAAGTAACCACTAGGGAACCTACATAGTCCAAGTGCTCGCTAGGCAACCTACATAGTCCAAGTGCCCGTTAGTTAACTTAGATAGTCAAAATGCCTGCTAGGTAACCTAGGTAGTCCAAGTGCCCGCTAGGTAACCTACATAGTCCAAGTGCCTTCTAGGGAGCCTACATAGTCCACGTGACCGCTAAGGAACCTACATAGTCCAAGTGCCCGTTAGGGAACCTACATAGTCCAAGTGCTCGCTAGGTAACCTACATAGTCCAAATGCCCGCAAGGAAAACTATAAAGTCTAAGTGCCCGCTAGGGAACCTACATAATCCAAGTGCCCGTAAGGTAGCCTAGATAGTCCAAGTGCCCGTTAGCTAGCCTAGATAGTCCAATGGCCCGCTAGTTGACCTACATAGTCCACGTGCCCGCTAGTTAACCTACATAGTCCTAGTGCCCGCTAGGTAACCTAGATAGCCCAAGTACCCGTTAGCTACCCTAGATAGTCCAAGTGACCTCTAGGTAATCTACATAGTCAAAGTGCCCACTAGGTAACCTAGATAGTCCAAGTTCCTGTTAGCTAACCTAGAGAGTCCAAGTGCCCGTTAGTTAACCTACATAGTCCAAGTGCCCGCTAGATAACCTACATAGTCCAAGTGCCCGCTAGGTAACCTATATAGTCCAAATGCCCGCTAGGGAACCTACATAGTCCAAGTGCCTGCTAGGTAAACTACATAGTCCAAGTGCCCACTAGGTAACCTAGACAGTCCAATTGCCCGCTAGTTAACCTAGACAGTCCAAGTAACCGCTAGGGAACCTACATAGTCCAAGTTCCCGCTAGGGAACTTACATATTCCAAGTGCCCGCTAGTTAACCTAGATAGTCCAAGTGCCCGCTAGTTAACCAGGATTGTCCAAGAGCCCTCTAGTTAACTTACATAGTCCAAGGGCCTGCTAGTTAACCTACATAGACCAAGGGCCCGCTAGTTGACCTAGATAGTCCAAGTGCCCGCTAGTTAACCTACATAGTCCAAGTGCCCGCTAGGTAACCTAGACAGGCCAAGTGACCACTAGGTTACCTACATAGTCCAAGTGCCCGTTCGTTAACCTACATAGTCCAAGTGCCCGCTAGTTAACGTAGATAGCCCAATTGCCCGCTAGGGAACGTACATAGTCCAAGTGCCCGCTAGGTAACCTAGATAGTCCAAGTGCCCGCTAGTTAACCTACATAGTCCAAGTGCCTGATAGGTAAACTACATAGTCCAAGTGCCCACTAGGTAACCTAGACAGTCCAATTGCCCACTAGTTAACCTAGACAGTCCAAGTAACCGCTAGGGAACCTACATAGTCCAAGTGCTCGCTAGGCAACCTACATAGTCCAAGGGCCCGTTAGTTAACCTAGATAGTCAAAGTGCCTGCTAGGTAACCTAGATAGTCCAAGTGCCCGCTAGGTAACCTACATAGTCCAAGTGCCCGTTAGGTAACCTTGATAGTCCAATTACCCGTTAGCTAACCTAGATAGTCCAAGTGCCCGCTAGTTAACCTAGATAGTCCAAGTGCCCGCTAGTAAACCTACATAGTCCAAGTGCCCGCTAGTTAACCTAGATAGTCCAAATGCCCGCTAGTTAACCTACAACGTCCAAGTGCCTGCTAGGTAACCTAGGTAGTCCAAGTGCCTGTTAGCTAACCTACATAGTCCAAGTGCCCGTTCGTTAACCTAGATATTCCAAGTGCCCGCTATGTAACCTAGACAGTCCAAGTGCCCGCTAGGTTACATACATAGTCAAAGTGGCCGTTCGTTAACCTTGATAGTCCAAGTGCCCCTTTGGTAACCTACATAGTCCAAGTGCCCGCTTCGTAACCTGGATAGTCCAAGTGCCCGCTAGGTAACCAACATAGTCAAAGTGCGCGATAAGTAACCTACATAGTTCAAGTGCCTTCTAGGGAGCCTACATAGCCCACGTGACCGCTAAGGAACCTACACAGTCCAATTGCCCGCTAGTTAACCTAGACAGTCCAAGTAACCGCTAGGGAACCTACATAGTCCAAGTTCCCGCTAGGGAACTTACATATTCCAAGTGCCCGCTAGTTAACCTAGATAGTCCAAGTGCCCGCTAGTTAACCAGGATCGTCCAAGTGCCCTCTAGTTAACTTACATAATCCAAGGGCATGCTAGTTAACCTACATAGACCAAGGGCCCGCTAGTTAACCTAGATAGTCCAAGTGCCCGCTAGTTAACCTACATAGTCCAAGTGCCCGCTAGGTAACCGAGACAGGCCAAGTGACCACTAGGTTACCTACATAGTCCAAGTGCCCGTTCGTTAACCTATATAGTCCAAGTGCCCGCTAGGTAACGTAGATAGGCCAATTGCCCGCTAGGGAACGTACATAGTCCAAGTGCCCGCTAGGTAACCTAGATAGTCCAAATGCCCGCTAGTTAACCTACATAGTCCAAGTGCCTGATAGGTAATCTACATAGTCCAAGTGCCCACTAGGTAACCAACAGAGTCTAATTGCCCACTAGTTAACCTAGACAGTCCAAGTAACCTCTAGGGAACCTACATAGTCCAAGTGCTCGCTAGGCAACCTACATAGTCCAAGTGCCCGTTAGTTAACCTAGATAGTCAAAATGCCTGCTAGGTAACCTAGATAGTCCAAGTGCCCGCTAGGTAACCTACATAGTCCAAGTGCCTTCTAGGGAGCCTACATAGTCCACGTGACCGCTAAGGAACCTACATAGTCCAAGTGCCCGTTAGGGAACCTACATAGTCCAACTGCTCGCTAGGTAACCTACATAGTCCAAATGCCCGCAAGGAAAACTACATAGTCTAAGTGCCCCCTAGGGAACTTACATAATCCAAGTGCCCGTTAGGTATCCTAGACAGTCCAAGTGCCCGTTAGCTAGCCTAGATAGTCCAATGGCCCGCTAGTTGACCTACACAGTCCAAGTGCCCGCTAGTTAACCTACATAGTCCAAGTGCCCGCTAGGTAACCTAGATAGCCCAAGTACCCGTTAGCTACCCTAGATAGTCCAAGTGACCGCTAGGTAATCTACATAGTCAAAGTGCCCACTAGGTAACCTAGATAGTCCAAGTTCCTGTTAGCTAACCTAGAGAGTCCAAGTGCCCGTTAGTTAACCTACATAGTCCAAGTGCCCGCTAGATAACCTACATAGTCCAAGTGCCCGCTAGGTAACCTATATAGTCCAAATGCCCGCTAGGGAACCTACATAGTCCAAGTGCCTGCTAGGTGAACTACATAGTCCAAGTGCCCACTAGGTAACCTAGACAGTCCAATTGCCCGCTAGTTAACCTAGACAGTCCAAGTAACCGCTAGGGAACCTACATAGTCCAAGTTCCCGCTAGGGAACTTACATATTCCAAGTGCCCGCTAGTTAACCTAGATAGTCCAAGTGCCCGCTAGTTAACCAGGATCGTCCAAGTGCCCTCTAGTTAACTTACATAGTCCAAGGGCCTGCTAGTTAACCTACATAGACCAAGGGCCCGCTAGTTAACCTAGATAGTCCAAGTGCCCGCTAGTTAACCTACATAGTCCAAGTGCCCGCTAGGTAACCTAGACAGGCCAAGTGACCACTAGGTTACCTACATAGTCCAAGTGCCCGTTCGTTAACCTACATAGTCCAAGTGCCCGCTAGTTAACGTAGATAGCCCAATTGCCCGCTAGGGAACGTACATAGTCCAAGTGCCCGCTAGGTAACCTAGATAGTCCAAGTGCCCGCTAGTTAACCTACATAGTCCAAGTGCCTGATAGGTAAGCTACATAGTCCAAGTGCCCACTAGGTAACCTAGACAGTCCAATTGCCCACTAGTTAACCTAGACAGTCCAAGTAACCGCTAGGGAACCTACATAGTCCAAGTGCTCGCTAGGCAACCTACATAGTCCAAGTGCCCGTTAGTTAACCTAGATAGTGAAAGTGCCTGCTAGGTAACCTAGATAGTCCAAGTGCCCGCTAGGTAACCTACATAGTCCAAGTGCCCGTTAGGTAACCTTGATAGTCCAATTACCCGTTAGCTAACTTAGATAGTCCAAGTGCCCGTTAGTTAACTTAGATAGTCCAAGTGCCCGCTAGTTAATCTACAACGTCCAAGTGCCTGCTTGGTAACCTAAGTAGTCCAAGTGCCTGTTAGCTAACCTACATAGTCCAAGTGCCCGTTCGTTAACCTAGATAGTTCAAGTGCCCGCTATGTAACCTAGACAGTCCAAGTGCCCGCTAGGTTACATACATAGTCCAAGTGTCCGTTCGTTAACCTAGATAGTCCAAGTGCCCGTTTGGTAACCTACATAGTCCAAGTGCCCGCTTCGTAACCTGCATAGTCCAAGTGCCCGCTAGATAACCAACATAGTCAAAGTGCGCCATAGGTAACCTATATAGTTCAAATGCCTTCTAGGGAGCCTACATAGTCCACGTGACCGCTAAGGACCCTACATAGTCCAAGTGCCCGTTAGGGAACCTTCATAGTCCAAGTGCTCGCTAGGTAACCTACATAGTCCAAATGCCCGCAAGGAAAACTACATAGTTTAAGTGCCCGCTAGGGAACCTACATAATCCAAGTGCCCGTTAGGTATCCTAGATAGTCCAAGTGCCCGTTAGCTAACCTAGATAGTCCAATGGCCCACTAGTTGACCTCCATAGTCCAAGTGCCCGCTACTTAACCTACATAGTCCAAGTGCCTGCTAGGTAACCTAGATAGCCCAAGTACCCGTTAGCTACCCTAGATAGTCCAAGTGACCGCTAGGTAACCTACATAGTCAAAGTGCCCACTAGGTAACCTAGATAGTCCAAGTTCCTGTTAGCTAACCTAGATAGTCCAAGTGCCGGTTAGTTAACCTACATAGTCCAAGTGCCCGCTAGATAACCTACATAGTCCAAGTGCCCGCTAGGTAACCTATATAGTCCAAATGCCCGCTAGGGAACCTACATAGTCCTAGTGCACCTAGGTAAACTACATAGTCCAAGTACCCACTAGGTAACCTAGACAGTCCAATTGCCCGCTAGTTAACCTAGACAGTCCAAGTAACCGCTAGGGAACCTACATAGTCCAAGTTCCCGCTAGGGAACTTACATATTCCAAGTGCCCGCTAGTTAACCTAGATAGTCCAAGTGCCCGCTAGTTAACCAGGATCGTCCAAGTGCCCTCTAGTAAACTTACATAGTCCAAGTGCCTGCTAGTTAACCTACATTGACCAAGGGCCCGCTAGTTAACCTAGATAGTCCAAGTGCCCGCTAGTTAACCTACATAGTCCAAGTGCCCGCTAGGTAACCGAGACAAGCCAAGTGACCACTAGGTTACCTACATAGTCCAAGTGCCCGTTCGTTAACCTATATAGTCCAAGTGCCCGCTAGGTAACGAGGATAGGCCAATTGCCTGCTAGGGAACGTACATAGGCCAAGTGCCCGCTAGGTAACCTAGATAGTCCAAGTGCCCGCTAGTT
The DNA here is from genome assembly GCF_050624435.1 of Tenrec ecaudatus. Taxonomy (NCBI): domain Eukaryota; kingdom Metazoa; phylum Chordata; class Mammalia; order Afrosoricida; family Tenrecidae; genus Tenrec; species Tenrec ecaudatus. Next base: position 57,221 of record NW_027459447.1, on the reverse strand, counting down.
AACCTACATAGTCCAAGTGCCTGATAGGTAAGCTACATAGTCCAAGTGCCCACTAGGTAACCTAGACAGTCCAATTACCCACTAGTTAACCTAGACAGTCCAAGTAACCGCTAGGGAACCTACATAGTCCAAGTGCTCGCTAGGCAACCTACATAGTCCAAGTGCCCGTTAGTTAACCTAGATAGTCAAAGTGCCTGCTAGGTAACCTAGATAGTTCAAGTGCCCGCTAGGTAACCTACATAGTCCAAGTGCCCGTTAGGTAACCTTGATAGTCCAATTACCCATTAGCTCACCTAGATAGTCCAAGTGCCCGATAGTTAACCTAGATAGTCCAAGTGCCCGCTAGTTAACCTACAACGTCCAAGTGCCTGCTAGGTAACCTAAGTAGTCCAAGTGCCTGTTAGCTAACCTACATAGTCCAAGTGCCCGTTCGTTAACCTAGATAGTTCAAGTGCCCGCTATGTAACCTAGACAGTCCAAGTGCCCGCTAGGTTACATACATAGTCCAAGTGTCCGTTCGTTAACCTAGATAGTCCAAGTGCCCGTTTGGTAACCTACATAGTCCAAGTGCCCGCTTCGTAACCTGGATAGTCCAAGTGCCCGCTAGATAACCAACATAGTCAAAGTGCGCGATAGGTAACCTACATAGTTCAAGTGCCTTCTAGGGAGCCTACATAGTCCACGTGACCGCTAAGGACCCTCCATAGTCCAAGTGCCCGTTAGGGAACCTTCATAGTCCAAGTGCTCGCTAGGTAACCTACATAGTCCAAATGCCCGCAAGGAAAACTACATAGTTTAAGTGCCCGCTAGGGAACCTACATAATCCAAGTGCCCGTTAGGTATCCTAGATAGTCCAAGTGCCCGTTAGCTAACCTAGATAGTCCAATGGCCCACTAGTTGACCTCCATAGTCCAAGTGCCCGCTACTTAACCTACATAGTCCAAGTGCCTGCTAGGTAACCTAGATAGCCTAAGTACCCGTTAGCTACCCTAGATAGTCCAAGTGACCGCTAGGTAACCTGCATAGTCAAAATGCCCACTAGGTAACCTAGATAGTCCAAGTTCCTGTTAGCTAACCTAGATAGTCCAAGTGCCGGTTAGTTAACCTACATAGTCCAAGTGCCCGCTAGATAACCTACATAGTCCAAGTGCCCGCTAGGTAACCTATATAGTCCAAATGCCCGCTAGGGAACCTACATAGTCCAAGTGCCTGCTAGGTGAACTACATAGTCCAAGTGCCCACTAGGTAACCTAGACAGTCCAATTGCCCGCTAGTTAACCTAGACAGTCCAAGTAACCGCTAGGGAACCTACATAGTCCAAGTTCCCGCTAGGGAACATACATATTCCAAGTGCCCGCTAGTTAACCTAGATAGTCCAAGTGCCCGCTAGTTAACCAGGATCGTCCAAGTGCCCTCTAGTTAACTTACATAGTCCAAGTGCCTGCTAGTTAACCTACATAGACCAAGGGCCCGCTAGTTAACCTAGATAGTCCAAGTGCCCGCTAGTTAACCTACATAGTCCAAGTGCCTGATAGGTAAGCTACATAGTCCAAGTGCCCACTAGGTAACCTAGACAGTCCAATTACCCACTAGTTAACCTAGACAGTCCAAGTAACCGCTAGGGAACCTACATAGTCCAAGTGCTCGCTAGGCAACCTACATAGTCCAAGTGCCCGTTAGTTAACCTAGATAGTCAAAGTGCCTGCTAGGTAACCTAGATAGTTCAAGTGCCCGCTAGGTAACCTACATAGTCCAAGTGCCCGTTAGGTAACCTTGATAGTCCAATTACCCATTAGCTAACCTAGATAGTCCAAGTGCCCGATAGTTAACCTAGATAGTCCAAGTGCCCGCTAGTTAACCTACAACGTCCAAGTGCCTGCTAGGTAACCTAAGTAGTCCAAGTGCCTGTTAGCTAACCTACATAGTCCAAGTGCCCGTTCGTTAACCTAGATAGTTCAAGTGCCCGCTATGTAACCTAGACAGTCCAAGTGCCCGCTAGGTTACATACATAGTCCAAGTGTCCGTTCGTTAACCTAGATAGTCCAAGTGCCCGTTTGGTAACCTACATAGTCCAAGTGCCCGCTTCGTAACCTGGATAGTCCAAGTGCCCGCTAGATAACCAACATAGTCAAAGTGCGCGATAGGTAACCTACATAGTTCAAGTGCCTTCTAGGGAGCCTACATAGTCCACGTGACCGCTAAGGACCCTCCATAGTCCAAGTGCCCGTTAGGGAACCTTCATAGTCCAAGTGCTCGCTAGGTAACCTACATAGTCCAAATGCCCGCAAGGAAAACTACATAGTTTAAGTGCCCGCTAGGGAACCTACATAATCCAAGTGCCCGTTAGGTATCCTAGATAGTCCAAGTGCCCGTTAGCTAACCTAGATAGTCCAATGGCCCACTAGTTGACCTCCATAGTCCAAGTGCCCGCTACTTAACCTACATAGTCCAAGTGCCTGCTAGGTAACCTAGATAGCCTAAGTACCCGTTAGCTACCCTAGATAGTCCAAGTGACCGCTAGGTAACCTGCATAGTCAAAATGCCCACTAGGTAACCTAGATAGTCCAAGTTCCTGTTAGCTAACCTAGATAGTCCAAGTGCCGGTTAGTTAACCTACAAAGTCCAAGTGCCCGCTAGATAACCTACATAGTCCAAGTGCCCGCTAGGTAACCTATATAGTCCAAATGCCCGCTAGGGAACCTACATAGTCCTAGTGCACCTAGGTAAACTACATAGTCCAAGTACCCACTAGGTAACCTAGACAGTCCAATTGCCCGCTAGTTAACCTAGACAGTCCAAGTAACCGCTAGGGAACCTACATAGTCCAAGTTCCCGCTAGGGAACTTACATATTCCAAGTGCCCGCTAGTTAACCTAGATAGTCCAAGTGCCCGCTAGTTAACCAGGATCGTCCAAGTGCCCTCTAGTTAACTTACATAGTCCAAGTGCCTGCTAGTTAACCTACATAGACCAAGGGCCCGCTAGTTAACCTAGATAGTCCAAGTGCCCGCTAGTTAACCTACATAGTCCAAGTGCCTGATAGGTAAGCTACATAGTCCAAGTGCCCACTAGGTAACCTAGACAGTCCAATTACCCACTAGTTAACCTAGACAGTCCAAGTAACCGCTAGGGAACCTACATAGTCCAAGTGCTCGCTAGGCAACCTACATAGTCCAAGTGCCCGTTAGTTAACCTAGATAGTCAAAGTGCCTGCTAGGTAACCTAGATAGTTCAAGTGCCCGCTAGGTAACCTACATAGTCCAAGTGCCCGTTAGGTAACCTTGATAGTCCAATTACCCATTAGCTCACCTAGATAGTCCAAGTGCCCGATAGTTAACCTAGATAGTCCAAGTGCCCGCTAGTTAACCTACAACGTCCAAGTGCCTGCTAGGTAACCTAAGTAGTCCAAGTGCCTGTTAGCTAACCTACATAGTCCAAGTGCCCGTTCGTTAACCTAGATAGTTCAAGTGCCCGCTATGTAACCTAGACAGTCCAAGTGCCCGCTAGGTTACATACATAGTCCAAGTGTCCGTTCGTTAACCTAGATAGTCCAAGTGCCCGTTTGGTAACCTACATAGTCCAAGTGCCCGCTTCGTAACCTGGATAGTCCAAGTGCCCGCTAGATAACCAACATAGTCAAAGTGCGCGATAGGTAACCTACATAGTTCAAGTGCCTTCTAGGGAGCCTACATAGTCCACGTGACCGCTAAGGACCCTCCATAGTCCAAGTGCCCGTTAGGGAACCTTCATAGTCCAAGTGCTCGCTAGGTAACCTACATAGTCCAAATGCCCGCAAGGAAAACTACATAGTTTAAGTGCCCGCTAGGGAACCTACATAATCCAAGTGCCCGTTAGGTATCCTAGATAGTCCAAGTGCCCGTTAGCTAACCTAGATAGTCCAATGGCCCACTAGTTGACCTCCATAGTCCAAGTGCCCGCTACTTAACCTACATAGTCCAAGTGCCTGCTAGGTAACCTAGATAGCCTAAGTACCCGTTAGCTACCCTAGATAGTCCAAGTGACCGCTAGGTAACCTGCATAGTCAAAATGCCCACTAGGTAACCTAGATAGTCCAAGTTCCTGTTAGCTAACCTAGATAGTCCAAGTGCCGGTTAGTTAACCTACATAGTCCAAGTGCCCGCTAGATAACCTACATAGTCCAAGTGCCCGCTAGGTAACCTATATAGTCCAAATGCCCGCTAGGGAACCTACATAGTCCAAGTGCCTGCTAGGTGAACTACATAGTCCAAGTGCCCACTAGGTAACCTAGACAGTCCAATTGCCCGCTAGTTAACCTAGACAGTCCAAGTAACCGCTAGGGAACCTACATAGTCCAAGTTCCCGCTAGGGAACATACATATTCCAAGTGCCCGCTAGTTAACCTAGATAGTCCAAGTGCCCGCTAGTTAACCAGGATCGTCCAAGTGCCCTCTAGTTAACTTACATAGTCCAAGTGCCTGCTAGTTAACCTACATAGACCAAGGGCCCGCTAGTTAACCTAGATAGTCCAAGTGCCCGCTAGTTAACCTACATAGTCCAAGTGCCTGATAGGTAAGCTACATAGTCCAAGTGCCCACTAGGTAACCTAGACAGTCCAATTACCCACTAGTTAACCTAGACAGTCCAAGTAACCGCTAGGGAACCTACATAGTCCAAGTGCTCGCTAGGCAACCTACATAGTCCAAGTGCCCGTTAGTTAACCTAGATAGTCAAAGTGCCTGCTAGGTAACCTAGATAGTTCAAGTGCCCGCTAGGTAACCTACATAGTCCAAGTGCCCGTTAGGTAACCTTGATAGTCCAATTACCCATTAGCTAACCTAGATAGTCCAAGTGCCCGATAGTTAACCTAGATAGTCCAAGTGCCCGCTAGTTAACCTACAACGTCCAAGTGCCTGCTAGGTAACCTAAGTAGTCCAAGTGCCTGTTAGCTAACCTACATAGTCCAAGTGCCCGTTCGTTAACCTAGATAGTTCAAGTGCCCGCTATGTAACCTAGACAGTCCAAGTGCCCGCTAGGTTACATACATAGTCCAAGTGTCCGTTCGTTAACCTAGATAGTCCAAGTGCCCGTTTGGTAACCTACATAGTCCAAGTGCCCGCTTCGTAACCTGGATAGTCCAAGTGCCCGCTAGATAACCAACATAGTCAAAGTGCGCGATAGGTAACCTACATAGTTCAAGTGCCTTCTAGGGAGCCTACATAGTCCACGTGACCGCTAAGGACCCTCCATAGTCCAAGTGCCCGTTAGGGAACCTTCATAGTCCAAGTGCTCGCTAGGTAACCTACATAGTCCAAATGCCCGCAAGGAAAACTACATAGTTTAAGTGCCCGCTAGGGAACCTACATAATCCAAGTGCCCGTTAGGTATCCTAGATAGTCCAAGTGCCCGTTAGCTAACCTAGATAGTCCAATGGCCCACTAGTTGACCTCCATAGTCCAAGTGCCCGCTACTTAACCTACATAGTCCAAGTGCCTGCTAGGTAACCTAGATAGCCTAAGTACCCGTTAGCTACCCTAGATAGTCCAAGTGACCGCTAGGTAACCTGCATAGTCAAAATGCCCACTAGGTAACCTAGATAGTCCAAGTTCCTGTTAGCTAACCTAGATAGTCCAAGTGCCGGTTAGTTAACCTACAAAGTCCAAGTGCCCGCTAGATAACCTACATAGTCCAAGTGCCCGCTAGGTAACCTATATAGTCCAAATGCCCGCTAGGGAACCTACATAGTCCTAGTGCACCTAGGTAAACTACATAGTCCAAGTACCCACTAGGTAACCTAGACAGTCCAATTGCCCGCTAGTTAACCTAGACAGTCCAAGTAACCGCTAGGGAACCTACATAGTCCAAGTTCCCGCTAGGGAACTTACATATTCCAAGTGCCCGCTAGTTAACCTAGATAGTCCAAGTGCCCGCTAGTTAACCAGGATCGTCCAAGTGCCCTCTAGTTAACTTACATAGTCCAAGTGCCTGCTAGTTAACCTACATAGACCAAGGGCCCGCTAGTTAACCTAGATAGTCCAAGTGCCCGCTAGTTAACCTACATAGTCCAAGTGCCTGATAGGTAAGCTACATAGTCCAAGTGCCCACTAGGTAACCTAGACAGTCCAATTACCCACTAGTTAACCTAGACAGTCCAAGTAACCGCTAGGGAACCTACATAGTCCAAGTGCTCGCTAGGCAACCTACATAGTCCAAGTGCCCGTTAGTTAACCTAGATAGTCAAAGTGCCTGCTAGGTAACCTAGATAGTTCAAGTGCCCGCTAGGTAACCTACATAGTCCAAGTGCCCGTTAGGTAACCTTGATAGTCCAATTACCCATTAGCTAACCTAGATAGTCCAAGTGCCCGATAGTTAACCTAGATAGTCCAAGTGCCCGCTAGTTAACCTACAACGTCCAAGTGCCTGCTAGGTAACCTAAGTAGTCCAAGTGCCTGTTAGCTAACCTACATAGTCCAAGTGCCCGTTCGTTAACCTAGATAGTTCAAGTGCCCGCTATGTAACCTAGACAGTCCAAGTGCCCGCTAGGTTACATACATAGTCCAAGTGTCAGTTCGTTAACCTAGATAGTCCAAGTGCCCGTTTGGTAACCTACATAGTCCAAGTGCCCGCTTCGTAACCTGGATAGTCCAAGTGCCCGCTAGATAACCAACATAGTCAAAGTGCGCGATAGGTAACCTACATAGTTCAAGTGCCTTCTAGGGAGCCTACATAGTCCACGTGACCGCTAAGGACCCTCCATAGTCCAAGTGCCCGTTAGGGAACCTTCATAGTCCAAGTGCTCGCTAGGAAACCTACATAGTCCAAATGCCCGCAAGGAAAACTACATAGTTTAAGTGCCCGCTAGGGAACCTACATAATCCAAGTGCCCGTTAGGTATCCTAGATAGTCCAAGTGCCCGTTAGCTAACCTAGATAGTCCAATGGCCCACTAGTTGACCTCCATAGTCCAAGTGCCCGCTACTTAACCTACATAGTCCAAGTGCCCGCTAGGTAACCTATATAGTCCAAATGCCCGCTAGGGAACCTACATAGTCCTAGTGCACCTAGGTAAACTACATAGTCCAAGTACCCACTAGGTATCCTAGACAGTCCAATTGCCCGCTAGTTAACCTAGACAGTCCATGTAACCGCTAGGGAACCTACATAGTCCAAGTTCCCGCTAGGGAACTTACATATTCCAAGTGCCCGCTAGTTAACCTAGATAGTCCAAGTGCCCGCTAGTTAACCAGGATCGTCCAAGTGCCCTCTAGTTAACTTACATAGTCCAAGTGCCTGCTAGTTAACCTACATAGACCAAGGGCCCGCTAGTTAACCTAGATAGTCCAAGTGCCCGCTAGTTAACCTACATAGTCCAAGTGCCCGCTAGGTATCCGAGACAAGCCAAGTGACCACTAGGTTACCTACATAGTCCAAGTGCCCGTTCGTTAACCTATATAGTCCAAGTGCCCGCTAGGTAACGAGGATAGGCCAATTGCCCGCTAGGGAACGTACATAGTCCAAGTGCCCGCTAGGTAACCTAGATAGTCCAAATGCCCGCTAGTTAACCTACATAGTCCAAGTGCCTGATAGGTAATCTACATAGTCCAAGTGCCCACTAGGTAACCTAGACAGTCTAATTGCCCACTAGTTAACCTAGACAGTCCAAGTAACCGCTAGGGAACCTACATAGTCCAAGTGTTCGCTAGGCAACCTACATAGTCCAAGTGCCCGTTAGTTAACCTAGATAGTCAAAATGGCTGCTAGGAACCTAGATAGTCCAAGTGCCCGCTAGGTAACCTACATAGTCCAAATGCCTTCTAGGGAGCCTACATAGTCCACGTGACCACTAAGGAACCTACATAATCCAAGTGCCCGTTAGGGAACCTACATAGTCCAAGTGCCCGCTAGGTAACCTAGATAGCCCAAGTACCCGTTAGCTACCCTAGATAGTCCAAGTGACCGCTAGGTAACCTACATAGTCAAAGTGCCCGCTAGGTAACCTATATAGTCCAACTGCCCGCTAGGGAACCTACATAGTCCTAGTGCACCTAGGTAAACTACATAGTCCAAGTACCCACTAGGTAACCTAGACAGTCCAATTGCCCGCTAGTTAACCTAGACAGTCCTTGGAACCGCTAGGGAACCTACATAGTCCAACATCCCGCTAGGGAACTTACATATTCCAAGTGCCCGCTAGTTAACCTAGATAGTCCAACTGCCCGCTAGTTAACCAGGACCGTCCAAGTGCCCTCTAGTTAACTTACATAGTCCAAGTGCCTGCTAGTTAACCTACATAGACCAAGGGCCCGCTAGTTAACCTAGATAGTCCAAGTGCCCGCTAGTTAACCTACATAGTCCAAGTGCCCGCTAGGTAACCGAGACAGGCCAAGTGACCACTAGGTTACCTACATAGTCCAAGTGCCCGTTCGTTAACCTATATAGTCCAAGTGCCCGCTAGGTAACGAGGATAGGCCCATTGCCCACTAGGGAACGTACATAGTCCAAGTGCCCGCTAGGTAACCTAGATAGTCCAAATGCCCGCTAGTTAACCTACATAGTCCAAGTGCCTGATAGGTAATCTACATAGTCCAAGTGCCCACTAGGTAACCTAGACAGTCTAATTGCCCACTAGTTAACCTAGACAGTCCAAGTAACCGCTAGGGAACCTACATAGTCCAAGTGCTCGCTAGGCAACCTACATAGTCCAAGTGCCCGTTAGTTACCCTAGATAGTCAAAATGCCTGCTAGGTGACCTCCATAGTCCAAGTGCCCGCTACTTAACCTACATAGTCCAAGTGCCCGCTAGGTAACCTATATAGTCCAAATGCCCGCTAGGGAACCTACATAGTCCTAGTGCACCTAGGTAAACTACATAGTCCAAGTACCCACTAGGTATCCTAGACAGTCCAATTGCCCGCTAGTTAACCTAGACAGTCCATGTAACCGCTAGGGAACCTACATAGTCCAAGTTCCCGCTAGGGAACTTACATATTCCAAGTGCCCGCTAGTTAACCTAGATAGTCCAAGTGCCCGCTAGTTAACCAGGATCGTCCAAGTGCCCTCTAGTTAACTTACATAGTCCAAGTGCCTGCTAGTTAACCTACATAGACCAAGGGCCCGCTAGTTAACCTAGATAGTCCAAGTGCCCGCTAGTTAACCTACATAGTCCAAGTGCCCGCTAGGTAACCGAGACAAGCCAAGTGACCACTAGGTTACCTACATAGTCCAAGTGCCCGTTCGTTAACCTATATAGTCCAAGTGCCCGCTAGGTAACGAGGATAGGCCAATTGCCCGCTAGGGAACGTACATAGTCCAAGTGCCCGCTAGGTAACCTAGATAGTCCAAATGCCCGCTAGTTAACCTACATAGTCCAAGTGCCTGATAGGTAATCTACATAGTCCAAGTGCCCACTAGGTAACCTAGACAGTCTAATTGCCCACTAGTTAACCTAGACAGTCCAAGTAACCGCTAGGGAACCTACATAGTCCAAGTGTTCGCTAGGCAACCTACATAGTCCAAGTGCCCGTTAGTTAACCTAGATAGTCAAAATGGCTGCTAGGAACCTAGATAGTCCAAGTGCCCGCTAGGTAACCTACATAGTCCAAATGCCTTCTAGGGAGCCTACATAGTCCACGTGACCACTAAGGAACCTACATAATCCAAGTGCCCGTTAGGGAACCTACATAGTCCAAGTGCCCGCTAGGTAACCTAGATAGCCCAAGTACCCGTTAGCTACCCTAGATAGTCCAAGTGACCGCTAGGTAACCTACATAGTCAAAGTGCCCGCTAGGTAACCTATATAGTCCAAATGCCCGCTAGGGAACCTACATAGTCCTAGTGCACCTAGGTAAACTACATAGTCCAAGTACCCACTAGGTAACCTAGACAGTCCAATTGCCCGCTAGTTAACCTAGACAGTCCTTGGAACCGCTAGGGAACCTACATAGTCCAACATCCCGCTAGGGAACTTACATATTCCAAGTGCCCGCTAGTTAACCTAGATAGTCCAACTGCCCGCTAGTTAACCAGGACCGTCCAAGTGCCCTCTAGTTAACTTACATAGTCCAAGTGCCTGCTAGTTAACCTACATAGACCAAGGGCCCGCTAGTTAACCTAGATAGTCCAAGTGCCCGCTAGTTAACCTACATAGTCCAAGTGCCCGCTAGGTAACCGAGACAGGCCAAGTGACCACTAGGTTACCTACATAGTCCAAGTGCCCGTTCGTTAACCTATATAGTCCAAGTGCCCGCTAGGTAACGAGGATAGGCCCATTGCCCACTAGGGAACGTACATAGTCCAAGTGCCCGCTAGGTAACCTAGATAGTCCAAATGCCCGCTAGTTAACCTACATAGTCCAAGTGCCTGATAGGTAATCTACATAGTCCAAGTGCCCACTAGGTAACCTAGACAGTCTAATTGCCCACTAGTTAACCTAGACAGTCCAAGTAACCGCTAGGGAACCTACATAGTCCAAGTGCTCGCTAGGCAACCTACATAGTCCAAGTGCCCGTTAGTTACCCTAGATAGTCAAAATGCCTGCTAGGTAACCTAGATAGTCCAAGTGCCCGCTAGTTAACCTACATAGTCCAAGTGCCTGATAGGTAAGCTACATAGTCCAAGTGCCCACTAGGTAACCTAGACAGTCCAATAGCCCACTAGTTAACCTAGACAGTCCAAGTAACCGCTAGGGAACCTACATAGTCCAAGTGCTCGCTAGGCAACCTACATAGTCCAAGTGCCCGTTAGTTAACCTAGATAGTCAAAGTGCCTGCTAGGTAACCTAGATAGTTCAAGTGCCCGCTAGGTAACCTACATAGTCCAAGTGCCCGTTAGGTAACCTTGATAGTCCAATTACCCGTTAGCTAACCTAGATAGTCCAAGTGCCCGATAGTTAACCTAGATAGTCCAAGTGCCCGCTAGTTAACCTACAACGTCCAAGTGCCTGCTAGGTAACCTAAGTAGTCCAAGTGCCTGTTAGCTAACCTACATAGTCCAAGTGCCCGTTCGTTAACCTAGATAGTCCAAGTGCCCGCTATGTAACCTAGACAGTCCAAGTGCCCGCTAGGTTACATACATAGTCCAAGTGTCCGTTCGTTAACCTAGATAGTCCAAGTGCCCGTTTGGTAACCTACATAGTCCAAGTGCCCGCTTCGTAACCTGGATAGTCCAAGTGCCCGCTAGATAACCAACATAGTCAAAGTGCGCGATAGGTAACCTACATAGTTCAAGTGCCTTCTAGGGAGCCTACATAGTCCACGTGACCGCTAAGGACCCTCCATAGTCCAAGTGCCCGTTAGGGAACCTTCATAGTCCAAGTGCTCGCTAGGTAACCTACATAGTCCAAATGCCCGCAAGGAAAACTACATAGTTTAAGTGCCCGCTAGGGAACCTACATAATCCAAGTGCCCGTTAGGTATCCTAGATAGTCCAAGTGCCCGTTAGCTAACCTAGATAGTCCAATGGCCCACTAGTTGACCTCCATAGTCCAAGTGCCCGCTACTTAACCTACATAGTCCAAGTGCCTGCTAGGTAACCTAGATAGCCCAAGTACCCGTTAGCTACCCTAGATAGTCCAAGTGACCGCTAGGTAACCTACATAGTCAAAGTGCCCACTAGGTAACCTAGATAGTCCAAGTTTCTGTTAGCTAACCTAGATAGTCCAAGTGCCGGTTAGTTAACCTACATAGTCCAAGTGCCCGCTAGATAACCTACATAGTCCAAGTGCCCGCTAGGTAACCTATATAGTCCAAATGCCCGCTAGGGAACCTACATAGTCCTAGTGCACATAGGTAAACTACATAGTCCAAGTACCCACTAGGTAACCTAGACAGTCCAATTGCCCGCTAGTTAACCTAGACAGTCCAAGTAACCGCTAGGGAACCTACATAGTCCAAGTTCCCGCTAGGGAACTTACATATTCCAAGTGCCCGCTAGTTAACCTAGATAGTCCAAGTGCCCGCTAGTTAACCAGGATCATCCAAGTGCCCTCTAGTTAACTTACATAGTCCAAGGGCCTGCTAGTTAACCTACATAGACCAAGGGCCCGCTAGTTAACCTAGATAGTCCAAGTGCCCGCTAGTTAACCTACATAGTCCAAGTGCCCGCTAGGTAACCGAGACTGGCCAAGTGACCACTAGGTTACCTACATAGTCCAAGTGCCCGTTCGTTAACCTATATAGTCCAAGTGCCCGCTAGGTAACGAGGATAGGCCAATTGCCCGCTAGGGAACGTACATAGTCCAAGTGCCCGTTAGGTAATCTAGATAGTCCAAATGCCCGCTAGTTAACCTACATAGTCCAAGTGCCTGATAGGTAATCTACATAGTCCATGTGCCCCCTAGGTAACCTAGACAGTCTAATTGCCCACTAGTTAACCTAGACAGTCCAAGTAACCGCTAGGGAACATACATAGTCCAAGTGCTCGCTAGGCAACCTACATAGCCCAAGTGCCCGTTAGTTAACCTAGATAGTCAAAATGCCTGCTAGGTAACCTAGATAGTCCAAGTGCCCGCTAGGTAACCTACATAGTCCAAATGCCTTCTAGGGAGCCTACATAGTCCACGTGACCGCTAAGGAACCTACATAATCCAAGTGCCCGTTAGGGAACCTACATAGTCCAAGTGCTCGCTAGGTAACCTACATAGTCCAAATGCCTGCAAGGAAAACTACATAGTCTAAGTGCCCCCTAGGGAACTTACATAATCCAAGTGCCCGTTAGGTATCCTAGACAGTCCAAGTGCCCGTTACTAGCCTAGATAGTCCAATGGCCCGCTAGTTGACCTACATAGTCCAAGTGCCCGCTAGTTAACCTACGTAGTCCAAGTGCCCGCTAGGTAACCTAGATAGCCCAAGTACCCGTTAGCTACCCTAGAGAGTCCAAGTTACCGCTAGGTAATCTACATAATCAAAGTGCCCACTAGGTAACCTAGATAGTCCAAGTTCCTGTTAGCTAACCTAGAGAGTCCAAGTGCCCGTTAGTTAACCTACATAGTCCAAGTGCCCGCTAGATAACCTACATAGTCCAAGTGCCCGCTAGGTAACCTATATAGTCCAAATGCCCGCTAGGGAACCTACATAGTCCAAGTGCCTGCTAGGTAAACTACATAGTCCAAGTGCCCACTAGGTAACCTAGACAGTCCAATTGCCCGCTAGTTAACCTAGACAGTCCAAGTAACCGCTAGGGAACCTACATAGTCCAAGTTCCCGCTAGGGAACTTACATATTCCAAGTGCCCGCTAGTTAACCTAGATAGTCCAAGTGCCCGCTAGTTAACCAGGATTGTCCAAGTGCCCTCTAGTTAACTTACATAGTCCAAGTGCCTGCTAGTTAACCTACAAAGACCAAGGGCCCGCTAGTTAACCTAGATAGTCCAAGTGCCCGCTAGTTAACCTACATAGTCCAAGTGCCCGCTAGGTAACCTAGACAGGCCAAGTGACCACTAGGTTACCTACATAGTCCAAGTGCCCGTTCGTTAACCTACATAGTCCAAGTGCCCGCTAGTTAACGTAGATAGCCCAATTGCCCGCTAGGGAACGTACATAGTCCAAGTGCCCGCTAGGTAACCTAGATAGTCCAAGTGCCCGCTAGTTAACCTACATAGTCCAAGTGCCTGATAGGTAAGCTACATAGTCCAAGTGCCCACTAGGTAACCTAGACAGTCCAATTGCCCACTAGATAACCTAGACAGTCCAAGTAACCGCTAGGGAACCTACATAGTCCAAGTGCTCGCTAGGCAACCTACATAGTCCAAGTGCCCGTTAGTTAACCTAGATTGTCAAAGTGCCTGCTAGGTAACCTAGATAGTTCAAGTGCCCGCTAGGTAACCTACATAGTCCAAGTGCCCGTTAGGTAACCTTGATAGTCCAATTACCCGTTAGCTAACCTAGATAGTCCAAGTGCCCGATAGTTAACCTAGATAGTCCAAGTGCCCGCTAGTTAACCTACAACGTCCAAGTGCCTGCTAGGTAACCTAAGTAGTCCAAGTGCCTGTTAGCTAACCTACATAGTCCAAGTGCCCATTCGTTAACCTAGATAGTCCAAGTGCCCGCTATGTAACCTAGACAGTCCAAGTGCCCGCTAGGTTACATACATAGTCCAAGTGTCCGTTCGTTAACCTAGATAGTCCAAGTGCCCGTTTGGTAACCTACATAGTCCAAGTGCCCGCTTCGTAACCTGGATAGTCCAAGTGCCCGCTAGATAACCAACATAGTCAAAGTGCGCGATAGGTAACCTACATAGTTCAAGTGCCTTCTAGGGAGCCTACATAGTCCACGTGACCGCTAAGGACCCTCCATAATCCAAGTGCCCGTTAGGGAACCTTCATAGTCCAAGTGCTCACTAGGTAACCTACATAGTCCAAATGCCCGCAAGGAAAACTACATAGTTTAAGTGCCCGCTAGGGAACCTACATAATCCAAGTGCCCGTTAGGTATCCTAGATAGTCCAAGTGCCCGTTAGCTAACCTAGATAGTCCAATGGCCCACTAGTTGACCTCCATAGTCCAAGTGCCCGCTACTTAACCTACATAGTCCAAGTGCCTGCTAGGTAACCTAGATAGCCCAAGTACCCGTTAGCTACCCTAGATAGTCCAAGTGACCACTAGGTAACCTACATAGTCAAAGTGCCCACTAGGTAACCTAGATAGTCCAAGTTCCTGTTAGCTAACCTAGATAGTCCAAGTGCCGGTTAGTTAACCTACATAGTCCAAGTGCCCGCTAGATAACCTACATAGTCCAAGTGCCCGCTAGGTAACCTATATAGTCCAAATGCCCGCTAGGGAACCTACATAGTCCTAGTGCACCTAGGTAAACTACATAGTCCAAGTACCCACTAGGTAACCTAGACAGTCCAATTGCCCGCTAGTTAACCTAGACAGTCCAAGTAACCGCTAGGGAACCTACATAGTCCAAGTTCCCGCTAGGGAACTTACATATTCCAAGTGCCCGCTAGTTAACCTAGATAGTCCAAGTGCCCGCTAGTTAACCAGGATCGTCCAAGTGCCCTCTAGTTAACTTACATAGTCCAAGTGCCTGCTAGTTAACCTACATAGACCAAGGGCCCGCTAGTTAACCTAGATAGTCCAAGTGCCCGCTAGTTAACCTACATAGTCCAAGTGCCCGCTAGGTAACCGAGACAAGCCAAGTGACCACTAGGTTACCTACATAGTCCAAGTGCCCGTTCGTTAACCTATATAGTCCAAGTGCCCGCTAGGTAACGAGGATAGGCCAATTGCCCGCTAGGGAACGTACATAGTCCAAGTGCCCGCTAGGTAACCTAGATAGTCCAAATGCCCGCTAGTTAACCTACATAGTCCAAGTGCCTGATAGGTAATCTACATAGTCCAAGTGCCCACTAGGTAACCTAGACAGTCTAATTGCCCACTAGTTAACCTAGACAGTCCAAGTAACCGCTAGGGAACCTACATAGTCCAAGTGCTCGCTAGGCAACCTACATAGTCCAAGTGCCCGTTAGTTAACCTAGATAGTCAAAATGGCTGCTAGGAACCTAGATAGTCCAAGTGCCCGCTAGGTAACCTACATAGTCCAAATGCCTTCTAGGGAGCCTACATAGTCCACGTGACCGCTAAGGAACCTACATAGTCCAAGTGCCCGTTAGGGAACCTACATAGTCCAAGTGCCCGCTAGGTAACCTAGATAGCCCAAGTACCCGTTAGCTACCCTAGATAGTCCAAGTGACCGCTAGGTAACCTACATAGTCAAAGTGCCCACTAGGTAACCTAGATAGTCCAAGTTCCTGTTAGCTAACCTAGATAGTCCAAGTGCCGGTTAGTTAACCTACATAGTCCAAGTGCCCGCTAGATAACCTACATAGTCCAAGTGCCCGCTAGGTAACCTATATAGTCCAAATGCCCGCTAGGGAACCTACATAGTCCTAGTGCACCTAGGTAAACTACATAGTCCAAGTACCCACTAGGTAACCTAGACAGTCCAATTGCCCGCTAGTTAACCTAGACAGTCCAAGTAACCGCTAGGGAACCTACATAGTCCAAGTTCCCGCTAGGGAACTTACATATTCCAAGTGCCCGCTAGTTAACCTAGATAGTCCAAGTGCCCGCAAGTTAACCAGGATCGTCCAAGTGCCCTCTAGTTAACTTACATAGTCCAAGTGCCTGCTAGTTAACCTACATAGACCAAGGGCCCGCTAGTTAACCTAGATAGTCCAAGTGCCCGCTAGTTAACCTACATAGTCCAAGTGCCCGCTAGGTAACCGAGACAAGCCAAGTGACCACTAGGTTACCTACATAGTCCAAGTGCCCGTTCGTTAACCTATATAGTCCAAGTGCCCGCTAGGTAACGAGGATAGGCCAATTGCCCGCTAGGGAACGTACATAGTCCAAGTGCCCGCTAGGTAACCTAGATAGTCCAAATGCCCGCTAGTTAACCTACATAGTCCAAGTGCCTGATAGGTAATCTACATAGTCCAAGTGCCCACTAGGTAACCTAGACAGTCTAATTGCCCACTAGTTAACCTAGACAGTCCAAGTAACCGCTAGGGAACCTACATAGTCCAAGTGCTCGCTAGGCAACCTACATAGTCCAAGTGCCCGTTAGTTAACCTAGATAGTCAAAATGGCTGCTAGGAACCTAGATAGTCCAAGTGCCCGCTAGGTAACCTACATAGTCCAAATGCCTTCTAGGGAGCCTAAATAGTCCACGTGACCGCCAAGGAACCTACATAGTCCAAGTGCCCGTTAGGGAACCTACATAGTCCAAGTGCCCGCTAGGTAACCTAGATAGCCCAAGTACCCGTTAGCTACCCTAGATAGTCCAAGTGACCGCTAGGTAACCTACATAGTCAAAGTGCCCGCTAGGTAACCTATATAGTCCAAATGCCCGCTAGGGAACCTACATAGTCCTAGTGCACCTAGGTAAACTACATAGTCCAAGTACCCACTAGGTAACCTAGACAGTCCAATTGCCCGCTAGTTAACCTAGACAGTCCTTGTAACCGCTAGGGAACCTACATAGTCCAACATCCCGCTAGGGAACTTACATATTCCAAGTGCCCGCTAGTTAACCTAGATAGTCCAAGTGCCCGCTAGTTAACCAGGACCGTCCAAGTGCCCTCTAGTTAACTTACATAGTCCAAGTGCCTGCTAGTTAAC
Source organism: Tenrec ecaudatus (assembly GCF_050624435.1). NCBI lineage: Eukaryota > Metazoa > Chordata > Mammalia > Afrosoricida > Tenrecidae > Tenrec > Tenrec ecaudatus. The sequence goes on along the minus strand of NW_027459447.1, from coordinate 40,123 downwards.
CTACATAGACCAAGGGCCCGCTAGTTAACCTAGATAGTCCAAGTGCCCGCTAGTTAACCTACATAGTCCAAGTGCCCGCTAGGTAACCGAGACAGGCCAAGTGACCACTAGGTTACCTACATAGTCCAAGTGCCCGTTCGTTAACCTATATAGTCCAAGTGCCCGCTAGGTAACGAGGATAGGCCAATTGCCCGCTAGGGAACGTACATAGTCCAAGTGCCCGCTAGGTAACCTAGATAGTCCAAATGCCCGCTAGTTAACCTACATAGTCCAAGTGCCTGATAGGTAATCTACATAGTCCAAGTGCCCACTAGGTAACCTAGACAGTCTAATTGCCCACTAGTTAACCTAGACAGTCCAAGTAACCGCTAGGGAACCTACATAGTCCAAGTGCTCGCTAGGCAACCTACATAGTCCAAGTGCCCGTTAGTTAACCTAGATAGTCAAAATGCCTGCTAGGTAACCTAGATAGTCCAAGTGCCCGCTAGATAACCTACATAGTCCAAGTGCCTGATAGGTAAACTACATAGTCCAAGTGCCCACTAGGTAACCTAGACAGTCCAATAGCCCACTAGTTAACCTAGACAGTCCAAGTAACCGCTAGGGAACCTACATAGTCCAAGTGCTCGCTAGGCAACCTACATAGTCCAAGTGCCCGTTAGTTAACCTAGATAGTCAAAGTGCCTGCTAGGTAACCTAGATAGTTCAAGTGCCCGCTAGGTAACCTACATAGTCCAAGTGCCCGTTAGGTAACCTTGATAGTCCAATTACCCGTTAGCTAACCTAGATAGTCCAAGTGCCCGATAGTTAACCTAGATAGTCCAAGTGCCCGCTAGTTAACCTACAACGTCCAAGTGCCTGCTAGGTAACCTAAGTAGTCCAAGTGCCTGTTAGCTAACCTCCATAGTCCAAGTGCCCGTTCGTTAACCTAGATAGTCCAAGTGCCCGCTATGTAACCTAGACAGTTCAAGTGCCCGCTAGGTTACATACATAGTCCAAGTGTCCGTTCGTTAACCTAGATAGTCCAAGTGCCCGTTTGGTAACCTACATAGTCCAAGTGCCCGCTTCGTAACCTGGATAGTCCAAGTGCCCTCTAGATAACCAACATAGTCAAAGTGCGCGATAGGTAACCTACATAGTTCAAGTGCCTTCTAGGGAGCCTACATAGTCCACGTGACCGCTAAGGACCCTCCATAGTCCAAGTGCCCGTTAGGGAACCTTCATAGTCCAAGTGCTCGCTAGGTAACCTACATAGTCCAAATGCCCGCAAGGAAAACTACATAGTTTAAGTGCCCGCTAGGGAACCTACATAATCCAAGTGCCCGTTAGGTATCCTAGATAGTCCAAGTGCCCGTTAGCTAACCTAGATAGTCCAATGGCCCACTAGTTGACCTCCATAGTCCAAGTGCCCGCTACTTAACCTACATAGTCCAAGTGCCTGCTAGGTAACCTAGATAGCCCAAGTACCCGTTAGCTACCCTAGATAGTCCAAGTGACCGCTAGGTAACCTACATAGTCAAAGTGCCCACTAGGTAACCTAGATAGTCCAAGTTTCTGTTAGCTAACCTAGATAGTCCAAGTGCCGGTTAGTTAACCTACATAGTCCAAGTGCCCGCTAGATAACCTACATAGTCCAAGTGCCCGCTAGGTAACCTATATAGTCCAAATGCCCGCTAGGGAACCTACATAGTCCTAGTGCACCTAGGTAAACTACATAGTCCAAGTACCCACTAGGTAACCTAGACAGTCCAATTGCCCGCTAGTTAACCTAGACAGTCCAAGTAACCGCTAGGGAACCTACATAGTCCAAGTTCCCGCTAGGGAACTTACATATTCCAAGTGCCCGCTAGTTAACCTAGATAGTCCAAGTGCCCGCTAGTTAACCAGGATCGTCCAAGTGCCCTCTAGTTAACTTACATAGTCCAAGTGCCTGCTAGTTAACCTACATAGACCAAGGGCCCGCTAGTTAACCTAGATAGTCCAAGTGCCCGCTAGTTAACCTACATAGTCCAAGTGCCCGCTAGGTAACCGAGACAGGCCAAGTGACCACTAGGTTACCTACATAGTCCAAGTGCCCGTTCGTTAACCTATATAGTCCAAGTGCCCGCTAGGTAACGAGGATAGGCCAATTGCCCGCTAGGGAACATACATAGTCCAAGTGCCCGCTAGGTAACCTAGATAGTCCAAATGCCCGCTAGTTAACCTACATAGTCCAAGTGCCTGATAGGTAATCTACATAGTCCAAGTGCCCACTAGGTAACCTAGACAGTCTAATTGCCCACTAGTTAACCTAGACAGTCCAAGTAACCGCTAGGGAACCTACATAGTCCAAGTGCTCGCTAGGCAACCTACATAGTCCAAGTGCCCGTTAGTTACCCTAGATAGTCAAAATGCCTGCTAGGTAACCTAGATAGTCCAAGTGCCCGCTAGTTAACCTACATAGTCCAAGTGCCTGATAGGTAAGCTACATAGTCCAAGTGCCCACTAGGTAACCTAGACAGTCCAATAGCCCACTAGTTAACCTAGACAGTCCAAGTAACCGCTAGGGAACCTACATAGTCCAAGTGCTCGCTAGGCAACCTACATAGTCCAAGTGCCCGTTAGTTAACCTAGATAGTCAAAGTGCCTGCTAGGTAACCTAGATAGTTCAAGTGCCCGCTAGGTAACCTACATAGTCCAAGTGCCCGTTAGGTAACCTTGATAGTCCAATTACCCGTTAGCTAACCTAGATAGTCCAAGTGCCCGATAGTTAACCTAGATAGTCCAAGTGCCCGCTAGTTAACCTACAACGTCCAAGTGCCTGCTAGGTAACCTAAGTAGTCCAAGTGCCTGTTAGCTAACCTACATAGTCCAAGTGCCCGTTCGTTAACCTAGATAGTCCAAGTGCCCGCTATGTAACCTAGACAGTCCAAGTGCCCGCTAGGTTACATACATAGTCCAAGTGTCCGTTCGTTAACCTAGATAGTCCAAGTGCCCGTTTGGTAACCTACATAGTCCAAGTGCCCGCTTCGTAACCTGGATAGTCCAAGTGCCCGCTAGATAACCAACATAGTCAAAGTGCGCGATAGGTAACCTACATAGTTCAAGTGCCTTCTAGGGAGCCTACATAGTCCACGTGACCGCTAAGGACCCTCCATAGTCCAAGTGCCCGTTAGGGAACCTTCATAGTCCAAGTGCTCGCTAGGTAACCTACATAGTCCAAATGCCCGCAAGGAAAACTACATAGTTTAAGTGCCCGCTAGGGAACCTACATAATCCAAGTGCCCGTTAGGTATCCTAGATAGTCCAAGTGCCCGTTAGCTAACCTAGATAGTCCAATGGCCCACTAGTTGACCTCCATAGTCCAAGTGCCCGCTACTTAACCTACATAGTCCAAGTGCCTGCTAGGTAACCTAGATAGCCCAAGTACCCGTTAGCTACCCTAGATAGTCCAAGTGACCGCTAGGTAACCTACATAGTCAAAGTGCCCACTAGGTAACCTAGATAGTCCAAGTTTCTGTTAGCTAACCTAGATAGTCCAAGTGCCGGTTAGTTAACCTACATAGTCCAAGTGCCCGCTAGATAACCTACATAGTCCAAGTGCCCGCTAGGTAACCTATATAGTCCAAATGCCCGCTAGGGAACCTACATAGTCCTAGTGCACATAGGTAAACTACATAGTCCAAGTACCCACTAGGTAACCTAGACAGTCCAATTGCCCGCTAGTTAACCTAGACAGTCCAAGTAACCGCTAGGGAACCTACATAGTCCAAGTTCCCGCTAGGGAACTTACATATTCCAAGTGCCCGCTAGTTAACCTAGATAGTCCAAGTGCCCGCTAGTTAACCAGGATCATCCAAGTGCCCTCTAGTTAACTTACATAGTCCAAGGGCCTGCTAGTTAACCTACATAGACCAAGGGCCCGCTAGTTAACCTAGATAGTCCAAGTGCCCGCTAGTTAACCTACATAGTCCAAGTGCCCGCTAGGTAACCGAGACTGGCCAAGTGACCACTAGGTTACCTACATAGTCCAAGTGCCCGTTCGTTAACCTATATAGTCCAAGTGCCCGCTAGGTAACGAGGATAGGCCAATTGCCCGCTAGGGAACGTACATAGTCCAAGTGCCCGTTAGGTAATCTAGATAGTCCAAATGCCCGCTAGTTAACCTACATAGTCCAAGTGCCTGATAGGTAATCTACATAGTCCATGTGCCCCCTAGGTAACCTAGACAGTCTAATTGCCCACTAGTTAACCTAGACAGTCCAAGTAACCGCTAGGGAACATACATAGTCCAAGTGCTCGCTAGGCAACCTACATAGCCCAAGTGCCCGTTAGTTAACCTAGATAGTCAAAATGCCTGCTAGGTAACCTAGATAGTCCAAGTGCCCGCTAGGTAACCTACATAGTCCAAATGCCTTCTAGGGAGCCTACATAGTCCACGTGACCGCTAAGGAACCTACATAATCCAAGTGCCCGTTAGGGAACCTACATAGTCCAAGTGCTCGCTAGGTAACCTACATAGTCCAAATGCCTGCAAGGAAAACTACATAGTCTAAGTGCCCCCTAGGGAACTTACATAATCCAAGTGCCCGTTAGGTATCCTAGACAGTCCAAGTGCCCGTTACTAGCCTAGATAGTCCAATGGCCCGCTAGTTGACCTACATAGTCCAAGTGCCCGCTAGTTAACCTACGTAGTCCAAGTGCCCGCTAGGTAACCTAGATAGCCCAAGTACCCGTTAGCTACCCTAGAGAGTCCAAGTTACCGCTAGGTAATCTACATAATCAAAGTGCCCACTAGGTAACCTAGATAGTCCAAGTTCCTGTTAGCTAACCTAGAGAGTCCAAGTGCCCGTTAGTTAACCTACATAGTCCAAGTGCCCGCTAGATAACCTACATAGTCCAAGTGCCCGCTAGGTAACCTATATAGTCCAAATGCCCGCTAGGGAACCTACATAGTCCAAGTGCCTGCTAGGTAAACTACATAGTCCAAGTGCCCACTAGGTAACCTAGACAGTCCAATTGCCCGCTAGTTAACCTAGACAGTCCAAGTAACCGCTAGGGAACCTACATAGTCCAAGTTCCCGCTAGGGAACTTACATATTCCAAGTGCCCGCTAGTTAACCTAGATAGTCCAAGTGCCCGCTAGTTAACCAGGATTGTCCAAGTGCCCTCTAGTTAACTTACATAGTCCAAGTGCCTGCTAGTTAACCTACAAAGACCAAGGGCCCGCTAGTTAACCTAGATAGTCCAAGTGCCCGCTAGTTAACCTACATAGTCCAAGTGCCCGCTAGGTAACCTAGACAGGCCAAGTGACCACTAGGTTACCTACATAGTCCAAGTGCCCGTTCGTTAACCTACATAGTCCAAGTGCCCGCTAGTTAACGTAGATAGCCCAATTGCCCGCTAGGGAACGTACATAGTCCAAGTGCCCGCTAGGTAACCTAGATAGTCCAAGTGCCCGCTAGTTAACCTACATAGTCCAAGTGCCTGATAGGTAAGCTACATAGTCCAAGTGCCCACTAGGTAACCTAGACAGTCCAATTGCCCACTAGATAACCTAGACAGTCCAAGTAACCGCTAGGGAACCTACATAGTCCAAGTGCTCGCTAGGCAACCTACATAGTCCAAGTGCCCGTTAGTTAACCTAGATTGTCAAAGTGCCTGCTAGGTAACCTAGATAGTTCAAGTGCCCGCTAGGTAACCTACATAGTCCAAGTGCCCGTTAGGTAACCTTGATAGTCCAATTACCCGTTAGCTAACCTAGATAGTCCAAGTGCCCGATAGTTAACCTAGATAGTCCAAGTGCCCGCTAGTTAACCTACAACGTCCAAGTGCCTGCTAGGTAACCTAAGTAGTCCAAGTGCCTGTTAGCTAACCTACATAGTCCAAGTGCCCATTCGTTAACCTAGATAGTCCAAGTGCCCGCTATGTAACCTAGACAGTCCAAGTGCCCGCTAGGTTACATACATAGTCCAAGTGTCCGTTCGTTAACCTAGATAGTCCAAGTGCCCGTTTGGTAACCTACATAGTCCAAGTGCCCGCTTCGTAACCTGGATAGTCCAAGTGCCCGCTAGATAACCAACATAGTCAAAGTGCGCGATAGGTAACCTACATAGTTCAAGTGCCTTCTAGGGAGCCTACATAGTCCACGTGACCGCTAAGGACCCTCCATAATCCAAGTGCCCGTTAGGGAACCTTCATAGTCCAAGTGCTCACTAGGTAACCTACATAGTCCAAATGCCCGCAAGGAAAACTACATAGTTTAAGTGCCCGCTAGGGAACCTACATAATCCAAGTGCCCGTTAGGTATCCTAGATAGTCCAAGTGCCCGTTAGCTAACCTAGATAGTCCAATGGCCCACTAGTTGACCTCCATAGTCCAAGTGCCCGCTACTTAACCTACATAGTCCAAGTGCCTGCTAGGTAACCTAGATAGCCCAAGTACCCGTTAGCTACCCTAGATAGTCCAAGTGACCACTAGGTAACCTACATAGTCAAAGTGCCCACTAGGTAACCTAGATAGTCCAAGTTCCTGTTAGCTAACCTAGATAGTCCAAGTGCCGGTTAGTTAACCTACATAGTCCAAGTGCCCGCTAGATAACCTACATAGTCCAAGTGCCCGCTAGGTAACCTATATAGTCCAAATGCCCGCTAGGGAACCTACATAGTCCTAGTGCACCTAGGTAAACTACATAGTCCAAGTACCCACTAGGTAACCTAGACAGTCCAATTGCCCGCTAGTTAACCTAGACAGTCCAAGTAACCGCTAGGGAACCTACATAGTCCAAGTTCCCGCTAGGGAACTTACATATTCCAAGTGCCCGCTAGTTAACCTAGATAGTCCAAGTGCCCGCTAGTTAACCAGGATCGTCCAAGTGCCCTCTAGTTAACTTACATAGTCCAAGTGCCTGCTAGTTAACCTACATAGACCAAGGGCCCGCTAGTTAACCTAGATAGTCCAAGTGCCCGCTAGTTAACCTACATAGTCCAAGTGCCCGCTAGGTAACCGAGACAAGCCAAGTGACCACTAGGTTACCTACATAGTCCAAGTGCCCGTTCGTTAACCTATATAGTCCAAGTGCCCGCTAGGTAACGAGGATAGGCCAATTGCCCGCTAGGGAACGTACATAGTCCAAGTGCCCGCTAGGTAACCTAGATAGTCCAAATGCCCGCTAGTTAACCTACATAGTCCAAGTGCCTGATAGGTAATCTACATAGTCCAAGTGCCCACTAGGTAACCTAGACAGTCTAATTGCCCACTAGTTAACCTAGACAGTCCAAGTAACCGCTAGGGAACCTACATAGTCCAAGTGCTCGCTAGGCAACCTACATAGTCCAAGTGCCCGTTAGTTAACCTAGATAGTCAAAATGGCTGCTAGGAACCTAGATAGTCCAAGTGCCCGCTAGGTAACCTACATAGTCCAAATGCCTTCTAGGGAGCCTACATAGTCCACGTGACCGCTAAGGAACCTACATAGTCCAAGTGCCCGTTAGGGAACCTACATAGTCCAAGTGCCCGCTAGGTAACCTAGATAGCCCAAGTACCCGTTAGCTACCCTAGATAGTCCAAGTGACCGCTAGGTAACCTACATAGTCAAAGTGCCCACTAGGTAACCTAGATAGTCCAAGTTCCTGTTAGCTAACCTAGATAGTCCAAGTGCCGGTTAGTTAACCTACATAGTCCAAGTGCCCGCTAGATAACCTACATAGTCCAAGTGCCCGCTAGGTAACCTATATAGTCCAAATGCCCGCTAGGGAACCTACATAGTCCTAGTGCACCTAGGTAAACTACATAGTCCAAGTACCCACTAGGTAACCTAGACAGTCCAATTGCCCGCTAGTTAACCTAGACAGTCCAAGTAACCGCTAGGGAACCTACATAGTCCAAGTTCCCGCTAGGGAACTTACATATTCCAAGTGCCCGCTAGTTAACCTAGATAGTCCAAGTGCCCGCAAGTTAACCAGGATCGTCCAAGTGCCCTCTAGTTAACTTACATAGTCCAAGTGCCTGCTAGTTAACCTACATAGACCAAGGGCCCGCTAGTTAACCTAGATAGTCCAAGTGCCCGCTAGTTAACCTACATAGTCCAAGTGCCCGCTAGGTAACCGAGACAAGCCAAGTGACCACTAGGTTACCTACATAGTCCAAGTGCCCGTTCGTTAACCTATATAGTCCAAGTGCCCGCTAGGTAACGAGGATAGGCCAATTGCCCGCTAGGGAACGTACATAGTCCAAGTGCCCGCTAGGTAACCTAGATAGTCCAAATGCCCGCTAGTTAACCTACATAGTCCAAGTGCCTGATAGGTAATCTACATAGTCCAAGTGCCCACTAGGTAACCTAGACAGTCTAATTGCCCACTAGTTAACCTAGACAGTCCAAGTAACCGCTAGGGAACCTACATAGTCCAAGTGCTCGCTAGGCAACCTACATAGTCCAAGTGCCCGTTAGTTAACCTAGATAGTCAAAATGGCTGCTAGGAACCTAGATAGTCCAAGTGCCCGCTAGGTAACCTACATAGTCCAAATGCCTTCTAGGGAGCCTAAATAGTCCACGTGACCGCCAAGGAACCTACATAGTCCAAGTGCCCGTTAGGGAACCTACATAGTCCAAGTGCCCGCTAGGTAACCTAGATAGCCCAAGTACCCGTTAGCTACCCTAGATAGTCCAAGTGACCGCTAGGTAACCTACATAGTCAAAGTGCCCGCTAGGTAACCTATATAGTCCAAATGCCCGCTAGGGAACCTACATAGTCCTAGTGCACCTAGGTAAACTACATAGTCCAAGTACCCACTAGGTAACCTAGACAGTCCAATTGCCCGCTAGTTAACCTAGACAGTCCTTGTAACCGCTAGGGAACCTACATAGTCCAACATCCCGCTAGGGAACTTACATATTCCAAGTGCCCGCTAGTTAACCTAGATAGTCCAAGTGCCCGCTAGTTAACCAGGACCGTCCAAGTGCCCTCTAGTTAACTTACATAGTCCAAGTGCCTGCTAGTTAACCTACATAGACCAAGGGCCCGCTAGTTAACCTAGATAGTCCAAGTGCCCGCTAGTTAACCTACATAGTCCAAGTGCCCGCTAGGTAACCGAGACAGGCCAAGTGACCACTAGGTTACCTACATAGTCCAAGTGCCCGTTCGTTAACCTATATAGTCCAAGTGCCCGCTAGGTAACGAGGATAGGCCAATTGCCCGCTAGGGAACGTACATAGTCCAAGTGCCCGCTAGGTAACCTAGATAGTCCAAATGCCCGCTAGTTAACCTACATAGTCCAAGTGCCTCATAGGTAATCTACATAGTCCAAGTGCCCACTAGGTAACCTAGACAGTCTAATTGCCCACTAGTTAACCTAGACAGTCCAAGTAACCGCTAGGGAACCTACATAGTCCAAGTGCTCGCTAGGCAACCTACATAGTCCAAGTGCCCGTTAGTTAACCTAGATAGTCAAAATGCCTGCTAGGTAACCTAGATAGTCCAAGTGCCCGCTAGATAACCTACATAGTCCAAGTGCCTGATAGGTAAACTACATAGTCCAAGTGCCCACTAGGTAACCTAGACAGTCCAATAGCCCACTAGTTAACCTAGACAGTCCAAGTAACCGCTAGGGAACCTACATAGTCCAAGTGCTCGCTAGGCAACCTACATAGTCCAAGTGCCCGTTAGTTAACCTAGATAGTCAAAGTGCCTGCTAGGTAACCTAGATAGTTCAAGTGCCCGCTAGGTAACCTACATAGTCCAAGTGCCCGTTAGGTAACCTTGATAGTCCAATTACCCGTTAGCTAACCTAGATAGTCCAAGTGCCCGATAGTTAACCTAGATAGTCCAAGTGCCCGCTAGTTAACCTACAACGTCCAAGTGCCTGCTAGGTAACCTAAGTAGTCCAAGTGCCTGTTAGCTAACCTCCATAGTCCAAGTGCCCGTTCGTTAACCTAGATAGTCCAAGTGCCCGCTATGTAACCTAGACAGTTCAAGTGCCCGCTAGGTTACATACATAGTCCAAGTGTCCGTTCGTTAACCTAGATAGTCCAAGTGCCCGTTTGGTAACCTACATAGTCCAAGTGCCCGCTTCGTAACCTGGATAGTCCAAGTGCCCTCTAGATAACCAACATAGTCAAAGTGCGCGATAGGTAACCTACATAGTTCAAGTGCCTTCTAGGGAGCCTACATAGTCCACGTGACCGCTAAGGACCCTCCATAGTCCAAGTGCCCGTTAGGGAACCTTCATAGTCCAAGTGCTCGCTAGGTAACCTACATAGTCCAAATGCCCGCAAGGAAAACTACATAGTTTAAGTGCCCGCTAGGGAACCTACATAATCCAAGTGCCCGTTAGGTATCCTAGATAGTCCAAGTGCCCGTTAGCTAACCTAGATAGTCCAATGGCCCACTAGTTGACCTCCATAGTCCAAGTGCCCGCTACTTAACCTACATAGTCCAAGTGCCTGCTAGGTAACCTAGATAGCCCAAGTACCCGTTAGCTACCCTAGATAGTCCAAGTGACCGCTAGGTAACCTACATAGTCAAAGTGCCCACTAGGTAACCTAGATAGTCCAAGTTTCTGTTAGCTAACCTAGATAGTCCAAGTGCCGGTTAGTTAACCTACATAGTCCAAGTGCCCGCTAGATAACCTACATAGTCCAAGTGCCCGCTAGGTAACCTATATAGTCCAAATGCCCGCTAGGGAACCTACATAGTCCTAGTGCACCTAGGTAAACTACATAGTCCAAGTACCCACTAGGTAACCTAGACAGTCCAATTGCCCGCTAGTTAACCTAGACAGTCCAAGTAACCGCTAGGGAACCTACATAGTCCAAGTTCCCGCTAGGGAACTTACATATTCCAAGTGCCCGCTAGTTAACCTAGATAGTCCAAGTGCCCGCTAGTTAACCAGGATCGTCCAAGTGCCCTCTAGTTAACTTACATAGTCCAAGTGCCTGCTAGTTAACCTACATAGACCAAGGGCCCGCTAGTTAACCTAGATAGTCCAAGTGCCCGCTAGTTAACCTACATAGTCCAAGTGCCCGCTAGGTAACCGAGACAGGCCAAGTGACCACTAGGTTACCTACATAGTCCAAGTGCCCGTTCGTTAACCTATATAGTCCAAGTGCCCGCTAGGTAACGAGGATAGGCCAATTGCCCGCTAGGGAACGTACATAGTCCAAGTGCCCGCTAGGTAACCTAGATAGTCCAAATGCCCGCTAGTTAACCTACATAGTCCAAGTGCCTGATAGGTAATCTACATAGTCCAAGTGCCCACTAGGTAACCTAGACAGTCTAATTGCCCACTAGTTAACCTAGACAGTCCAAGTAACCGCTAGGGAACCTACATAGTCCAAGTGCTCGCTAGGCAACCTACATAGTCCAAGTGCCCGTTAGTTAACCTAGATAGTCAAAATGCCTGCTAGGTAACCTAGATAGTCCAAGTGCCCGCTAGGTAACCTACATAGTCCAAGTGCCTGATAGGTAAGCTACATAGTCCAAGTGCCCACTAGGTAACCTAGACAGTCCAATTGCCCACTAGATAACCTAGACAGTCCAAGTAACCGCTAGGGAACCTACATAGTCCAAGTGCTCGCTAGGCAACCTACATAGTCCAAGTGCCCGTTAGTTAACCTAGATTGTCAAAGTGCCTGCTAGGTAACCTAGATAGTTCAAGTGCCCGCTAGGTAACCTACATAGTCCAAGTGCCCATTAGGTAACCTTGATAGTCCAATTACCCGTTAGCTAACCTAGATAGTCCAAGTGCCCGATAGTTAACCTAGATAGTCCAAGTGCCCGCTAGTTAACCTACAACGTCCAAGTGCCTGCTAGGTAACCTAAGTAGTCCAAGTGCCTGTTAGCTAACCTACATAGTCCAAGTGCCCATTCGTTAACCTAGATAGTCCAAGTGCCCGCTATGTAACCTAGACAGTCCAAGTGCCCGCTAGGTTACATACATAGTCCAAGTGTCCGTTCGTTAACCTAGATAGTCCAAGTGCCCGTTTGGTAACCTACATAGTCCAAGTGCCCGCTTCGTAACCTGGATAGTCCAAGTGCCCGCTAGATAACCAACATAGTCAAAGTGCGCGATAGGTAACCTACATAGTTCAAGTGCCTTCTAGGGAGCCTACATAGTCCACGTGACCGCTAAGGACCCTCCATAATCCAAGTGCCCGTTAGGGAACCTTCATAGTCCAAGTGCTCACTAGGTAACCTACATAGTCCAAATGCCCGCAAGGAAAACTACATAGTTTAAGTGCCCGCTAGGGAACCTACATAATCCAAGTGCCCGTTAGGTATCCTAGATAGTCCAAGTGCCCGTTAGCTAACCTAGATAGTCCAATGGCCCACTAGTTGACCTCCATAGTCCAAGTGCCCGCTACTTAACCTACATAGTCCAAGTGCCTGCTAGGTAACCTAGATAGCCCAAGTACCCGTTAGCTACCCTAGATAGTCCAAGTGACCACTAGGTAACCTACATAGTCAAAGTGCCCACTAGGTAACCTAGATAGTCCAAGTTCCTGTTAGCTAACCTAGATAGTCCAAGTGCCGGTTAGTTAACCTACATAGTCCAAGTGCCCGCTAGATAACCTACATAGTCCAAGTGCCCGCTAGGTAACCTATATAGTCCAAATGCCCGCTAGGGAACCTACATAGTCCTAGTGCACCTAGGTAAACTACATAGTCCAAGTACCCACTAGGTAACCTAGACAGTCCAATTGCCCGCTAGTTAACCTAGACAGTCCAAGTAACCGCTAGGGAACCTACATAGTCCAAGTTCCCGCTAGGGAACTTACATATTCCAAGTGCCCGCTAGTTAACCTAGATAGTCCAAGTGCCCGCTAGTTAACCAGGATCGTCCAAGTGCCCTCTAGTTAACTTACATAGTCCAAGTGCCTGCTAGTTAACCTACATAGACCAAGGGCCCGCTAGTTAACCTAGATAGTCCAAGTGCCCGCTAGTTAACCTACATAGTCCAAGTGCCCGCTAGGTAACCGAGACAAGCCAAGTGACCACTAGGTTACCTACATAGTCCAAGTGCCCGTTCGTTAACCTATATAGTCCAAGTGCCCGCTAGGTAACGAGGATAGGCCAATTGCCCGCTAGGGAACGTACATAGTCCAAGTGCCCGCTAGGTAACCTAGATAGTCCAAATGCCCGCTAGTTAACCTACATAGTCCAAGTGCCTGATAGGTAATCTACATAGTCCAAGTGCCCACTAGGTAACCTAGACAGTCTAATTGCCCACTAGTTAACCTAGACAGTCCAAGTAACCGCTAGGGAACCTACATAGTCCAAGTGCTCGCTAGGCAACCTACATAGTCCAAGTGCCCGTTAGTTAACCTAGATAGTCAAAATGGCTGCTAGGAACCTAGATAGTCCAAGTGCCCGCTAGGTAACCTACATAGTCCAAATGCCTTCTAGGGAGCCTACATAGTCCACGTGACCGCTAAGGAACCTACATAGTCCAAGTGCCCGTTAGGGAACCTACATAGTCCAAGTGCCCGCTAGGTAACCTAGATAGCCCAAGTACCCGTTAGCTACCCTAGATAGTCCAAGTGACCGCTAGGTAACCTACATAGTCAAAGTGCCCACTAGGTAACCTAGATAGTCCAAGTTCCTGTTAGCTAACCTAGATAGTCCAAGTGCCGGTTAGTTAACCTACATAGTCCAAGTGCCCGCTAGATAACCTACATAGTCCAAGTGCCCGCTAGGTAACCTATATAGTCCAAATGCCCGCTAGGGAACCTACATAGTCCTAGTGCACCTAGGTAAACTACATAGTCCAAGTACCCACTAGGTAACCTAGACAGTCCAATTGCCCGCTAGTTAACCTAGACAGTCCAAGTAACCGCTAGGGAACCTACATAGTCCAAGTTCCCGCTAGGGAACTTACATATTCCAAGTGCCCGCTAGTTAACCTAGATAGTCCAAGTGCCCGCAAGTTAACCAGGATCGTCCAAGTGCCCTCTAGTTAACTTACATAGTCCAAGTGCCTGCTAGTTAACCTACATAGACCAAGGGCCCGCTAGTTAACCTAGATAGTCCAAGTGCCCGCTAGTTAACCTACATAGTCCAAGTGCCCGCTAGGTAACCGAGACAAGCCAAGTGACCACTAGGTTACCTACATAGTCCAAGTGCCCGTTCGTTAACCTATATAGTCCAAGTGCCCGCTAGGTAACGAGGATAGGCCAATTGCCCGCTAGGGAACGTACATAGTCCAAGTGCCCGCTAGGTAACCTAGATAGTCCAAATGCCCGCTAGTTAACCTACATAGTCCAAGTGCCTGATAGGTAATCTACATAGTCCAAGTGCCCACTAGGTAACCTAGACAGTCTAATTGCCCACTAGTTAACCTAGACAGTCCAAGTAACCGCTAGGGAACCTACATAGTCCAAGTGCTCGCTAGGCAACCTACATAGTCCAAGTGCCCGTTAGTTAACCTAGATAGTCAAAATGGCTGCTAGGAACCTAGATAGTCCAAGTGCCCGCTAGGTAACCTACATAGTCCAAATGCCTTCTAGGGAGCCTAAATAGTCCACGTGACCGCTAAGGAACCTACATAGTCCAAGTGCCCGTTAGGGAACCTACATAGTCCAAGTGCCCGCTAGGTAACCTAGATAGCCCAAGTACCCGTTAGCTACCCTAGATAGTCCAAGTGACCGCTAGGTAACCTACATAGTCAAAGTGCCCGCTAGGTAACCTATATAGTCCAAATGCCCGCTAGGGAACCTACATAGTCCTAGTGCACCTAGGTAAACTACATAGTCCAAGTACCCACTAGGTAACCTAGACAGTCCAATTGCCCGCTAGTTAACCTAGACAGTCCTTGTAACCGCTAGGGAACCTACATAGTCCAACATCCCGCTAGGGAACTTACATATTCCAAGTGCCCGCTAGTTAACCTAGATAGTCCAAGTGCCCGCTAGTTAACCAGGACCGTCCAAGTGCCCTCTAGTTAACTTACATAGTCCAAGTGCCTGCTAGTTAACCTACATAGACCAAGGGCCCGCTAGTTAACCTAGATAGTCCAAGTGCCCGCTAGTTAACCTACATAGTCCAAGTGCCCGCTAGGTAACCGAGACAGGCCAAGTGACCACTAGGTTACCTACATAGTCCAAGTGCCCGTTCGTTAACCTATATAGTCCAAGTGCCCGCTAGGTAACGAGGATAGGCCAATTGCCCGCTAGGGAACGTACATAGTCCAAGTGCCCGCTAGGTAACCTAGATAGTCCAAATGCCCGCTAGTTAACCTACATAGTCCAAGTGCCTGATAGGTAATCTACATAGTCCAAGTGCCCACTAGGTAACCTAGACAGTCTAATTGCCCACTAGTTAACCTAGACAGTCCAAGTAACCGCTAGGGAACCTACATAGTCCAAGTGCTCGCTAGGCAACCTACATAGTCCAAGTGCCCGTTAGTTAACCTAGATAGTCAAAATGCCTGCTAGGTAACCTAGATAGTCCAAGTGCCCGCTAGATAACCTACATAGTCCAAGTGCCTGATAGGTAAACTACATAGTCCAAGTGCCCACTAGGTAACCTAGACAGTCCAATAGCCCACTAGTTAACCTAGACAGTCCAAGTAACCGCTAGGGAACCTACATAGTCCAAGTGCTCGCTAGGCAACCTACATAGTCCAAGTGCCCGTTAGTTAACCTAGATAGTCAAAGTGCCTGCTAGGTAACCTAGATAGTTCAAGTGCCCGCTAGGTAACCTACATAGTCCAAGTGCCCGTTAGGTAACCTTGATAGTCCAATTACCCGTTAGCTAACATAGATAGTCCAAGTGCCCGATAGTTAACCTAGATAGTCCAAGTGCCCGCTAGTTAACCTACAACGTCCAAGTGCCTGCTAGGTAACCTAAGTAGTCCAAGTGCCTGTTAGCTAACCTACATAGTCCAAGTGCCCGTTCGTTAACCTAGATAGTTCAAGTGCCCGCTATGTAACCTAGACAGTCCAAGTGCCCGCTAGGTTACATACATAGTCCAAGTGTCCGTTCGTTAACCTAGATAGTCCAAGTGCCCGTTTGGTAACCTACATAGTCCAAGTGCCCGCTTCGTAACCTGGATAGTCCAAGTGCCCGCTAGATAACCAACATAGTCAAAGTGCGCGATAGGTAACCTACATAGTTCAAGTGCCTTCTAGGGAGCCTACATAGTCCACGTGACCGCTAAGGACCCTCCATAGTCCAAGTGCCCGTTAGGGAACCTTCATAGTCCAAGTGCTCGCTAGGTAACCTACATAGTCCAAATGCCCGCAAGGAAAACTACATAGTTTAAGTGCCCGCTAGGGAACCTACATAATCCAAGTGCCCGTTAGGTATCCTAGATAGTCCAAGTGCCCGTTAGCTAACCTAGATAGTCCAATGGCCCACTAGTTGACCTCCATAGTCCAAGTGCCCGCTACTTAACCTACATAGTCCAAGTGCCTGCTAGGTAACCTAGATAGCCCAAGTACCCGTTAGCTACCCTAGATAGTCCAAGTGACCGCTAGGTAACCTACATAGTCAAAGTGCCCACTAGGTAACCTAGATAGTCCAAGTTTCTGTTAGCTAACCTAGATAGTCCAAGTGCCGGTTAGTTAACCTACATAGTCCAAGTGCCCGCTAGATAACCTACATAGTCCAAGTGCCCGCTAGGTAACCTATATAGTCCAAATGCCCGCTAGGGAACCTACATAGTCCTAGTGCACCTAGGTAAACTACATAGTCCAAGTACCCACTAGGTAACCTAGACAGTCCAATTGCCCGCTAGTTAACCTAGACAGTCCAAGTAACCGCTAGGGAACCTACATAGTCCAAGTTCCCGCTAGGGAACTTACATATTCCAAGTGCCCGCTAGTTAACCTAGATAGTCCAAGTGCCCGCTAGTTAACCAGGATCGTCCAAGTGCCCTCTAGTTAACTTACATAGTCCAAGTGCCTGCTAGTTAACCTACATAGACCAAGGGCCCGCTAGTTAACCTAGATAGTCCAAGTGCCCGCTAGTTAACCTACATAGTCCAAGTGCCCGCTAGGTAACCGAGACAGGCCAAGTGACCACTAGGTTACCTACATAGTCCAAGTGCCCGTTCGTTAACCTATATAGTCCAAGTGCCCGCTAGGTAACGAGGATAGGCCAATTGCCCGCTAGGGAACGTACATAGTCCAAGTGCCCGCTAGGTAACCTAGATAGTCCAAATGCCCGCTAGTTAACCTACATAGTCCAAGTGCCTGATAGGTAATCTACATAGTCCAAGTGCCCACTAGGTAACCTAGACAGTCTAATTGCCCACTAGTTAACCTAGACAGTCCAAGTAACCGCTAGGGAACCTACATAGTCCAAGTGCTCGCTAGGCAACCTACATAGTCCAAGTGCCCGTTAGTTACCCTAGATAGTCAAAATGCCTGCTAGGTAACCTAGATAGTCCAAGTGCCCGCTAGGTAACCTACATAGTCCAAATGCCTTCTAGGGAGCCTACATAGACCACGTGACCGCTAAGGAACCTACATAGTCCAAGTGCCCGTTAGGGAACCTACATAGTCCAAGTGCTCGCTAGTTAACCTACATAGTCCAAACCCCGCAAGGAAAACTACATAGTCTAAGTGCCCGTTAGGGAACCTACATAATCCAAGTGCCCGTTAGGTATCCTAGACAGTCCAAGTGCCCGTTAGCAAGCCTAGATAGTCCAATGGCCCGCTAGTTGACCTACATAGTCCAAGTGCCCGCTAGTTAACCTACGTAGTCCAAGTGCCCGCTAGGTAACCTAGATAGCCCAAGTACCCGTTAGCTACCCTAGATAGTCCAAGTGACCTCTAGGTAATCTACATAGTCCAAGTGCCCACTAGGTAACCTAGACAGTCCAATAGCCCACTAGTTAACCTAGACAGTCCAAGTAACCGCTAGGGAACCTACATAGTCCAAGTGCTCGCTAGGCAACCTACATAGTCCAAGTGCCCGTTAGTTAACCTAGATAGTCAAAGTGCCTGCTAGGTAAACTAGATAGTCCAAGTGCCCGCTAGGTAACCTACATTGTTCAAGTGCCCGTTAGGTAACCTTGATAGTCCAATTACCCCTTAGCTAACCTAGATAGTCCAAGTGTGCGCTAGGTAACCTACATAGTCCATGTGACCGCTACGTAACCTAAATAGTCCAAGTGCCCGATAGTTAACCTAGATAGTACAAGTGCCCGCTAGTAAACCTAGATAGTCCAAGTGCCCGCTAGTTAACCTACAACGTCCAAGTGCCAGCTAGGTAACCTAGGTAGTCCAAGTGCCTGTTAGCTAACCTACATAGTCCAAGTGCCCGTTCGTTAACCTAGATAGTCCAAGTGCCTGCTATGTAACCTAGACAGTCCAAGTGCCCGCTAGGTTACATACATAGTCCAAGTGTCCGTTCGTTAACCTAGATAGTCCAAGTGCCCGTTTGGTAACCTACATAGTCCAAGTGCCCACTTCGTAACCTGGATAGTTCAAGTGCCCGCTAGGTAACCTACATAGTCCAAGTGCCCGTTAGGTAACCTTGATAGTCCAATTACCCGTTAGCTAACCTAGATAGTCCAAGTGCCCGATAGTTAACCTAGATAGTCCAAGTGCCCGCTAGTTAACCTACAACGTCCAAGTGCCTGCTAGGTAACCTAAGTAGTCCAAGTGCCTGTTAGCTAACCTCCATAGTCCAAGTGCCCGTTCGTTAACCTAGATAGTCCATGTGCCCGCTATGTAACCTAGACAGTCCAAGTGCCCGCTAGGTTACATACATAGTCCAAGTGTCCGTTCGTTAACCTAGATAGTCCAAGTGCCCGTTTGGTAACCTACATAGTCCAAGTGCCCGCTTCGTAACCTGGATAGTCCAAGTGCCCGCTAGATAACCAACATAGTCAAAGTGCGCGATAGGTAACCTACATAGTTCAAGTGCCTTCTAGGGAGCCTACATAGTCCACGTGACCGCTAAGGACCCTCCATAGTCCAAGTGCCCGTTAGGGAACCTTCATAGTCCAAGTGCTCGCTAGGTAACCTACATAGTCCAAATGCCCGCAAGGAAAACTACATAGTTTAAGTGCCCGCTAGGGAACCTACATAATCCAAGTGCCCGTTAGGTATCCTAGATAGTCCAAGTGCCCGTTAGCTAACCTAGATAGTCCAATGGCCCACTAGTTGACCTCCATAGTCCAAGTGCCCGCTACTTAACCTACATAGTCCAAGTGCCTGCTAGGTAACCTAGATAGCCCAAGTACCCGTTAGCTACCCTAGATAGTCCAAGTGACCGCTAGGTAACCTACATAGTCAAAGTGCCCACTAGGTAACCTAGATAGTCCAAGTTTCTGTTAGCTAACCTAGATAGTCCAAGTGCCGGTTAGTTAACCTACATAGTCCAAGTGCCCGCTAGATAACCTACATAGTCCAAGTGCCCGCTAGGTAACCTATATAGTCCAAATGCCCGCTAGGGAACCTACATAGTCCTAGTGCACCTAGGTAAACTACATAGTCCAAGTACCCACTAGGTAACCTAGACAGTCCAATTGCCCGCTAGTTAACCTAGACAGTCCAAGTAACCGCTAGGGAACCTACATAGTCCAAGTTCCCGCTAGGGAACTTACATATTCCAAGTGCCCGCTAGTTAACCTAGATAGTCCAAGTGCCCGCTAGTTAACCAGGATCGTCCAAGTGCCCTCTAGTTAACTTACATAGTCCAAGTGCCTGCTAGTTAACCTACATAGACCAAGGGCCCGCTAGTTAACCTAGATAGTCCAAGTGCCCGCTAGTTAACCTACATAGTCCAAGTGCCCGCTAGGTAACCGAGACAGGCCAAGTGACCACTAGGTTACCTACATAGTCCAAGTGCCCGTTCGTTAACCTATATAGTCCAAGTGCCCGCTAGGTAACGAGGATAGGCCAATTGCCCGCTAGGGAACGTACATAGTCCAAGTGCCCGCTAGGTAACCTAGATAGTCCAAATGCCCGCTAGTTAACCTACATAGTCCAAGTGCCTGATAGGTAATCTACATAGTCCAAGTGCCCACTAGGTAACCTAGACAGTCTAATTGCCCACTAGTTAACCTAGACAGTCCAAGTAACCGCTAGGGAACCTACATAGTCCAAGTGCTCGCTAGGCAACCTACATAGTCCAAGTGCCCGTTAGTTACCCTAGATAGTCAAAATGCCTGCTAGGTAACCTAGATAGTCCAAGTGCCCGCTAGGTAACCTACATAGTCCAAATGCCTTCTAGGGAGCCTACATAGACCACGTGACCGCTAAGGAACCTACATAGTCCAAGTGCCCGTTAGGGAACCTACATAGTCCAAGTGCTCGCTAGTTAACCTACATAGTCCAAACCCCGCAAGGAAAACTACATAGTCTAAGTGCCCGTTAGGGAACCTACATAATCCAAGTGCCCGTTAGGTATCCTAGACAGTCCAAGTGCCCGTTAGCAAGCCTAGATAGTCCAATGGCCCGCTAGTTGACCTACATAGTCCAAGTGCCCGCTAGTTAACCTACGTAGTCCAAGTGCCCGCTAGGTAACCTAGATAGCCCAAGTACCCGTTAGCTACCCTAGATAGTCCAAGTGACCGCTAGGTAATCTACATAGTCAAAGTGCCCACTATGTAACCTAGATAGTCCAAGTTCCTGTTAGCTAACCTAGAGAGTCCAAGTGCCCGTTAGTTAACCTACATAGTCCAAGTGCCCGCTAGATAACCTACATAGTCCAAGTGCCCGCTAGGTAACCTATATAGTCCAAATGCCCGCTAGGGAACCTACATAGTCCAAGTGCCTGCTAGGTAAACTACATAGTCCAAGTGCCCACTAGGTAACCTAGACAGTCCAATTGCCCACTAGGTAACCTAGACAGTCCAAGTAACCGCTAGGGAACCTACATAGTCCAAGTGCTCGCTAGGCAACCTACATAGTCCAAGTGCCCATTAGTTAACCTAGATAGTCAAAGTGCCTGCAAGGTAAACTAGATAGTCCAAGTACCCGCTAGGTAACCTACATTGTCCAAGTGCCCGTTAGGTAACCTTGATAGTCCAATTACCCGTTAGCTAACCTAGATAGTCCAAGTGTGCGCTAGGTAACCTACATAGTCCATGTGACCGCTACGTAACCTAAATAGTCCAAGTGCCCGATAGTTAACCTAGATAGTACAAGTGCCCGCTAGTAAACCTAGATAGTCCAAGGGCCCGCTAGTTAACCTAGATAGTCCAAGTGCCCGCTAGTTAACCTACAACGTCCAAGTGCCAGCTAGGTAACCTAGGTAGTCCAAGTGCCTGTTAGCTAACCTACATAGTCCAAGTGCCCGTTCGTTAACCTAGATAGTCCAAGTGCCTGCTATGTAACCTAGACAGTCCAAGTGCCCGCTAGGTTACATACATAGTCCAAGTGTCCGTTCGTTAACCTAGATAGTCCAAGTGCCCGTTTGGTAACCTACATAGTCCAAGTGCCCACTTCGTAACCTGGATAGTTCAAGTGCCCGCTAGATAACCAACATAGTCAAAGTGCGCGATAGGTAACCTACATAGTTCAAGTGCCTTCTAGGGAGCCTATATAGTCCACGTGACTGCTAAGGAACCTACATAGTCCAAGTGCCCGTTAGGGAACCTACATAGTCCAAGTGCTCGCTAGGTAACCTACATAGTCAAAATGCCCGCAAGGAAACCTACATAGTCTAAGTGCCCGCTAGAGAACCTACATAATTCAAGTGCCCGTTAGGTAACCTAGATAGTCCAAGTGCCCGTTAGCTAACCTAGATAGTCCAATGGCCCGCTAGTTGACCTACATAGTCCAAGTGCCCTCTAGTTAACCTACATAGTCCAAGTGCCCGCTAGGTAACCTAGATAGCCCAAGTACCCGTTAGCTACCCTTGATAGTCCAAGTGACCGCTAGGTAACCTACATAGTCAAAGTGCCCACTAGGTAACCTACATAGTCCAAGTTCCTGTTAGCTAACCTAGATAGTCCAAGTGCCGGTTAGTTAACCTACATAGTACAAGTGCCCGCTAGATAACCTACATAGTCCAAGTGCCCGCTAGTTAACCTAGATAGTCCAAGTGCCCGCTAGTTAACCAGGATCGTCCAACTGCCCTCTAGTTAACTTACATAGTCCAAGCGCCTGCTAGTTAACCTACATAGACCAAGGGCCCGCTAGTTAACCTAGATAGTCTAAGTGCCCGCTAGTTAACCTATATAGTCCAAGTTCCCGCTAGGTAACCGGGACAGGCCAAGTGACCACTAGGTTACCTACATAGTCCAAGTGCCCGTTCGTTAACCTACATAGTCCAAGTGCCCGCTAGTTAACGTAGATAGGCCAATTGCCCGCTAGGGAACGTACATAGTCCAAGTGCCCGCTAGGTAACCTAGATAGTCCAAATGCCCGCTAGTTAACCTACATAGTCCAAGTGCCTGATAGGTAAACTACATAGTCCAAGTGCACACTAGGTAACCTAGACAGTCTAATTGCCCACTAGTTAACCTAGACAGTCCAAGTAACCGCTAGGGAACCTACATAGTCCAAGTGCTCGCTAGGCAACCTACATAGTCCAAGTGCCCGTTAGTTAACCTAGATAGTCAAAATGCCTGCTAGGTAACCTAGATAGTCCAAGTGCCCGCTAGGTAACCTACATAGTCCAAGTGCCTTCTAGGGAGCCTACATAGTCCACGTGCCCGCTAAGGAACCTACATAGTCCAAGTGCCCGTTAGGGAACCTACATAGTCCAAGTGCTCGCTAGGTAACCTACATAGTCCAAATGCCCGCAAGGAAAACTACATAGTCTAAGTGACCGCTAGGGAACCTACATAATCCAAGTGCCCATTAGGTATCCGAGATAGTTAAGTGCCCGTTAGCTAGCCTAGATAGTCCAATGGCCCGCTAGTTGAACTACATAGTCCTAGTGCCCGCTAGTTAACCTACATAGTCCAAGTGCCCGCTAGATAACTTACATAGTCCAAGTGCCCGCTAGGTAACCTATATAGTCCAAATGCCCGCTAGGGAACCTACATAGTCCAAGTGCCTGCTAGGTAAACTACATATTCCAAGTGCCCACTAGGTAACCTAGACAGTCCAATTGCCCGCTAGTTAACCTAGACAGTCCAAGTAACCGCTAGGGAACCTACATAGTCCAAGTTCCCGCTAGGGAACTTACATATTCCAAGTGCCCGCTAGTAAACCTAGATAGTCCAAGTGCCCGCTAGTTAACCAGGATCGTCCAAGTGCCCTCTAGTTAACTTACATAGTCCAAGGGCCTGCTAGTTAACCTATATAGTCCAAGTGCCCGCTAGTTAACCTACATTGTCCAAGTGCCCACTAGGTAACCTAGACAGGCCAAGTGACCACTAGGTTACCTACATAGTCCAATTGCCTGTTCGTTAACCTACATAGTCCAAGTGCCCGCTAGGTAACGTAGATAGCCCAATTGCCCGCTAGGGAACGTACATAGTCCAAGTGCCCGCTAGGTAACCTAGGTAGTCCAAGTGCCCGCTAGTTAACCTACATAGTCCAAGTGCCTGATAGGTAAACTACATAGTCCAAGTGCCCGCTAGTTAACCTAGATAGTCCAAGTGCCCGCTAGTTAACCGAAATCGTCCAAGTGTCCGCTAGGTAACCTACATCGTCCAAGTGTCCGCTAGTTGACCTAGATAGTCCAAGTGCCTGATAGGTAAACTACATAGTCCAAGTGCCCACTAGGTAACCTAGACAGTCCAATTGCCCACTAGTTAACCTAGACAGTCCAAGTAACCGCTAGGGAACCTACATAGTCCAAGTGCCCGCTAGGGAACCTACATAGTCCATGTGCTCGCTAGGCAACCTACATAGTCCAAGTGCCAATTAGTTAACCTAGAGAGTCAAAGTGCCTGCTAGGTAACCTAGATAGTCCAAGTGCCCGTTAGGAAACCTTGATAGTCCAATTGCCCGTTAGCTAACCTAGTTTGTCCAAGTGTCCGCTAGGTAACCTACATAGTCCATGTGACCGCTAGGTAACCTACATAGTCCAAGTGCCCGATAGTTAACCTAGATAGTCCTAGTGCCCGCTAGTAAACCTAGATAGTCCAAGGGCCCGCTAGTTAACCTAGATAGTCCAAGTGCCCGCTAGTTAACCTAAATCGTCCAAGTGTCCACTAGGTAACCTACATCGTCCAAGTGCCTGCTAGGGAACCTAGATATTCCAAGTGCCTGTTAGCTAACCTACAGTGTCCAAGTGCCCGTTCGTTAATCTAGATAGTCCAAGTGCCCGCTATGTCACCTAGACAGTCCAAGTGCCCGCTAGGTTACCTACATAGTCCAAGTGTCCGTTCGTTAACCTAGATAGTACAAGTGCCCGTTTGGTAACCTACATAGTCCAAGTGCCCATTCGTAACCTGGATAGTCCAAGTGCCGCTAGATAACCAACATAGTCAAAGTGCGCGATAGGTAACCTACATAGTCCACGTGCCTTCTAGGGATCCTACATAGTCCACGTGACCGCTAGGGAACCTACATAGTCCAAGTGCCCGTTAGGGAACCTACATAGTCCAAGTGCTCGCTAGGTAACCTACATAGTCCAAATGCCCGCAAGGAAACCTACATAGTCTATGTGCCCGCTAGAGAACCTACATAATCCAAGTGCCCGTTAGGTAACCTAGATAGTCCAAGTGCCCGTTAGCTAACCTAGATAATCCAATGGCCCGCTAGTTGACCTACATAGTCCAAGTGCCCGCTAGTTAACCTACATAGTCCAAGTGCCCGCCAGGTAACCTAGATAGCCCAAGTACCCGTTAGCTACCTTAGATAGTCCAAGTGACCGCTAGGTAATCTACATAGTCAAAGTGCCCACTAGGTAACCTAGATAGTCCAAGTTCCTATTAGCTAACCTAGATAGTCCAAGTGTCCGCTAGTTAACCTACGTAGTCCAAGGGACCGCTAGGTAACCTAGACAGTCCAATTGCCCGCTAGTTAACCTAGACAGTCCAAGTAACCCTAGGGAACCTACATAGTCCAAGTTCCCGCTAGGGAACCTACATAGTCCAAGTGCCCGCTAGTTAACCCAGATAGTCCAAGTGCCCGCTAGATAACCTACATAGTCCAAGTGCCCGCTAGGTAACCTATATAGTCCAAATGCCCGCTAGGGAACCTACATAGTCCAAGTGCCTGCTAGGTAAACTACATAGTCCAAGCGCCCGCTAGTTAACCTAGATAGTCCAAGTGCCCGCTAGTTAACCAGGATCGTCCAAGTGCCCTCTAGTTAACTTACATAGTCCAAGGGCCTCTAGTTAACCTACATAGACCAAGGGCCCGCTAGTTAACCTAGATGGTCCAAGTGCCCGCTAGTTAACCTACATAGTCCAAGTGCCCGCTAGGTAACCTAGACAGGACAAGTGACCACTAGGTTGCCTACATAGTCCAAGTGTCCGTTCGTTAACCTACATAGTCCAAGTGCCCGCTAGGTAACGTAGATAGCCCAAGTGCCCGCTAGTTAACCTACATAGTCCAAGTGCCTGATAGGTAAACTACATAGTCCAAGTGCCCAATAGGTAACCTAGACAGTCCAATTGCCCACTAGTTAACCTAGACAGTCCAAGTAACCGCTAAGGAACCTACATAGTCCAAGTGCCTATTCGTAACCTGGATAGTCCAAGTGCCCGCTAGATAACCAACGTAGTCAAAGTGCGCGATAGGTAACCTACATAGTCCACGTGCCTTCTAGGGATCCTACATAGTCCACGTGACCGCTAGGGAACCTACATAGTCCAAGTGCCCGTTAGGGAACCTACATAGTCCAAGTGCTCGCTAGGTAACCTACATAGTCCAAATGCCCGCAAGGAAACCTACATAGTCTAAGTGCCCGCTAGGGAACCTACATAATCCAAGTGCCCGTTAGGTAACCTAGATAGTCCAAGTGCCCGTTAGCTAACCTAGATAGTCCAATGGCCTGCTAGTTGACCTACATAGCCCAAGTACCCGTTAGCTCCCTAGATAGTCCAAGTGACCGCTAGGTAACCTACATAGTCCAAGTGCCCGCTAGGTAACCAAGATAGTCAAAGTGGCCGCTAGGTAACCAACATAGTCCAAGTTCCCACAAGGTAACCTAGATAGTCCAAGTGCCCGTTACCTAACCTAGATTGTCCAAGTGCCTGTTAGCTAACCTACATAGTCCAAGTGCCTGTTCGTTAACCTAGATAATCCAAGTGCCCGCTATGTAACCTAGACAGTCCAAGTGCCCTCTAGGTTACCTACAAAGTCCAAGTGTCCGTTCGTTAACCTCGATAGTCCAATTGCCCGCTTCGTAACCTGGATAGTCCATGTGCCCGCTAGTTAACCTACATAGTCAAAGTGCCCAATAGGTAACCTACATAGTCCAAGTGCCTTCTACAGAGCGTACATAGTCCATGTGACCCCTGGGAACCTACATAGTCCAAGTGCCTGTTAGGGAACCTACATAGTCCAAGTGCTCGCTAGGTAACCTACATAGTCCAAATGCCCGCAAGGAAACTTACATAGTCTAAGTGCCCGCAAGGGAACCTACATAATCCACGTGCCCGTTAGGTAACCTAGATAGTCCAAGTGCCCGTTAGCTAACCTAGATAGTCCAAGGGCCCGCTAGTTGACCTACATAGTCCAAGTGCCAGCTAGGTAACCTAGATAGTACAAGTGCGCGCTAGGGAACCTAGATAGTCCAAGTGCCTGTTAGCTAACCTAGATAGTCCAAGTGGCGGCTATGTAACCTACATAGTCCAAGTGCCCGTTCGTTAACCTAGATAATCCAAGTGCCCGCTAGGTAACCTAGACAGTCCTAGTGCCCACTAGTTAACCTACGTAGTCCAAGTGCCCGCCAGGTAACCTGGATAGCCCAAGTACCCGTTAGCTACCCTAGATAGTCCAAGTGACCGCTAGGTAACCTACATAGTCAAAGTGCCCACTAGGTAACCTAGATAGTCCAAGTTCCTGTTAGCTAACCTAGATAGTCCAAGTGTCCGCTAGGTAACCTGCAAGTCCAAGGGCCCGCTCGTTAACCTAGTTCGTCCAAGTGTCCGCTAATTAACCTACATAGTCCAAGTGCCCGCTAGGTAACCAAGATAGTCAAAGTGGCTGCTAGGTAACCAACATAGTCCAAGTTACCACTAGGTAACCTAGATAGTCCAAGTCCCCGTTACCTAACCTAGATTGTCCAAGTGCCTGTTAGCTAACATACATAGTCCAAGTGCCCGTTCGTTAACCTAGATAATCCAAGTGCCCGCTATGTAACCTAGACAGTCCAAGTGTCCGCTAGGTTACCTACATAGTCCAAGTGTCCGTTCGTTAACCTCGATAGTCCAATTGCCCGCTTCGTAACCTGGATAGTCCAAGTGCCCGCTAGTTAACCTACATAGTCAAAGTGCCCAATAGGTAACCTACATAGTCCAAGTGCCTTCTAGAGAGCGTGCATAGTCCACGTGACCCCTAGGGAACCTACATAGTCCAAGTGCCCGTTAGGGAACCTACATAGTCCAAATGCCCGCAAGGAAACCTACATAGTCTAAGTGCCCGCAAGGGAACCTACATAATCCAAGTGCCCGTTAAGTAACCTAGATAGTCCAAGTGCCCGTTAGCTAACCTAGATAGTCCAAGGGCCCGCTAGTTGACCTAAAAAGTCCAAGTGCCAGCTAGGTAACCTAGATAGTACAAGTGCGCGCTAGGGAACCTAGATAGTCCAAGTGCCTGTTAGCTAACCTACATAGTCCAAGTGGCGGCTATGTAACCTACATAATCCAAGTGCCCGTTCGTTAACCTAGATAATCCAAGTGCCCGCTAGGTAACCTAGACAGTCCTAGTGCCTGCTAGTTAACCTACATAGTCCATGTGCCCGTTAGTTAACCTACATAATCCAAGTGCCCTTTAGCTAACCTAGATGGTCTAAGGGCCCGCTAGTTGACCTACATAGTCCAAGTGCCCGCTATGTAACCTAGATAGACCTAGTGCCCGCTAGTTAAACAAGATAGTCCTAGTGCCCTTTAGTTAACCTAGATAGTCCAAGTGCCCTCTAGGGGACATACATAGTCCAAGTGCCCGCTAGGTTATGTACATAGACCAAGTGACCACTAGGTAACCTAGATAGTCCAAGGGCCTGCAAGTTAACCTACATAGTCCAAGTGCCCGCTAGGTAACCTAGATAGTCCAAGTGCCCGCTAGTTAACCTACATAGTCCAAGTGCCTGCTAGGTAAACTACATAGTCCAAGTGCCCACTAGGTAACCTAGACAGTCCAATTGCCCGCTAGTTAACCTAGACAGTCCAAGTAACCGCTAGGGAACGTACATAGTCCAAGTTCCCGGTAGGGAACTTACATATTCCAAGTGCCCGCTAGTAAACCTAGATAGTCCAAGTGCCCGCTAGTTAACCAGGATCGTCCAAGTGCCCTCTAGTTAACTTACATAGTCCAAGGGCCTGCTAGTTAACCTATATAGTCCAAGTGCCCGCTAGTTAACCTACATTGTCCAAGTGCCCACTAGGTAACCTAGAGAGGCCAAGTGACCACTAGGTTACCTACATAGTCCAATTGCCCGTTCGTTAACCTACATAGTCCAAGTGCCCGCTAGGTAACGTAGATAGCCCAATTGCCCGCTAGGGAACGTACATAGTCCAAGTGCCCGCTAGGTAACCTAGGTAGTCCAAGTGCCCGCTAGTTAACCTACATAGTCCAAGTGCCTGATAGGTAAACTACATAGTCCAAGTGCCCACTAGGTAACCTAGACAGTCCAATTGCCCACTAGTTAACCTAGACAGTCCAAGTAACCGCTAGGGAACCTACATAGTCCAAGTGCTCACTAGGCAAACTACATAGTCCAAGTGCCCGTTAGTTAACCTAGATAGTCAAAGTGCCTTCTAGGTAACCTAGATAGTCCAAGTGCCCGCTAGTTAACCTACATAGTGCAAGTGTCCGCTAGTTAAACTACATAGTCCATAGGCCCGCTAGTTAACCTAGATAGTCCAAGTGCCGCTAGGTAACCTACATAGTGCAAGTGTCCGCTAGTTAACCTACGTAGTCCAAGGGACCGCTAGTTAACCTAGATCATCCAATTGTCCACTAGTTAACCTACATAGTCCAAGTGCCCTATATGGAACCTAGATAGTCCAAGTGCACGCTAGGGAATCTACATAGTCCAATTGCCCGCTCTGGAACATACATAGTCCAAGTGCCTGTTACTTAACCTAGATAATGCATGTGCCCTTTAGTTAACCTACATAGTCCAAGTGCCCGCTAGAAAACCTACATAGTCCAAGTGCCCGCTAGGTAACCTATATAGTCCAAATGCCCGCTAGGGAACCTACATAGTCCAAGTGCCTGCTAGGTAAACTACATAGTCCAAGTGCCCACTAGGTAACCTAGACAGTCCAATTGCCCGGTAGTTAACCTAGACAGTCCAAGTAACCGCTAGGGAACCTACATAGTCCAAGTTCCCGCTAGGGAACTTACATATTCCAAGTGCCCGCTAGTTAACCTAGATAGTCCAAGTGCCCGCTAGTTAACCGAAATCGTCCAAGTGTCCGCTAGGTAACCTACATCATCCAAGTGTCCGCTAGTTAACCTAGATAGTCCAAGTGCCTGATAGGTAAACTACATAGTCCAAGTGCCCACTAGGTAACCTAGACAGTCCAATTGCCCACTAGTTAACCTAGACAGTCCAAGTAACCGCTAGGGAACCTACATAGTCCAAGTGCCCGCTAGGGAACCTACATAGTCCATGTGCTCGCTAGGCAACCTACATAGTCCAAGTGCCAATTAGTTAACCTAGAGAGTCAAAGTGCCTGCTAGGTAACCTAGATAGTCCAAGTGCCCGTTAGGAAACCTTGATAGTCCAATTGCCCGTTAGCTAACCTAGTTTGTCCAAGTGTCCGCTAGGTAACCTACATAGTCCATGTGACCGCTAGGTAACCTACATAGTCCAAGTGCCCGATAGTTAACCTAGATAGTCCTAGTGCCCGCTAGTAAACCTAGATAGTCCAAGGGCCCGCTAGTTAACCTAGATAGTCCAAGTGCCCGCTAGTTAACCTAAATCGTCCAAGTGTCCACTAGGTAACCTACATCGTCCAAGTGCCTGCTAGGGAACCTAGATATTCCAAGTGCCTGTTAGCTAACCTACAGTGTCCAAGTGCCCGTTCGTTAATCTAGATAGTCCAAGTGCCCGCTATGTCACCTAGACAGTCCAAGTGCCCGCTAGGTTACCTACATAGTCCAAGTGTCCGTTCGTTAACCTAGATAGTACAAGTGCCCGTTTGGTAACCTACATAGTTCAAGTGCCCATTCGTAACCTGGATAGTCCAAGTGCCGCTAGATAACCAACATATTCAAAGTGCGCGATAGGTAACCTACATAGTCCACGTGCCTTCTAGGGAGCCTACATTGTCCACGTGACCGCTAGGGAACCTACATAGTCCAAGTGCCCGTTAGGGAACCTACATAGTCCAAGTGCTCGCTAGGTAACCTACATAGTCCAAATGCCCGCAAGGAAACCTACATAGTCTAAGTGCCCGCTAGGGAACCTACATAATCCAAGTGCCCGTTAGGTAACCTAGATAGTCCAAGTGCCCGTTAGCTAACCTAGATAATCCAATGGCCCGCTAGTTGACCTACTTAGTCCAAGTGCCCGCTAGTTAACCTACATAGTCCAAGTGCCCGGCAGGTAACCTAGATAGCCCAAGTACCCGTTAGCTACCTTAGATAGTCCAAGTGACCGCTAGGTAATCTACATAGTCAAAGTGCCCACTAGGTAACCTAGATAGTCCAAGTTCCTGTTAGCTAACCTAGATAGTCCAAGTGTCCGCTAGTTAACCTACGTAGTCCAAGGGACCGCTAGGTAACCTAGACAGTCCAATTGCCCGCTAGTTAACCTAGACAGTCCAAGTAACCCTAGGGAACCTACATAGTCCAAGTTCCCGCTAGGGAACCTACATAGTCCAAGTGCCCGCTAGTTAACCTAGATAGTCCAAGTGCCCGCTAGATAACCTACATAGTCCAAGTGCCCGCTAGGTAACCTATATAGTCCAAATGCCCGCTAGGGAACCTACATAGTCCAAGTGCCTGCTAGGTAAACTACATAGTCCAAGCGCCCGCTAGTTAACCTAGATAGTCCAAGTGCCCGCTAGTTAACCAGGATCGTCCAAGTGCCCTCTAGTTAACTTACATAGTCCAAGGGCCTCTAGTTAACCTACATAGACCAAGGGCCCGCTAGTTAACCTAGATAGTCCAAGTGCCCGCTAGTTAACCTACATAGTCCAAGTGCCCGCTAGGTAACCTAGACAGGCCAAGTGACCACTAGGTTACCTACATAGTCCAAGTGTCCGTTCGTTAACCTACATAGTCCAAGTGCCCGCTAGGTAACGTAGATAGCCCAAGTGCCCGCTAGTTAACCTACATAGTCCAAGTGCCTGATAGGTAAACTACATAGTCCAAGTGCCCAATAGGTAACCTAGACAGTCCAATTGCCCACTAGTTAACCTAGACAGTCCAAGTAACCGCTAGGGAACCTACATAGTCCAAGTGCCTATTCGTAACCTGGATAGTCCAAGTGCCCGCTAGATAACCAACATAGTCAAAGTGCGCGATAGGTAACCTACATAGTCCACGTGCCTTCTAGGGATCCTACATAGTCCACGTGACCGCTAGGGAACCTACATAGTCCAAGTGCCCGTTAGGGAACCTACATAGTCCAAGTGCTCGCTAGGTAACCTACATAGTCCAAATGCCCGCAAGGAAACCTACATAGTCTAAGTGCCCGCTAGGGAACCTACATAATCCAAGTGCCCGTTAGGTAACCTAGATAGTCCAAGTGCCCGTTAGCTAACCTAGATAGTCCAATGGCCTGCTAGTTGACCTACATAGCCCAAGTACCCGTTAGCTCCCTAGATAGTCCAAGTGACCGCTAGGTAACCTACATAGTCAAGGTGCCCACTAGGTAACCTAGATAGTCCAAGTTCCTGTTAGCTAACCTAGATAGTCCAAGTGTCCGCTAGGTAACCTACATAGTCCAAGTGCCCGCTAGGTAACCAAGATAGTCAAAGTGGCCGCTAGGTAACCAACATAGTCCAAGTTCCCACAAGGTAACCTAGATAGTCCAAGTGCCCGTTACCTAACCTAGATTGTCCAAGTGCCTGTTAGCTAACCTACATAGTCCAAGTGCCTGTTCGTTAACCTAGATAATCCAAGTGCCCGCTATGTAACCTAGACAGTCCAAGTGCCCTCTAGGTTACCTACAAAGTCCAAGTGTCCGTTCGTTAACCTCGATAGTCCAATTGCCCGCTTCGTAACCTGGATAGTCCATGTGCCCGCTAGTTAACCTACATAGTCAAAGTGCCCAATAGGTAACCTACATAGTCCAAGTGCCTTCTAGAGAGCGTACATAGTCCACGTGACCCCTGGGAACCTACATAGTCCAAGTGCCTGTTAGGGAACCTACATAGTCCAAGTGCTCGCTAGGTAACCTACATAGTCCAAATGCCCGCAAGGAAACTTACATAGTCTAAGTGCCCGCAAGGGAACCTACATAATCCACGTGCCCGTTAGGTAACCTAGATAGTCCAAGTGCCCGTTAGCTAACCTAGATAGTCCAAGGGCCCGCTAGTTGACCTACATAGTCCAAGTGCCAGCTAGGTAACCTAGATAGTACAAGTGCGCGCTAGGGAACCTAGATAGTCCAAGTGCCTGTTAGCTAACCTAGATAGTCCAAGTGGCGGCTATGTAACCTACATAGTCCAAGTGCCCGTTCGTTAACCTAGATAATCCAAGTGCCCGCTAGGTAACCTAGACAGTCCTAGTGCCCACTAGTTAACCTACATAGTCCAAGTGCCCGCCAGGTAACCTGGATAGCCCAAGTACCCGTTAGCTACCCTAGATAGTCCAAGTGACCGCTAGGTAACCTACATAGTCAAAGTGCCCACTAGGTAACCTAGATAGTCCAAGTTCCTGTTAGCTAACCTAGATAGTCCAAGTGTCCGCTAGATAACCTGCAAGTCCAAGGGCCCGCTCGTTAACCTAGTTCGTCCAAGTGTCCGCTAATTAACCTACATAGTCCAAGTGTCCGCTAGGTAACCAAGATAGTCAAAGTGGCCGCTAGGTAACCAACATAGTCCAAGTTCCCACTAGGTAACCTAGATAGTCCAAGTCCCCGTTACCTAACCTAGATTGTCCAAGTGCCTGTTAGCTAACCTACATAGTCCAAGTGCCCGTTCGTTAACCTAGATAATCCAAGTGCCCGCTATGTAACCTAGACAGTCCAAGTGTCCGCTAGGTTACCTACATAGTCCAAGTGTCCGTTCGTTAACCTCGATAGTCCAATTGCCCGCTTCGTAACCTGGATAGTCCAAGTGCCCGCTAGTTAACCTACATAGTCAAAGTGCCCAATACGTTACCTACATAGTCCAAGTGCCTTCTAGAGAGCGTGCATAGTCCACGTGACCCCTAGGGAACCTACATAGTCCAAGTGCCCGTTAGGGAACCTACATAGTCCAAATGCCCGCAAGGAAACCTACATAGTCTAAGTGCCCGCAAGGGAACCTACATAATCCAAGTGCCCGTTAAGTAACCTAGATAGTCCAAGTGCCCGTTAGCTAACCTAGATAGTCCAAGGGCCCGCTAGTTGACCTACAAAGTCCAAGTGACAGCTAGGTAACCTAGATAGTACAAGTGCGCGCTAGGGAACCTAGATAGTCCAAGTGCCTGTTAGCTAACCTACATAGTCCAAGTGGCGGCTATGTAACCTACATAATCCAAGTGCCCGTTCGTTAACCTAGATAATCCAAGTGCCCGCTAGGTAACCTAGACAGTCCTAGTGCCTGCTAGTTAACCTACATAGTCCAAGTGCCCGTTAGTTAACCTACATAATCCAAGTGCCCTTTAGCTAACCTAGATGGTCCAAGGGCCCGCTAGTTGACCTACATAGTCCAAGTGCCCGCTATGTAACCTAGATAGACCTAGTGCCCGCTAGTTAAACAAGATAGTCCTAGTGCCCTTTAGTTAACCTAGATAGTCCAAGTGCCCTCTAGGGGACATACATAGTCCAAGTGCCCGCTAGGTTATGTACATAGACCAAGTGACCACTAGGTAACCTAGATAGTCCAAGGGCCTGCAAGTTAACCTACATAGTCCAAGTGCCCGCTAGGTAACCTAGATAGTCCAAGTGCCCGCTAGTTAACCTACATAGTCCAAGTGCCTGCTAGGTAAACTACATAGTCCAAGTGCCCACTAGGTAACCTAGACAGTCCAATTGCCCGCTAGTTAACCTAGACAGTCCAAGTAACCGCTAGGGAACGTACATAGTCCAAGTTCCCGCTAGGGAACTTACATATTCCAAGTGCCCGCTAGTAAACCTAGATAGTCCAAGTGCCCGCTAGTTAACCAGGATCGTCCAAGTGCCCTCTAGTTAACTTACATAGTCCAAGGGCCTGCTAGTTAACCTGTATAGTCCAAGTGCCCGCTAGTTAACCTACATTGTCCAAGTGCCCACTAGGTAACCTAGAGAGGCCAAGTGACCACTAGGTTACCTACATAGTCCAATTGCCCGTTCGTTAACCTACATAGTCCAAGTGCCCGCTAGGTAACGTAGATAGCCCAATTGCCCGCTAGGGAACGTACATAGTCCATTGCCCGCTAGGTAACCTAGGTAGTCCAAGTGCCCGCTAGTTAACCTACATAGTCCAAGTGCCTGATAGGTAAACTACATAGTCCAAGTGCCCACTAGGTAACCTAGACAGTCCAATTGCCCACTAGTTAACCTAGACAGTCCAAGTAACCGCTAGGGAACCTACATAGTCCAAGTGCTCGCTAGGCAAACTACATAGTCCAAGTGCCCGTTAGTTAACCTAGATAGTCAAAGTGCCTTCTAGGTAACCTAGATAGTCCAAGTGCCCGCTAGTTAACCTACATAGTGCAAGTGTCCGCTAGTTAAACTACATAGTCCAAAGGCCCGCTAGTTAACCTAGATAGTCCAAGTGCCCGCTAGGTAACCTACATAGTGCAAGTGTCCGCTAGTTAACCTACGTAGTCCAAGGGACCGCTAGTTAACCTAGATCATCCAATTGTCCACTAGTTAACCTACATAGTCCAAGTGCCCTATATGGAACCTAGATAGTCCAAGTGCACGCTAGGGAATCTACATAGTCCAATTGCCCGCTCTGGAACATACATAGTCCAAGTGCCTGTTACTTAACCTAGATAATGCAAGTGCCCTTTAGTTAACCTACATAGTCCAAGTGCCCGCTAGGGAACGTACATAGTCCAAGTGCCCGCTAGGTAACCTAGGTAGTCCAAATGCCCGCTAGGGAACCTACATAGTCCAAGTGCCTGCTAGGTAAACTACATAGTCCAAGTGCCCACTAGGTAACCTAGACAGTCCAATTGCCCGGTAGTTAACCTAGACAGTCCAAGTAACCGCTAGGGAACCTACATAGTCCAAGTTCCCGCTAGGGAACTTACATATTCCAAGTGCCCGCTAGTTAACCTAGATAGTCCAAGTGCCCGCTAGTTAACCGAAATCGTCCAAGTGTCCGCTAGGTAACCTACATCGTCCAAGTGTCCGCTAGTTAACCTAGATAGTCCAAGTGCCTGATAGGTAAACTACATAGTCCAAGTGCCCACTAGGTAACCTAGACAGTCCAATTGCCCACTAGTTAACCTAGACAGTCCAAGTAACCGCTAGGGAACCTACATAGTCCATGTGCTCGCTAGGCAACCTACATAGTCCAAGTGCCCATTAGTTAACCTAGAGAGTCAAAGTGCCTGCTAGGTAACCTAGATAGTCCAAGTGCCCGTTAGGAAACCTTGATAGTCCAATTGCCCGTTAGCTAACCTAGTTTGTCCAAGTGTCCGCTAGGTAACCTACATAGTCCATGTGACCGCTAGGTAACCTACATAGTCCAAGTGCCCGATAGTTAACCTAGATTGTCCTAGTGCCCGCTAGTAAACCTAGATAGTCCAAGGGCCCGCTAGTTAACCTAGATAGTCCAAGTGCCCGCTAGTTAATCTAAATCGTCCAAGTGTCCACTAGGTAACCTACATCGTCCAAGTGCCTGCTAGGGAACCTAGATATTCCAAGTGCCTGTTAGCTAACCTACAATGTCCAAGTGCCCGTTCGTTAATCTAGATAGTCCAAGTGCCCGCTATGTCACCTAGACAGTCCAAGTGCCCGCTAGGTTACCTACATAGTCCAAGTGTCCATTCGTTAACCTAGATAGTACAAGTGCCCGTTTGGTAACCTACATAGTCCAAGTGCCCATTCGTAACCTGGATAGTCCAAGTGCCGCTAGATAACCAACATAGTCAAAGTGCGCGATAGGTAACCTACATAGTCCACGTGCCTTCTAGGGATCCTACATAGTCCACGTGACCGTTAGGGAACCTACATAGTCCAAGTGCCCGTTAGGGAACCTACATAGTCCAAGTGATCGCTAGGTAACCTACATAGTCCAAATGCCCGCAAGGAAACCTACATAGTCTATGTGCCCGCTAGGGAACCTACATAATCCAAGTGCCCGTTAGGTAACCTAGATAGTCCAAGTGCCCGTTAGCTAACCTAGATAATCCAATGGCCCGCTAGTTGACCTACATAGTCCAAGTGCCCGCTAGTTAACCTACATAGTCCAAGTGCCCGCCAGGTAACCTAGATAGCCCAAGTACCCGTTAGCTACCTTAGATAGTCCAAGTGACCGCTAGGTAATCTACATAGTCAAAGTGCCCACTAGGTAACCTAGATAGTCCAAGTTTCTGTTAGCTAACCTAGATAGTCCATGTGTCCGCTAGTTAACCTACGTAGTCCAAGGGACCGCTAGGTAACCTAGACAGTCCAATTGCCCGCTAGTTAACCTAGACAGTCCAAGTAACCCTAGGGAACCTACATAGTCCAAGTTCCCGCTAGGGAACCTACATAGTCCAAGTGCCCGCTAGTTAACCTAGATAGTCCAAGTGCCCGCTAGATAACCTACATAGTCCAAGTGCCAGCTAGGTAACCTATATAGTCCAAATGCCCGCTAGGGAACCTACATAGTCCAAGTGCCTGCTAGGTAAACTACATAGTCCAAGCGCCCGCTAGTTAACCTAGATAGTCCAAGTGCCCGCTAGTTAACCAGGATCGTCCAAGTGCCCTCTAGTTAACTTACATAGTCCAAGGGCCTCTAGTTAACCTACATAGACCAAGGGCCCGCTAGTTAACCTAGATAGTCCAAGTGCCCGCTAGTTAACCTACATAGTCCAAGTGCCCGCTAGGTAACCTAGACAGGCCAAGTGACCACTAGGTTACCTACATAGTCCAAGTGTTCGTTCGTTAACCTACATAGTCCAAGTGCCCGCTAGGTAACGTAGATAGCCCAAGTGCCCGCTAGTTAACCTACATAGTCCAAGTGCCTGATAGGTAAACTACATAGTCCAAGTGCCCAATAGGTAACCTAGACAGTCCAATTGCCCACTAGTTAACCTAGACAGTCCAAGTAACCGCTAGGGAACCTACATAGTCCAAGTGCCTATTCGTAACCTGGATAGTCCAAGTGCCCGCTAGATAACCAACATAGTCAAAGTGCGCGATAGGTAACCTACATAGTCCACGTGCCTTCTAGGGATCCTACATAGTCCACGTGACCGCTAGGGAACCTACATAGTCCAAGTGCCCGTTAGAGAACCTACATAGTCCAAGTGCTCGCTAGGTAACCTACATAGTCCAAATGCCCGCAAGGAAACCTACATAGTCTAAGTGCCCGCTAGGGAACCTACATAATCCAAGTGCCCGTTAGGTAACCTAGATAGTCCAAGTGCCCGTTAGCTAACCTAGATAGTCCAATGGCCTGCTAGTTGACCTACATAGCCCAAGTACCCGTTAGCTCCCTAGATAGTCCAAGTGACCGCTAGGTAACCTACATAGTCAAGGTGCCCACTAGGTAACCTAGATAGTCCAAGTTCCTGTTAGCTAACCTAGATAGTCCAAGTGTCCGCTAGGTAACCTACATAGTCCAAGTGCCCGCTAGGTAACCAAGATAGTCAAAGTGGCCGCTAGGTAACCAACATAGTCCACGTTCCCACAAGGTAACCTAGATAGTCCAAATGCCCGTTACCTAACCTAGATTGTCCAAGTGCCTGTTAGCTAACCTACATAGTCCAAGTGCCTGTTCGTTAACCTAGATAATCCAAGTGCCCGCTATGTAACCTAGACAGTCCAAGTGCCCTCTAGGTTACCTACAAAGTCCAAGTGTCCGTTCGTTAACCTCGATAGTCCAATTGCCCGCTTCGTAACCTGGATAGTCCATGTGCCCGCTAGTTAACCTACATAGTCAAAGTGCCCAATAGGTAACCTACATAGTCCAAGTGCCTTCTAGAGAGCGTACATAGTCCACGTGACCCCTGGGAACCTACATAGTCCAAGTGCCTGTTAGGGAACCTACATAGTCCAAGTGCTCGCTAGGTAACCTACATAGTCCAAATGCCCGCAAGGAAACTTACATAGTCTAAGTGCCCGCAAGGGAACCTACATAATCCACGTGCCCGTTAGGTAACCTAGATAGTCCAAGTGCCCGTTAGCTAACCTAGATAGTCCAAGGGCCCGCTAGTTGACCTACATAGTCCAAGTGCCAGCTAGGTAACCTAGATAGTACAAGTGCGCGCTAGGGAACCTAGATAGTCCAAGTGCCTGTTAGCTAACCTAGATAGTCCAAGTGGCGGCTATGTAACCTACATAGTCCAAGTGCCCGTTCGTTAACCTAGATAATCCAAGTGCCCGCTAGGTAACCTAGACAGTCCTAGTGCCCACTAGTTAACCTACATAGTCCAAGTGCCCGCCAGGTAACCTGGATAGCCCAAGTACCCGTTAGCTACCCTAGATAGTCCAAGTGACCGCTAGGTAACCTACATAGTCAAAGTGCCCACTAGGTAACCTAGATAGTCCAAGTTCCTGTTAGCTAACCTAGATAGTCCAAGTGTCCGCTAGGTAACCTGCAAGTCCAAGGGCCCGCTCGTTAACCTAGTTCGTCCAAGTGTCCGCTAATTAACCTACATAATCCAAGTGTCCGCTAGGTAACCAAGATAGTCAAAGTGGCCGCTAGGTAACCAATATAGTCCAAGTTACCACTAGGTAACCTAGATAGTCCAAGTCCCCGTTACCTAACCTAGATTGTCCGAGTGCCTGTTAGCTAACCTACATAGTCCAAGTGCCCATTCGTTAACCTAGATAATCCAAGTGCCCGCTATGTAACCTAGACAGTCCAAGTGTCCGCTAGGTTACCTACATAGTCCAAGTGTCCGTTCGTTAACCTCGATAGTCCAATTGCCCGCTTCATAACCTGGATAGTCCAAGTGCCCGCTAGTTAACCTACATAGTCAAAGTGCCCAATAGGTAACCTACATAGTCCAAGTGCCTTCTAGAGAGCGTGCATAGTCCAAGTGACCCCTAGGGAACCTACATAGTCCAAGTGCCCGTTAGGGAACCTACATAGTCCAAATGCCCGCAAGGAAACCTACATAGTCTAAGTGCCCGCAAGGGAACCTACATAATCCAAGTGCCCGTTAAGTAAGCTAGATAGTCCAAGTGCCCGTTAGCTAACCTAGATAGTCCAAGGGCCCGCTAGTTAACCTAGACAGTCCAAGTAACCCTAGGGAACCTACATAGTCCAAGTTCCCGCTAGGGAACCTACATAGTCCAAGTGCCCGCTAGGTAACCTATATAGTCCAAATGCCCGCTAGGGAACCTACATAGTCCAAGTGCCTGCTAGGTAAACTACATAGTCCAAGCGCCCGCTAGTTAACCTAGATAGTCCAAGTGCCCGCTAGTTAACCAGGATCGTCCAAGTGCCCTCTAGTTAACTTACATAGTCCAAGGGCCTCTAGTTAACCTACATAGACCAAGGGCCCGCTAGTTAACCTAGATAGTCCAAGTGCCCGCTAGTTAACCTACATAGTCCAAGTGCCCGCTAAGTAACCTAGACAGGCCAAGTGACCACTAGGTTACCTACATAGTCCAAGTGTCCGTTCGTTAACCTACATAGTCCAAGTGCCCGCTAGGTAACGTAGATAGCCCAAGTGCCCGCTAGTTAACCTACACAGTCCAAGTGCCTGATAGGTAAACTACATAGTCCAAGTGCCCAATAGGTAACCTAGACAGTCCAATTGCCCACTAGTTAACCTAGACAGTCCAAGTAACCGCTAGGGAACCTACATAGTCCAAGTGCCTATTCGTAACCTGGATAGTCCAAGTGCCCGCTAGATAACCAACAT